>NW_004567109.1:37841749-37851948 GCF_000260355.1 Condylura cristata
AAAAAAAAAAAAAAGGTTCCATGGGGCTTAGTGACCTAAGACTATAAACCTCTCCTCTTAACCACTACTTTTCTCTGTCACCTGCAAGAAAAACACAATGAGTTCTGGAAGGTCTAACAGCAAGTTAAGCCTAGCTGACCCATGTCATCTGCAGGTTGCAGACTCAGCTGGTACCTGGGTCTCTCTCCTTTGACATGCCCATGTGATATGAAAAACAACCATGGCACTGAGAAACGAAAAAAAAAAAAATTCCCTCCCCCAAAAGACTTGCAGTCAAACTCACATAACTGTTACTGAACTAAATTTGCTGGCCCTAAGACAAGCCAGATGTTGTGCCAGACTCTGACATGCAAAGGGTTCTTGGATGCAGTCCCTGTTTAAAGAGACAGGCAATCAGTCACAAGCATCAACAGCAATAGTTACAAGGGTACACATCTCATAAACTAGATACACTGTGACTTTTAGGAATCCACCCACTTTTCCTCAGTACAAACAAAGTATTTTTCAACCCTGTTGGCTTAAAGATGAATATAAAACAGACTAAAAATTTTTTTCTGATTCTGAACATATTTAAAACATTTTTTTATGGGCCCATAATAATACTGTGGGCCCTAGGCATTGATAAGTAAGTTTTCCCTGGAGTGAAGATATTCTGGATTAGGTGCCAAAGAAGTGCCAAAGGGAAAAAAGCTGCCTTCTTCTGTTACGGGAGGTGGAAGGGAAGTTGGTACCAGAATAAATAAATGCCAGCCTACAGAACCTGGGCACCGTGGCAGAGGAAAAGACTACAAACCAAACTGATAAGAATGAGGATTCCGGCCCTCCCTGGTGGTGCATTGGGTTAAAGCACAGCACTAAGAAGCTTAAGCCGCTTCCGTGTGAGTTCTATTCCCGCCTGCCACGGAGGAGATCCACATGGCGAGGCAGACCTCTCCTGACCCGCCTGCTGCTCCCCACAGCAGTATACTTCATCGATCTGCCTGTTCTGCTCCCCTCTCTGTCTCTGATGAATCCTCGCACCCTCCGCATCTCTGGCCTGTACCCCAGTTCTATATGAATAAATAAATAAATCTTAAAAAAAAAAATAGTAGGATTCCCCTGGAAGAAAATCATATGGAAGATCGACTGAAATAAGAGAGACCAACAGACAAGCAGGTGCCTATGGCCACAATCTGGACCTTTTGGGGCAGAAGTCTCAGCTATTTTGCTTACCACTGAATCCCCTGGCATATTACAGTATTTAATACATGCTTGCTGCATGAATAAACAAGTGAATGAACAAACATGGTGAGCAGAAATTAACACTGAAAGGAAAGGAGTGATAAAATGTTACTTTAAAGACAAAAATCAACATTTAAAGTTTACATATTCCCTATAACTTATGAAAGTTACTTGAGAATTTGACTGTGGGCTTTGGAGTCTCTCTCACACATATAGAAAGACCCACAT
The DNA here is from genome assembly GCF_000260355.1 of Condylura cristata. Taxonomy (NCBI): domain Eukaryota; kingdom Metazoa; phylum Chordata; class Mammalia; order Eulipotyphla; family Talpidae; genus Condylura; species Condylura cristata. Next base: position 37,843,199 of record NW_004567109.1, read on the forward strand.
CCCTGGAAACACCACAGCATAAACCACAGCTACAGATTGTTCTCAGCCTTCTTATGTGAGAGAGAACCACTTGTCACAATAAAAGCCTGAGACTATAAGCTAGTGAAGAAACCAGGACTTGTCCTGTCCCTAGCCCTAGGAGCCTGTTTTTCAAATCAAGCAGAAAGAAGTGAATCAACTCCAGAGTTAAGAGACCGGCAGCTTTTTAAATTTAACAGGATGATCCCCTCAAAGAAATTAAATCAATGACTTAGAGTTCCACCAAAGACAACTATCACTCCTTTTTAAAATTTAAGTCCAAGTGTGTTCATCAAATCTGTTCCACACAAATTACTAAGATTATAACATGCTCACAAAAAAATTTTGACAGATAAGAAGAAATGTAATATGATAGCTGCTTAGAGTCTTTTCCACGATAATATAGAGGAACAATGCAAGATAGGACAGCTAGATCTATCAATCAGAGATATGTATTTCTAACAAGTTTTTGAGAAAATGCATAGTGCTTGCATATATAAACTTTATATACAGATATTACATACAACAGATTTTCTTTAGCTGTTTACAAAACTTTAGTAACAGATCATGAAATACATTTGGATTAAGGAAGTTTTTTTTTTTTCTTTAAGAAGAAGAAAAGTTATACTTGTCTTATATAAGGATATGTTACAAAACATAACTATCAAAACTACTTAAAAACAGAAAATTTTAAATAAGTACAAAAACATTTCCCAAAACAGAGCTGGGATTCCATCCAAAATAGTCACCAACATTTATTTTCATATTATACCCTCTTCAGTGGTGAGATTATAAGGTTTCAATTTATTTTATAATTTGTTGTAATGCAAAGGTTTGAGTTTGGGTGGGATCTTTTTCCCCAAGTTCAAAGCGCCTGTGGTAACAAAGCAATATCCTGTTGAAGCACAATGTCAGATATAAAGTCAAGGTGCCAAAATTGAAGCAGCCATGCACTTCCTGGCACCTCACAGATATGGGGAGCAGGCAGAGACTGCTTTCAGTAGTGAGGCATTCACACCACCAAAATAACTGCCTCAAAAAGGGTTCTAACGGGACAATTCACTAAGTATGTGGTTTTAAGTAAACTCCTTTTTGGGGGGGCCGCACTTTTCCCCTAAAAAAATTGGCAGAGTTGAACTATGTGAATTTAAGTCCCAAATTTTACCATGCTATATTGCAAGTCAAGTGTAGAAACCCAGAGAACTAGAATTCAATTAAGTGCCCCCTTCCCAGACTGAGGGCTATACATTTCAAAGTGGAATCTCTTTGAAACCAACCACTAGGACACAAAATAAACAAACTTTGAAAAACAAACCCAATTTCAGTCAGAAGCTCAATTGGGTGGAGTGAATGTGTCTCTAACTTTAGTATGTGAAATCTCACACAGCACATACCTCTTCTCTTAAGGTGAAACCCTGGGTGAATATAGAATTTTTTATAGTCAATTCTGGGATGATTACCATAGCAAGCAGATCCCACTCCATTTCCACTGAGAAAAACATCCAGGCCATTCTAGAATTGTAATTCTACTGACTTCCCAGGAAAATAAGACTTAAGATGTTATGGAGCACCTCTGAGAATGCCATGGATGGGATGTCCCTGGCATTCCATTAGTACCTGAGTCTATCTAACTTTAATCAGATCTATATGAGTTAAGACCTTTTCAAAAAAAAAAAAAAAAAAAAAAAAACACCCACATTTACAAGCACACATTAACTTGCACTTAACTAGCATTTAACAAATATACTTTCAATGCTAGTATGGAACAAATATAATTATAAATTCAAGAGACTATATCGATGAAGTACTGACTGTCACTGCCACTTTGGAGATGTTGGAACATTTTTTTTTTCTTTTTAATGCTGTAACATTTAATAAAATATACAAGAGAAATGGTACATATTCATCAGAAAAAAATTAGAGCTACATGACACAGCACCCCCAAGGAAAGGATCGAAATGTCCACCCCTTGGGAGAGAAAAGCCAACAGCTGCTAAGTTCTTGGATACCATTATAGGCAGTGATTCTCAAGTTCTTTGGCTACAACTTTATGAAATATACTTCTATTATATTCTGCCCTACTACATACATACATACATTACATATCTGAAATGGAAGCTTTACAAAACAATACTCTTAGGCTATGTAGGTAAACTGGTATTATCTATTCTTAACTGTGTATTTCTATTTTTAAAAATACTGATCACAGCTCATTAAATTCATTTGAAAAAAAAATGCTGTACCATACTAATTCTACTCAAAATTGCGGCATAATAATTTCTTTTCTAAAATGTAGGAGAAGATGACCAAATTCACTGCGAACTAAATTCAAAACACTGAAGTCCTTTCTCACAGCAAGCAAATATAAAGCTTACAAATCTCAAAAATGACTACAGTACTCCTGAAAGTAACTCAGGGCTCCAGTCTGTCATTCCTCACTGCACAAGGAAGTCAGGCAGGCAGTGACTCCTTACCGTACTTACCTCATGCGATAGTGGAGCCGGAGCCATGTTTTGTCATCAACAGTGATGGAACGATTTGGAGCATACCAGAGCTTGGTGTTATCATCATAGAGAGCAAAGAGGTTGTGACACAAAGGAGAAATACCTGGAGGGAAATCAAGAAGATATCAGAAATTAAAAAGTTTATTCACCTGTTTCCAAAGTACTTCATACCCAAAGGTAAAGAATTCCCTCTTCCAAAAAAATAATCTAGGTCAGATTTATATCTTCTTAGAGTAAATACAACTTCCAACCATGTTCAATCAGACAATTTTATTCATAATATAATCAAGAACTATGGCAACCCAGGAATAAGATACATCCTTGGCCGGTGGGGGGAAGGGGAGTAGGTCTAACTAGTTTCTATGTTAGGATCTTCCTAAATCTTACTTTAAGAAAAAAGACACAGCTGAGAGGCTCCCAGATCCCACCTGATATGCACCTTGTGAAACACAAAAACATTCTTGGACTTTGTAAATCTCTGATCTGTTTCTTACAGGAAAGGTTTAAACAATTCTAACACATTATGCATTATGATTAAACATGCAAGGAAGTTCCTGGCATTAGTGCATGAAATATGTTAGAGTAAATAACCAAAATTATTTCTGTCCATGATTAAAAGTACTATTACCATTAACAATGAACATACATTGTAAGCGCTCTATATAGGTGTCATAAATAATTTTTATTACTAGACAACTAACACGAAGATATGCTAGCAATGGTGCTTCCCTGCCTCCCTCTACAAATTTGATATAGGAATGAGATTATTAATTATATGCCTCCTATGAGCAAGGGAGACTATGAAGCCAGCAAAGTACCTTTCTACTTATTTCTGAGTCTATGATTAATACAACACAGATATGGAATGTAAAAGCATGAAGGGAAGGAGAATGATTGCTATCATATTATCACTGTTTTGTTTTTTTTTTTAATGTGGCCAAGCCACAAACTAAGATACAGTAAAACTAACCGACTAAACACATGGAAGAATATGAGGTAATGGCATCTGCTTTCCGAATCACAAATCTGAAGTAACAATAACGTTGACAGAGACCCTCCCTGGCCCTACGCATTTAGGCAGGTATTCTCCCCAAAGTAGCACATAAGTCATTAGAGCTATTGACAGGGTGAAATAAAGAGAACTAGAGAAAAATTTAACATTGAAATTTTCTTTGTGAAAATAAAAATACTATCCTCAAAACATCATTTACTACAAAAATGAGGCTTTTAAGATTCTGTGTCATTCTGTATTCATGTATTTTTTTAAATTAACAAACTTTTGCAACATTCCTGAGTCAGTGCAAAAGGAGACATTCATTCTCTACAGTGTGGGCTTAGAAAATGGTGGCCCAAAATGCTGAGCCCAGAGCCAAGTCTGTCTTCCCACCCAGCCTGCTCTCCTTATAACCTTAATCTCTCATTAACTACAGCCCAACAAGCATAAAGAAATGGTCCTGGCAAATACAAATTGTACTGGCTACACTGATGGCACTATAAACTAAATCTCAAACAATAGTTCTTTTGTTAATCACAAATACTTCTAAAACTGCTATCTATTAGTGCTTCCTTTACTTTGTTATCTAAGCAAAATAGCTTTAAAATATTAGTGCAATTTCCCCCAATACTCTACAGATATGCCAGTTTTATCTAGTTTTATCTCTAGTTGACAATAGTCTACTATATTCTTCATTGTAACACAAACTTCTCCCCATTTATTGGACCACTGGTATCTGAAAAGCATTTAAGGGAGGAAGACATAGCAGCAAGAAAATGGGTTTTCTAAAGCAAGCTATTATTACAAACAAAAAGGGAATTTCTTGAAATAACCATACTATTTGCTCAGAGTTGTTTATCTGAGGGCTATTCTGGTAAGTGAAACATGGATCACCTGTCTAACATTACAGTGAGTTTCCTCACTGTGGAAGAAATCATAAAATGAGTTGATTTTTTATAGTTTTGCTGCAATGTAATTTACATAAAGTCTACCCATTTTAAGACAATTCAGTGAATTTTAGTATATTTACAGAGTTGTACAACCTTCACAACAATCTAGGTAGGTCTGATCTTTTTAAGTTTTTATGATTTGAACCTCACTAATCACTTAAAGTAGGTGATCAAAAACTGCCAGCAATCCCAAGTTTCAAAGATAAGAAGCTTTATATTATTAGTCAGTTTGGGTTCCAACCTCCCTCAGGAGTGATAGGTTAATCATGGTAAGGCAAGTCTCACTTTAAAAAAAAAAAAGTATTCACAGCTTCACTGTCCATTTCACAACCTGGCAATCTGACCAAGCTATAAAGCAACACCCAACTTCACACTTAAGCTCAGTCATATGTGGAGAAAGTGGGGGGAGGAGGGAGCATCCCTTAGGAGGCAGGGCAAAAGTGGCAATAGGATGGACCACACATCTTGAAGAATTAGTTAGACACACCACTTGTTGAACTAGCAACTTTGTGTGCCAGGTGATTTACTCGCTTAGTACTACTATTACTATAATTTCACAGGTATGTGAGGGGAAATGAAATTAAGCCCCCCACAAAAGATGAGCAGCATTTCCAAGCATCCCATGTTCAGTATTGATCAGCAGAAATAAACTATTTTGCAATAAAGAAAGTAAAAAGGGAAATTCCTAATTCATATACTGGACTAAGGTGATGTGTAAGTAAGTTGTAGATCTGGGAGGAAAAGCCCCTGATTCCCAGAGCCCACACCTCCTTCAGTAGAATTCCAAGACAAACAGGAGACACCCAAATCTGCTTATGCATGGGCGAGTGTGCCATGTGCCACCCAAATCTTTCCAAGGCCCTGGGCAGCACCAGAACTCACTGCATTTCTGTGCAGCCCTGATGCACAGGTCCTCCGCTGTATACTCTCCGCTGCCCAGTCGGAGGGGCTCCCTGTCAGAGAGATAGAAGAGCACTTCCACCCCTGGCTCAGGGGCCTCCAGATTCACCTCCATCTTCTTGGAGCTCCTCATTTTAGCACAGAAAGCCATGGCATTGCAGTCCTCCTTTATATTTAGATACTGTAGTGAAAAGAAAATAAGACAATATACGCATTCTACATGGAAAAAGTTTAAGAAACAAACATGTTATAAAGGTATGCAAACAGAAATCCATGATGCTGGATAAGTACTTCTCTCTCCCCCTTTCCTTCCTGAAAATCAAATACATCAGAGCTTGTGAGTTGAAACTATGGAAAATAAATAACTAGGCATACTAATTAATTAGTCAGCCCAACCATATTCACCAAAATCAGAATACTTTTAGAACAGCCTGAATTTATTTTATTTTCTCTATTTACATGCAGGTGAAGTTGAAAAAGTTGAATCATTCTAGAAACACTGATATTATTGTTTGTTACTGTTATCATACTGCTGTTACCTTTCCTGAAATCATTTAACTTCTGCATAGACCTATAGCATGAATCACATCATCCTTTAATTTTATGTCTATTTCACACTAAAAAGCAAGTTCTGCAACTTATCTATCTTTATGGCCCCCAGAGGCTTGCCCAGGGCTGGCTTTGAGATAGTGCCACAAATGTTCATAAAGCGACACAGAAGGATTGTAGAAATTAATAAACAAACTCAGGTTTTCACCTCCTGCCACAGGCAGGAAGATGGGCAGAATATAAAGATGGGAAGCCTTGCTCTGAAAAGGTCAGAACACCATGGTAAGAGGCTTGCAAGTAGCTCTCTCATAGGAAAGAGCAACTAGGACCAAAGAATCAACCTCAGCAAGTTAGCCTTGGGCAAGGTAACAAAGGAGGACTGAACAAAGGACAGGGTTACACATGCTTTCTTCTCTTCAACCAAAAACCAATGGTCTACTTACAAACTAATTTCTAAAATTCCAAGATCTACTTTCCTGCTGCCTGCCAAGTCAACCTTCATGTAATACCCTAAGTATTAATCCAATTAGATTCTTCATTAACCCACAGACTAATCTCAAACTCAATTAACAGAGGCCCTCCACCATCTGGTCAACCAACCTTACAGACCTCATTTTCTATGTCTCACTTCATGTTTGAAACCCACAAAGCTACCAGAGTTCGTGTTGCCCACCTGACTCACTGCTGTTTTTCTCACCTTCCTACTTTTGCTCACTCTGATGCCACTGCCAGGAACGTCTTTCCAGTTCATCCCGTTCATGGAACACTTAAACACTGTTTAGTATTCATTGCACACCTCACCTCCTCCAAGATGCCTTTGCTGAAATATACCACATGGCACTAACCACACTGAATTATGACTGTTTTATTTACATCTGTCTGTCTCACTTATATGTACTCTTAAGTTTCTTGAGGACAAGGACTGTGTCACTCCCCTTTGTATCTATAGTACCTAAATACAGAACTTATGTATAAAGGGTATTTAAATGACCCAAGAAAGCTCTTCAAAACAAAACAAGTCATAAAGGGTAAAAAACACATTTCTCTTCATATGCTTGGTCTATTAACCACCTTGGTGAAGTGAGATACTCACAGAAGGGCCATGAATCAGCACGACCAAATGCTACAAATACAGAAGCATTTAATTTTAGTAAGCAAAATAAATCTAAAACCAGAAACTTATAGAGACTTAGTCAAATAAATAAACTCATTAACTTGAGGTTCAAATCAACTGTCAAACTAGACCTCTTAAAACCTAGCACTGAGCCCCAACTACCCCCCACAATGAAAAGTAGAAATGAAAACAGTCACTAAAGCTGGTCTCACAAAGGAAGATAAGAAAACCCTGCTGTTGAGAATTTATACAGCATGGCAAGTGAAGAATTCACATTGGTACTATACCTTTTCACCCTAAGGAAATAAATAGGCAAACATGCATAATTATGTATGCACAGACGATATCATTTCAAATAGGAAAAAAATATAAATGACAACATCAAACAGGAGCTGACTCAACAATGCAAAGAACACTAACAGCTAACAAAAAAGATTCTGAGCTTTATGAACCAATATGGCAAGAGAGAAATAACACTGAGTGGGAAAAAGTCACATGATGTATACTATATATATATATATATATTATATATATATATTATATATATATATAATATATATATATATATATTTGTACACATAACATGTACATTATGGGGTGTTTTTATTTTTGGCTGTGTATAATCTGAAAAAATATATAGTGATTATTGATGATGGCAACTGCCTTGCAAGGGTGCTTTAACTTTCACTTTGTCATTTTCTATACTTTTGTACTCTTGGAAATTTAAACCAGCACACTTAAAATTTGAATTAACAAAAATTAAAATAGAACTTTTTTTTAAAATTCAAGAATGCTCTCCACTAGATTCAAGATTAGTTTCACTATTTTATAAAAAGTTGATTTTCCTTTTGTCTTTATATATACAAATGTACATACCTGCATTTATTCAGCCGTCCAATGCCTTTCAAACTGCAGACTGGATTTTCTTCACTATTTTCCAAAGTCTGTTCAGAATTAACCTAAAGACAAAAATGAATAAATCAATCTGCTGCAGAGGTAATTGCATCATAAAATAAGAAAATTATTTCACTAAGGAATCTGCCCAAACCATAAGTAGGTGGGAAAAAGCACTTGAGGAGAACGGGGAGAGGGAGACTGCTGAGGACACAAAGGACATTTAGGCATCTTTGGATATAAATATGAAATATCAAGATAGTATTATTTTCATTGTTTTAAGAAAGGAAGCAAGGGATTTTTGCTTCCTGGAGTAGAGTACCCTGTGTCCAGGGTGAAGACCACATGCTCTATCTGGAGTCTGTGAACAACAGTTTAGCACATCCAAAGACATGCACTTTCATTCATTTCCATTAGAATCACCTTGTCCCAAGACCTTGTCCTTGGTTTCATTTTAACAGTGAAGCAATTACAGCATGATGAAAGGGGGAGAGCTCGGAAATAAATCTGATTAATAATGCTTTCAGTCACCAATTATTTTTAGGCTAATTAAAAAATTTAGGCAGCTAGTGCTCCTGACTTACCCACCTAATTTCAAAGCTCAACTTAAAACTAAATAAGAACAGGCCCTCCCTGGTGGCACAGCGGGTTAAAGAGCAGCACTGAGAAGCTAAAGCCACTTCCGCATGAGTTCGATTCCCGCCTGCCTCGGAGGTGACCACATGGCGTGGCAGACCTCTCCTGACCAGCCCGCTGCTCCCCTCAGCAGTGTACTTTGTTGATCTGCCTGTTCTGCTCCCCACTCTGTCTCTGGTGAAGCCTCTCAC
>NW_004567109.1:37853698-37872143 GCF_000260355.1 Condylura cristata
CAGGATTGTGCCACCAGGGAGGGCCCTCCTGCTCTAATTTTTAGGGCTAGGATTTTTATCTCCTTTGCTCAGTGCTTTACTGCCAGCACATACTAGGTATTGATAAGTAATTAAATATTTTTTTAATGAATGATGGAGGTAACAAAGCAAGTAGTATTATGCAGTGGAAAAATCACCAATCCTAGGAGTGTGGTTTCTTACTGACTTGATAAAGCTATAAAGTGTGACATAGAAGGAGTCATTTTAATCTCTCCTCCCTCAGTTTCTCCATTAACCAGAAAAGAAACATTATTCCTAAAGATTGGTATAGAGATCAAAAAGATCTTTTAACCATTTTCATCGAGCACCTACAATGCCTTTTTCAAATGAGGTTGCAGATGTGAAAGTGTTCATGAAGGTGTTAAGAAAGTAAAGCAATATATTGGAGGATTTATGGCAGAGGACTGGAGTGTGCTGTGAGAGTGTGTAGAAAAATAAATACAGATTCTGAACAAAAGCCTGGTCACAAATCAAAGCCGATTTCAAGTCTTAAATGACACAGCAGACATGTTAGGAGTGTGAGCTGGTGGCATCCTGACCTGGCTTTAACTCCTGACTCTCCCAGCAGGAGCTATCTTTTTTTTTTAAAGATTTATTTATTTATTCATACAGAACTGGGGTACAGGCCAGAGATGCGGAGGGTGAGAGGCTTCACCAGAGACAGAGTGGGGAGCAGAACAGGCAGATCGACGAAGTACACTGCTGAGGGGAGCAGCGGGCGGGTCAGGAGGGGTCTGCTGCGCCATGTGATCACCTCCGGGGCAGGCGGGGATCGAACTCATGCGGAAGTGGCTTAAGCTTCTTAGTGCTGTGCTTTAACCCGCTGCGCCACCAGGGAGGGCCAGAGCTATCTTAAGCAAAATTCTTACCATTTCTAAACCCTCAATGTTCTCTACTTTTATTAGAAAGCTAAAAATAGCATGTGTCTCATAGAGCTGTGAAAGAGTTAAATAAATGAAGACATATAAAGCTCTTAAGAGAATTCAACAGGGACTAAACATTCAAATTTGGGGCTTAATTTCTGCTGAACTGATTACAGCTTGATGCAATACAGTTCCAGACAAAAGGAGAGAACATACACTGAGCATCCGCAACATTTCATGAAAAGAGCTAGGCACTTGCACTCAATTCTCATAAACACCAAGATGCTTTAGTCCAATCAATGGGAATGCCAGGACCAAACAAGTGATTGCTTCTGATTCCAAGGACCTCACTCCTTCCAAGGGTTGGGAAGGGAGTTGGGATGCAGCAGCCAGCAGTTGCAAGACAGTTCTAAAAGTCCCCCATCATCATTACAACTGTATTCTGACTTTTCAGTATTATATCCACCTAGGAGAGTGGTGTTCTTCCAATGCCTTTCCTGTCCCGCCAGCAAATACAAGTTAAAAAAAATTCATTAAAATCCCTTGGCTATGCCCAAATACTAGCCAACAATTAATACACTGCTCTAGCACCACTCCTGCAGATAGAGGAAGGAATGTTCTGGTAGCCACACACAGGGCCACCCACAGAGTTGGGGCACCTCCTTGAGGCTTGAGAGACACACCAAGCCAGGGAAAACATCCTTGCTTGGCTTTCAATCTCATCAGGGCTTGGTAGCCACAGAAGCCTAGCAAGTGACTTGTATCTGTTGCTCCTAGTGCTCTCCAACTTGGTTGAGAACCAGAATAAGAATTCTGATGAAAGCATCACAAGATACTGTGCAAACCTGATGGATCCCAGCCAAGAGAACAACATAATATAAATCTGTTCTTTTTTCCTGTCAGCAATTCAGAATTATGGCTTCTCTATATGCCACCCCAGCCACACAGCATAACTCACATCTAACTATAGCAGCAATTCCAGGAATACACCAGATCCGTAAGTGCTGCTTCATTTACAATAAACTTGTAGGGATGATCAAACAATCAATGACAGCTCGATAGAACAGAGTTTTCTCCACACAACCCACTGAGTTCACTTTCCCCGGGAGACGGCTTCTGATCAAAGTAAACACAGTACTTCGCTTAATTAAAGCCAATAAGTGCTTTCTTTAAAGCCATATTGTATCAAGATGCTATTTCTTTCCCCTTCTTTTTCTTCTCTTACCATTGATTCATATCTACAGCATTACTAAAGAACACAGAATAAAGTCAAAAACATAGTGGCAGAAATGGACACTCCTTGCATGGGGAACATGAAGAACACATTTGTCTTAACATTATGTACTTTTTAATCATCCATTCTTTGTAAAGACATTTGTACCATCACAACAAAACCTTGCATCTATTCTGTATCTTATAATTTAGAAGGGGGCTTTCAAGTGTATAACCACATTTGATTTTCACAGCCTCTTTCACAGATGAGACAACTCAGCTTCAGACATTCCCACAATCAAGGGACCAGTGAGTACTGACAAAAGGCCCAAATACATTTCCTCCCTCTCTAGCTTCACTGCCCTTTCAGTTTGCTACACTACCTTGGCCAGATGCAAGATCTGTAGGGACTATATATAAGAGTACAACTATTAAAATCTAAACCCGCCTACAGTTGCAACCAGCTGACAAGGTAAACATATATAAAAGAAATCTCAAGAAAGATGTGGAGGAAATGCTGAGAAACAGAACTAAGAGATGGGAGGTAGGAGGATCAAGAAAAGAAGCTGTGCAGTAATCAGGGAGAGGTAATGTGCTCTCCACTTTGAAGAAGAAAATTTAAACAGAGCAAAGGATGCACTGTTGTGGGAAAAGGTCACAAAAAAAGAAAAACCAGAAAAATGGATATGCAGGAAAGAGACTATGCAACCAAGAGAGATCATGCATGCAAAAGGGAGATTGCATGGAAAGTTGAGGGAAGTCCATTGAGGACCTATGTGCCATCTTCTTCCTGTAGGCAATAGTAGTAATTTTAAAAAGCCATCAAAAAGAAACCTTCCCAATCCATTTCTTCCAGGACCTGCCCAGTCTAGTCTTGAGCAACTGTGAATGAAAAAATACTGTAAAATAAACTATGGTTCCTTATAAAACAAAAGCAGTGAGAAGCCTCCCCTGGAGCTACCCTAATCTGGGTTCAAACGCCAGTGCTAACATTTACTCTTTGTGTAATCTCAAACAAATTTAGACATTCAAGACAAGTTGAATTTGTTTTATCTGTAAAATGGGATCAATAGGGCCCTCCCTGGTGGCGAAGCGGGTTAATGCACAGCACTAAGAAGGTTAAGCCACTTCCACATGAGTTCGATTCCGCCTGCCCCGGAGATCCACATGGCGTGGCATACCTCTCCTGACCCGCCCACTGCTCCCCTCAGCAGTCTACTTCGACAGATCTGCCTGTTCTGCTCCCCGCTCTGTCTCTGGTGAATCCTCTCACCCTCTGCATCGCTGGCCTGTACCCCAGTTCTGTATGAATAAATAAATCTTTTAAAAAAAAATACATAGGATTAATAAAAATATTTCACAGTACTGCTGTAATGATTCGAGATTTCTCCAAATTTCTTATACTAACATAAGCTTCTAACTAGCACACATTCAAAAAGCTTATACTTGTCAGAAATCAGTTCTCTGTACTTACAAGGATTAAAAAGAAAACAAAAACCAAAGAAACCTTACCTCACAAATATTTTAAACTGTATTGTGCTACATCCTACCACAGCAAATTTCTATTCTGTATTTCCAAATATCATGATGCAAAGACATACAGTTGCTAATAGGCCCTTTGGCAAAGCTTGAAGGTAATTCTGTGATATTAAGGAATATGCAGGAAACAACCATGAATGCCCCCTGCCCTTGCCAATTTTTAATTACTCCATATTCACCTACTCCCCTTGTATTATGAACATCTGAGTATCTTTTGAAGTAGTAATCCTGGAATTCTTTACCACCAGGGTTCTAGGGTACAAACAACAGAAAACAGCTATTCTTATATGGGGTAAACATAAATTAATGGAAAGAAACAAGCACATAGTAACAATCTGATAAGGATGCCAATCTAGCAATGCCCCCACTGGTCACTTATCCTATCCTGCCTCGATAGCTTCTACAAATGATCTCAAGTCACCCCAATGTACTTATTTATATTTACATCATTTAAACAGATTCAAAGTATTTGTATGCAGGGTTCCAAAAGGCTGAATATAGCCCAGTCATGTGATTGCACTGCCTTCAGCTTCCTTAAAAGCATAGAAGATCACTCTAGAAATGGAAAGAGTTCAATGCTGGCAAGCCCCCAAACAGCAAATGTCACTCCCGTCTACATACCCCAAGAAGCAAACTTCTTGCCTCATGTAGAAGTGAAGTTGGAGAGGAAATCTCAAGAAAAATCTTTCCCTTATGATGCGTATGCTATCAGTTTTTTAAGTTTAGCTTTGAAATAGCTTGTGAACAATCTCTTAAACTGCAGAGCTCTTAAGTGAACCATATCTGTATAATGCCTAGTGCACCTAGTCTTCATCAAGGCAGCAGAACTCCAGGTCAACACCACTCCTCCAGAGCGCTGAAGGTTCCCTACTTCTCCTCCCCTAGTTTTCCCATTTGTTTCGAGCATCAGTAAGAATCCAGTAATTAAGAGCTACACATTTGTATCTAATAGCCTAAGATTCTGTGATGTCTTAGGATATCCAGGGACAGTCATGTTTCAAATCTTTTTTTTTAATTGATTATCTAACTACTGTAAGATACATATTTTACAATACCTGTGTATGATATAAAATGAGATTTACAGAAAGATATCCTTACTACATGCAAATCACACTGATATTTTCTATTTTATATTACTTTCATATACTTAGTAATATATTTTTAAATACTAAACAGACTCACAAAAATATATTTCATGGTACAGTAATGAGTAACAAATCATAGTTGAACAAAGTCAAAGAATTCAACAAGATTATCAATAAAATTTACTTTATGTTCAACTGTGTATATTCAATATGCACACTTTAGTGTGATATGGAAGACCCATGTTTTAAATTCTGCCAATAACCATTAATCTTATCCATGATTTATTCTCACTGCCCCCAGTTTCTGACTTTGTATCTCCTAGCATGCTTTGCAGAAACTTAAAGAATTCAAAGTGAGTTGTTACTTCACATCTGCACAAGATTTTCAATGTATTTCCTGGTAATAACCACTGTACCTGGAGAGAAAAGTTCAGTGTATGGCTATCAATAGGGATTTCCAAGTCTTGGAGATCTAGATGGCAGATGAAACATATGTGTGTGTGTGGGTATGTGGGTGTGTGTGTGTTTATAAATAAATATATATATATAGAGAGAGAGAGAGAGAGAGAAGATAGATCGATATATACAGATATACTGAATATATATATATCAAATCTATATCTGTATATGTAGACATATAGATATCATTAGAGGGTAGGAGTCTTTTGTAGCAACTTCATTTCTCTACCAATGAAATGGAAAAGATGATCAGAAGCAATTATCCTTTGTCAAGATACAGACTCAATTTATACTCTGTATCTAAAAAGGCAAAAACTCATTCAGACCTTTTTTATCACCCTTGAAGTGAAGATACAAGCAGGTCCAGAGCACGACTACGTAATTCTCTTATCAAATACTGCCTAACTGACAACACAAATTTAGCCAAATGGCATCCATCTTAGTGCACCAAACTATATAGTGGCAATACCTGGTCCTCACTGGTAAGTTTCCTGTTTTTTGTTTGTTTGTTTGTTTTAAGGGGTGTGTGAGGGGGTGGGGGGAGGGATATATAGACTCCACACATGGAGGTTCTTTTGTCTCTTCTTTCAGGGGAATAAAAATGTAAAGAGAGGAAGGGAGGATAATCTGCTAAAACTATTGTGAAGGTCATTAATATCAGGATGGTAACAACTAATTGGATTACAACTTTTAAAGATCCAATTTTGCTTACAAAATTGGGGTACAGGCCAGAGGGGCAGGAGCGGTGAGAGACTTCACCAGAGACAGAGTGGGGAGCAGAATAGGCAGACTGACAAATTACATTGATGATGGGAGCAGCAGGCAGGACAGGAGAGGTCTGCTGTGCCATGTGGGTCAGCCTCCTGGCCCAGGACTGAATTCATGCTGTGCTTTAACCTACTGTACCACCAGGAAGGGCCCTAGATTAAATTTTAAAGGTAAATATAAGATATAGGAGGAACAACTCACGTGCTCTTATATATCATATCATTAAGTAAAGTAAACAAACAAACCTGTGAAGCACAGGTTACCAATGATCTCTTGGTAAAGCCTATGTTGTTTCACACAAACAGCTGCACTGAAATCCACTGAGAAAGGTTTGTGAAGCATAACTTGTAGGAAAGGGGGAAAAATGGTAGAAATCATCAAAGAAGAGTTAGCAACCCAGGAATGTATCACGTGATCATTAATGACTGATTGCAGACAGAAGACAACCCAGGCAAAGAACATATTCAAAGAAGGTATGAAGTAGAGGCTATGTAGTTAGTGTAATCCAAAAGTCTTCAAGGAAATCTTCAAGTAGCAGTGTGGAATCAAACATTCTGGTCAAGAAGACCTAAGTCAGAGTACCAGCCTTGGCAACTAATAGCTGGGTTTATGTCACTTTTTAACTTCATAGTTCCAACAGAACACCTGGCCCTGAGGAGTATATAACATGACCACTGTGAAGGAAATGGGATTTAAACTTGATCTTTAACAGTGAAGAAGACACACTGGAATGAAAACCACAGTTGACAAGAGACATAAGGAGCAATACAAGACATTTTATAGACTCAACAGCAAGGTTTCGGTAAAAGGGAGAAAGCCAAAGTAAATTTAAGAGTGGACCATTCCTACTAAGGAGTTTGGACCTTCCTTAAAGGAGACAACCCCCATGGAGAATTCAAATCTCCAGACTCAGAAATAAAAAAAGCCCCCTATTTGTGAAAGAGTGCTATGTGTGGGCTTAGACACAGGAGAGAATAAAGATAAGCACAGGGGCACTAGAAACTCAACTGTGATAAATAGTCTTCATTTAAAAACATTTTAAATGAATTAACTAGTCTTTAATGGGTATACAGAGATTCAACATGAAGGTTCTCTACCTTTTCCCTCAATGTGAACATCCCTGGATTACAATGTTAATTGAGAAAATAGCCTTGAATGTTGCTACTGGTAAGCATTCATTCAAAAATTCACTTTAGGGAATCCATATTCTCATCCCAACTTACTACAAAGACATATACTCACACATACAGATGAAATGTCTTTCTCTGAAAGAGAGAGAAGCTAAAGATTTTCTTCTGCAAATCACAGTGAATGAGTCAGAAAAAAAAAAAACTTTCCCAAAGTTTTTGTCCTCACAGCTGAAGAGGCTGGCTAGGTCATTTACTAACAGCACTGGGGAAATCAACATTCTGTTGCTTGGTAATTTCTCCTCCCGGGATGCAGTCTGAGGGAGGAGTTCACGGGGCTACCCTTTAGGAGTCACTGAGTTATTTTTATAACCGCTTATCCTTGGATAAAAGGGAACACAAAATCAGAAAGAGGGCCAGGAGGTCATGTGTTACTCAGTGAAGTTGTTTTGAAGCCTTTTCCCCCTAGTATGCAGAATTCAGTGTTATGGATAACTGACAGACATAAAGTACCCATATTTGCAGGGACTAAAATAAGGCTGAAGACACACACAGACAAAAATCAGGTTGAACAGAACTTTATCTGCCTGTAATAATTCAGAAATCTTATCAAACCTTTTCTGGCCTTAGAATCATTACTTTCAATAATTTTATTTCACAAATCTGTACTGACAGGATAGGCAGGAGAATAATCCAATCAGTGTAATTTGCACAAACAAGTTCCCTTATACTATCATTCATTTAAATGGAACTAATGCTTTATCATGAGCTCTCTAATATGTATCTAGCCAGGTGCTCCCAGAATATTTCTGGTCTTGACCAAAAATAACAGTGTTGTCCAGGGCATTACAGTTATACACATAGCATAGCAAGCAGCAAAATATACAGCACAAAGCAGGTTCTCAGATGCTAAATCTCATGGATACCACACTGTACTAAAATATTAATGAAGGAAATTTTTAGCCTTTCTCCAAATGAATGCCAAAAAAATGTCTTAATCATTATAAATCCACTAACTAATCAAAATCAATAAACGCAAAATTGCTAATATAATTATATGCTTTATACAGAGTAGAAAATAGTTCTAATACAAGACCTTCATTAATTCTCACAATAATTTTTTTTTTAAAGATTTATTTGTTCATACAGAACTGGGGTACAGGCCAGAGGCTCAGGGGTGGTGAGAGGCTTCACCAAAGACAGAGTGGGGAGCAGAACAGGCAGATCTACAAAGTATACTGCTGAGGGGAGCAGCGGGCGGGCCAGGAGAGGTCTGCCATGCCATGTGGTCACCTCCGGGGCAGGTGGGAATCCTAGCTATGTTGCCATCAACAGATGCATATGAAGCTAGATATCAAAAAGATGGAGAATAAAGGCAGTACAAGAAAAATCACCTCGTTATCAGCAATTATCTTAGTGCTTGTGTGATTGCATACTTTTAGAAACTGTCCAACTGTTCTACAACAACTACAAGTTAGTACTCTAACCAGAAGAGTAAAGTAATGCCCCCAGGGAACACAGGGATTTGGGCTGGGAACAAGGTTTTGGGAGAACCAATTCAGAATAGCCGATTCCAAATCCACTAGGAATCGATACCACTCTACGTGCTGTAGTTTTAAAATAGTTGAAGAGTTACTCAAAACCCAAAGCAATTAAGAGATGTAACAAGGCAAAATGTAATTATTTGTAATGAGTAATAGAGATATTAAGTGCTAGGACTTCAGAGGAGAAAAAGATCCTTCTAGTACAGAATGATTCCAAACGCTTCATAAGTAAGAGATTTGGGCAAGTACAGAAGATCGTCAACCGGTTGATGAGAGCAAAAGGACAATATTCCAACCCCTTCACTTGTTCTCTCAACAGTTAGTGAAAAACTTATGCACTGGCTCCTGTAAAAGGGTCTAAGGACATAGCATGAACTGGAGAATACAAAGTGCCTTTTTCCACATGTTTTGTTGTTGTGTTATGTTAAGAGACTCTATTAACATTTAAGTAATGAGAAGAAAAGAGCCTAAGGGATGAAGGGGAAGGCATAAGAGGAGAAGGATGGTCAGAAGATGGGAAGGAATGAGCAACAGAATCTCCACCACCAGTTAAGAGGGATTAGCAGTGGTTGATAACTGTATGTCATTATCATTCCTCCCCTACTTCAACAATGCACACAGATGTTTGCAAAAAAGACTGCTGGTCTCCCTCACACAAAGAGGAAGCTATGTGAATAAATTCTGGATAATGGAAAGAAGCAAAGTGTTGTGCGGCAACTTCATTTTAAGCGATTGGAATAGCCTTTGTGCTTTTTCCTTAATTCTTTCTAGAAATGTGTTCACCACCTCTGAAACTGTTTAAGGTGAGCTGCTATTATGAATGGGATAATGAAATATAGGAGGACTGAGTGGGATGGTAAGAGAGCTAGTAATGAAGTATATGCAGTCTAAAACCACATATTTGAGTCCTAATTCTTGCTTCTCAGTCAGGAGGGTTGTCAACTTAGACATTTTCCTAAATCTCTGGCCTCAGTTCCTTTAGCTATGTGATGGGCTTCAATAAATGATGTTTGGAAAACCAGACATCCACATGCAGAAGAATGAAAC
Organism: Condylura cristata; assembly: GCF_000260355.1. Taxonomy (NCBI): domain Eukaryota; kingdom Metazoa; phylum Chordata; class Mammalia; order Eulipotyphla; family Talpidae; genus Condylura; species Condylura cristata. The sequence goes on from NW_004567109.1 coordinate 37,863,382, forward strand.
TGGACTACCTCTTATACACAAAATTAACTCAAAATGAATAAGAGACCAGATACCATGAAAAAAGCTAGAAAATACTGGCAGTGTGCTCCCTGACATCACTCTTGGTGATTTTTTTTTTTTTTACACCAAAGGCAAAAGTAAACAAGTAGGACTACAACAATGAAAAGCTTCTTATAGCATCCACAGGATGAAAAGGTAACCCACCAAAGGGGGAAATACCTGTAAGTCATTTACCTGATGGGGGGGGGGGGGGTTAATTCAAATACAAAGAACTAATTTAACTGTCCAAAATACAAAGAACTAATTTAACTGTCCAAACACAAACACACATGTTTAAAAAATGGGCAGAAAATCTGAATAGACATTTTTTCAAAATACACATACAGGTGGTCAACAGGTATATAAAAAGAAGGCTCAACACATCAATAGTCCATAGGGAAATGTAAACTAAAACCACAATGAGATAAGATCATCTCACTCTTTTTAGAATGACTCATCAAAAAGACAAATGTGGCCCTCCGTGTTGGCACAGCGGGTTAAAGCACAGCACAAAGAAGCTTAAGCCACTTCAGCATGAGTTAGATTCCCCGCCTGGCCCGGTGGAGATCCACATGGCGAGACAGACCTCTCCTGACCCGCCTGCTGCTCCCCTCAGCAGTGTACTTTGTCGATCTGCCTGTTCTGTACCCCACTCTGTCTCTGGTGAATCCTCTCACCCTCTGCATCTCTGGCCTGTACCCCAGTTCTGTACAAATAAATAAATCTTTAAAAAAAAAGGACAAATGTTAGTGAGGAGTTCCAGAAAACGGATTCTGTGTGTACTTCTAGTGGGATATAAATTTATGCTGCCACTGTGGTAAACAGTATGTAAGTTCTTTCCAAAAATACAAATAAAATTACCATATGATCCAGCAATATGACATCCGGGTATTTAACCAAAGGAAATAAAACACTAACTCAAAAATATACCACCCCCCTATCTCCAACAATCTAAGTGTATGAATAGACAAATGGATTTTTTTAATGTGGTATTAATATACAATGAAATTTTTCAACAATAAAAAGGAAAACCCTGATATTTGCAACAATGTGAATGGATCTAGAGGACATTATGTAAGTGAAAGAAATCAGGGAAAGAAAAGTCTCACTTAAAAGTGGAATCTAGAAAAAACTCAGATACAGAGAACAGATGGGTGGTTATGGGAAGGGAATGAAATGGATAATGTTGATCTAAAAGTATAAACTTAAAGTTACAAGATAACAAGTAATTGGAGATACAATGTATAGCATGGTAACTACAGTTAACAATATTGTATCAAATATTTGAAAGTTGTCAAGAATGAATCTTGCAAGCTCTCAACATAAGAAAAAATTACCAACTATATAGAAATGGATGTCATAAATTTACTGTGGTAATAACTGCAATATATGTCAACATCAAAATATGTAAATTTAAAACTAAAAAGAAGCCTCCCTTGTGGCCTACTGCCTAAAGGTTAAATCTCAGTGCAATCATTGTCATCATCGCTATAGCCTGAGTTTAATCCCCACCAGAGAGCTAACCCATGTATAGCACAGTAGACCTTAGCAGTGTATTTCAGGAAATCTGCCTGTTTTACGTCCCATTCTGTTGCTGGAGAATCAACCCTCTAACCCCCACACCTTTGGCTTTTATCCTAGTTCATCTACACAAACTCAAAAATAAAAATAATACAGTGTTATATGTATGTGTATGTGTAAATTATATCGAATGAATGAAAGAATAAATAAAAATCTACATGAACCTGATTGGTTATGGGAACTATAACCAAGATGAGAAAGCATATATTGTACAAAAATGAAAAAATAGATAAAATTGGGCCCTCTTTGGTGGCGCAGTGGGTTAAATCATAGCACTATGAAGCTATCACAGCCACTGCAGCAGAGTTCGATCTCCAGCCAGAGAGGTAATCCACATGGCATGGCAGACCTCTCCTGCCTCGAAGGCTGCTCCCCTCAGCAGTGTACTTTGTCAATCTGCCTATTATGCTCCACATTCTGTCTCTGGTGAGTCCTCTCAAACCTGCATCTCTGACCTGTACCCCAGTTCTGTATGCAGAAATAAATAAACCTTTAAAAAATTTAAATACATAAAATTAAAAAATAAAATAAGCACATGTTAGAAATGTATTAAAAGAAAAAATGCTTAAAGAGCGAATAAAAGCTTGCAGGAAATCAATAATTAAATGGAAATGATAAAGTTCTTATTTCCCAGTCCTGGTCTATCATAAAGTCTTTGCCAGAGATAAAAAGGACTATGTGGTTACTACCAAAACCCTAAATGACACAACTTTTGTCACAAAAGTTATGGTGAAACAACCCAATTTTTGTTCTATCAAAATCTGACTCATACCCAATAATAGCTCGCCATCCTACTGATTATTGCAAGCAAAATCTAATTTGGGTTCTTTGCTGGGTATATCCCATGCACTTGGGAAAGTTACTCACTTGATTACAAGCTCTTAGAGGGAAGAACAAGGTCTTGTCTTTCCCACAGCCTCAAGGAATGGAAGGCACTGCGCTCTGCAGCTAAGAGGTATTATATTCAATCAATAATTTACTGAGATGCTACTGTGGGTCCAGCACTCTACTAGATGATACAGTTATGAAGAACAACAACAATCACAAGATTCTTTAATACAGAAACAGATTAACTTTATAAATGTAGGTTTAATTAATCTGAACTAGAAAGTATTACAGCCAGTAGCAACAGCGGTGATTTTGGTTCACTCTATTAATGTAAGTGTAAACAAAGACCAAGTTTAACTAAATATAATAAGGATTATATTAAATAAAGTGTTTCTAAATTGTTTTCTGAACTCTTGTATTTCTGTGCAATAAGAACTGTTCTAAACAAAGACTACTCAAACTGGAGAGAAGGAAAATAGAGAGCCATACTGAAATAAACTGGGGGAACACTACTTAAACAGTACTTATATCAGCAAGAGCTCACCGCCTTTAATGTGCTAATAAATGCAATGAGTCTCCAACCTTTGGAAAATGATTTGACCTAGGGACCTCTTTTTTTAATGGAATGTACTGGGAAAAGTATAAATCTGATTTTTTCAATTCCTTCATTTCTCAAATTCTGTACATTTATGTAATAGCCTCAATCTTAGCAAGCATACCAGATTTAACAAAACACTTCAGAAAAAGGATTCATTCACACTTACATTTAATCACTTTATTTGCTCTACCTTCTTCCCCCATTCCCTTTTCATTCCCCTTCCTTCTTTTCTCACATGCTAAAATTGGCCTAAAATTGGATGCAAGCATAGGAATAAAAATCCAGGATTTCTGTTTAATCACAACAGGTACTCACATAATCAAAGTGAAAGGGAGCAGGGAATTTTTGCAATTTCACCTCAAGCAGATGTTCTAAAGGTAATGCCTGAGAAAAATTATATTTCCCTATTATTCAATAACCCTAACACCTGGGAAAGTCCTTGCAATTCTGATAGCATAGGCACAAAGAAAATAACGGTGGTGTGTGTGGGGGGGGAATGGGATGAGGGGTGGGATGAAAGAAGGAAAGGTGAAAGGAGGGAAGAGGAGGAGGGAGGCAGCCAGGGAGGAAGAGAAGGAGGGATATTGCTTCCTTTTCCACTTTCACCCACTTAGTTTTCCTGTTCTCATCCCCAATCTTTTTGCAAGTTTTTTTTTTTTTTTTTTTTGCCATGTGATTGAATAACTTATATGACACACTGGCAGCTGGCCACGGAGTCTTCCCAGAAGAGAGGCCACTTTTCAGGAAATCCTGCCTCATTTCCAGTGAAGGGAAGATGATAGAGAAGGGAGGGTATACAGAGAGCGAGATGATGGCAAAACAGCTTACTAAACAAACTCACGTTTGGGAACTCATATCTGTTCACACACACACACACACACACACTCACACACACACACACAAAAGACAGTATCAACTGCATCCAACTTAGTACATATACATATTTTTCATTCAAGTATGTATCTCTACATGTCAAATGTGACTCACTGTTAAAAAGTTCTGAGAATGAGAGCCCTGTTAATAGTAATGGCTCATGATCCCTCTGGTGTATATTTTCTTGGACTGATAAAAACAGAAATAACCATATTTAAAGTAAGTCTCCTATAAACTTTCCCAAACATCTGCCCCACTCCCACACTACAGTTATCCAAACCAAACACTTCCCACAATTCTAAGTCCTTTTCCACTAGTTTCTCCAAAAGGGTTCCTTTCTGTTCAGCTACAACAGTAAATGGATTCAAACTACCATGAAGTACTTCTCAGAAATGGCGACACTGCCCGTTCACTATACATCTAGGCTTGCACTTTAGGGATAGGGACATGAGGGCTGCAAGGAAGAAAATAACTAAAACAAAAGCTGGGGTGGTTGCTTCCTCTGAGGTGAGTACAATGGGGAGAGCATCTAGTGACTTATAAACATATGGTTAATGGTCTATTTCTTTCTTTTTTTTTTTTTTAAATGCATATTAAGCACTGGGTGCTGGCCAGAGGTGCAAGGAGTTAAAGGATTCACCAGATACACAGTGGGGAGAAGAAAAGGCAGATCCACTGAAATGTACTGCTGACGAGAGCAGCAGGTGAAACAGAAGTCTGCTGTACCATGTGGGTCAGCTCCCTGGCCGGGCAGCTCATAGCACAATAGCTGGAAATAGCTTGAGAGCATTGAGACTTTTAATGCCTATGCCACCAGGGAGACCTGTTAATGATCTGTTTTTTAACATGAATAATAAGTACAAGGAAATTTTCCTCCAACTATATCCATATGTTTTATACATTCTTCAGTATGATTGGTACATTTTGCAATTTATATAAAGTTCCTCTCAAAAAGATTAATTTATTTAAGCCTCTAATACAAGGAGAGCCCACTAGATACTCATTAATTACTTTCTCTCCAGTTATTCAACTGTATTTTTGTAAAGGACATCTTGAAAGGTAGCAAACCTCCAGAATCCTTGTCTATGCACTATCTTTTACTAGCTTGTATAATCATGTATTGGTAATGGATGTCTCCTTAGATTGAATTTTTTTCAATCATTACTTTTCCTAATGATTCTTTCCCTTTGTTAGCCTTCCATTTTCTCCTATAAAACAAAATGATAGTTCAAGTCAAATGGAGTGGGCCTGGCCCACACACACTAAATTATCTGAAGAGAAAGTTAAGTTCTTAGACAAAGTCCTTTTATCATAACTCAATGCCATTCCACCCCCAGTAACTACTTAGTACAGGGTCCTGGCACAGAGGAAGAACTCAGATGTTTGTTGAGAAACAATAACTGAAATCGAAGGAAAAAGTTCTAAGGAGAATGACAAATATGACTAACCTGATTAATGGAAACAAAGTTACACATTGAAAGAAAAAAACCCTATTGTGATCACACCCACACCCATTTAAGTGAATCGAGTCAAGTTTTTAAACATAAGAAAGACAGTGTCATATTAAGATTAGTTTTAAAAATTACTGCCAAGTGCCTCCCGGTGGTACAAGAAGTTAAGTCTCAGCACTATGAAGCTATTAGTAGGCACTGCACCTTGAGTTAGATCCCTGGCCAGGGAGCTGACCCATACGGTACAGCAGACTGCTGTATCACCCACTGCTCCCTTCAACAGTGTATTTCAATGGATCCATCTGTTGTGCTCCCCACTCTCTGGTGAATCCCAACCCTCCATAGCCTCCCCCCATAACTCTGGCCTATACCCCAGCTCTTGTATGCATTAATAATTTTTTTTTTTTAAGTACTGGGCCCTCCCTAGTGACACAATGTGTTAAATAACAGCAGAACGAAATTAGCCACAGCGGCTTCAGCAGGAATTCAATCCCTGGTCAAGGAGGTGACCCATGTGGCATGCTGCTGCTCCCCTCGGCAGTGTACATCATCAATGTGTCTGTTCTGAGCCTCGCTGTCTCTGGTGAATCCTCCCATCTCCCCTGCATCTCTGGCCTGTGTCTCAGTTCTAAATACACAAATATTTAAAGTAAAATTACCTCTAAATCTGACAAGTACTAAATAAAAGGAAAGTGACTTAAACTAAATTAAATGGCCCTCCCTGGCAGCACAGCTGGTTAAAGCACAGCACTAAAAAGCGAAAGCCACTTCAGCATGAGTTCAATCCCCACCGGGAGGTGATCCACATGGCAGGATAGACCTCTCCCTACTGCTCCCCTCAGCAGTGTACTTAGTCAGCCTGTTCTGCTCCCCACTCTGTCTCTGGTGAATCCTCTCACCACCCCTGCACCTCTAGCCTGGACCCCAGTTCTGTATGCATAAATATTAAAAAAAAAACAACTAAATTAACTGTCAATAGAAGAGCAGGGGGTTTCTCATACTTCTCATAATGACTAAATCTTAGTGGAGTTTGTCTCCCTGAGTGAGTTCTAATATTAGCTCTGGACCACTGTCAACAAGTGAGCAGAATAAATAACTATGCCCACCCTCTCCCCCTTCCCAAGACAGACAGGACTGTAGAAACCGTATGTTCCTGATTATCTGATTCACTAAGAGTAAGAGCAATAAATAAGGACATGCCCAATGCAAAACTATCTTAATATCCTATTGATAGGAAGATTAGGACAGTTTCAAATTCAAGTATTTACAGAGTTGAAGTCTGAAGTTTTTTTAAATAAATACTATGTTCTGACAGTTAAATGCAGTGACTTTTAACCTGAAAATTGCTAAAGCTAAGGGAAATAATGTAAGTTGGACCCATGCCCACCTTTATTATGATTCCATTTTTAAAAGTAACTCATAAATGTGCATGACTCACACATCTGAATATAATGAGACATTCCTTTATCATTTCATCTTCCAGTGCCAGTAATCCCACATTACAGAGTGCCAAAGCCCTTTAATAAATGAAGCATGTGTTCTGAACACACTCCAAAAACCAGTTCAGGACTAGTGCATTTAGGAGGAAAAAAAACCTAAGTAATGATTTCTGGGCTTTGGAATACAGGACTTATAGGAAGTTGCCAAAAATATGACTAACCTCCCATCTCCTTACACAGTTACCTAGACTTCTGATCCTTGAACAGATAACAATTATCTTTCAGGCTTTTACAGCCCTTTAAAGTTTATAAAGCACTTTCATAACTGTTAACTTAGCAGATTTCCAGTGAGGCACTAGAGTCCTTCGGAAAGACATGATAGACATGACTGGACCCATTATATAGATGAAAAACCAGTGTTCAGAGAATCAGTGACTCGCCCAAGAGAATACACTCAGCAAGTGGTGGAACTGGGACTTCCACCCAGATCATCTAAAAGCAAAATCTTCTTAAAAGAGGAAACCTATTACACTGCTGATAGGAATCTAAACCAGTACAGCCATTTTGGAAAGCAATCTGGATTTAACTTAAAACACTAAAAATGGAAACATTGCATGATTCAGCAATCCTACTCTAAGCAACAATCGAAAGAATGATACCTTCAACTCAAAAAATTATATGTGCTATGCTTTACTGCAGTATTATTTACAATAGCTGGGACATGGAAACTACCTAAGTGCCCACTGGTACAGGTTTGTATTAATAAGATGTGGCATATCCACACAATGGAAAATTAGTAAGCTATTAGGAAACATGAAATGTTTCCATTTATAACAAAATTAAAGGTGTTTGAGGGAGCTATGCACAGAAAAGCAAGTCAGATAAGAATGACAAAGACAAATATTGGATATTGCATAGTGGGTGATTCAACAAAGAAAAAATATTTATTAAAAACATAGTGGACACGGGCCCTCCCTGGTAGTACAGCGGGTTAAAACACTGCACTAAGAAGCTAAAGCCACTTCTGCATGAGTTCAATCCCCGCCTGCCCCGGAGGTGACCATATGGTGTGGCAGACCTCTCCTGACCCGCCCGCTGATCCCCTCAGCAATGTACTTAGTCTATCTGCCTGTTCTGCTCCCTGCTCTGTGTGTGGTGAATCCTCTCACCATCCCTGCACCTCTGGCCTGTACCCCAGTTCTGTATCCATAAATAAATAAAATCTTTTTTTTTTTTAAATATTCTCCTGGGATTCTTTTTTTTTTTTTTTAAATATTTATTTATTTATTTGTACAGAACTGGGATACAGGCCAGAGATGTGGAGGGTGAGAGGATTCACCAGAGACAGAGTGGGGAGCAGAACAGGCAGATCGACGAAGCACACTGCTGAGGGGAGCAGCGGGTGGGTCAGGAGAGGTCTGCCACACCATGTGGTCACCTCCGGGGCAGGCGGGGATCGAACCCATGCGGAAGTGGCTTTAGCTTCTCAGTGCAGTGCTTTAACCCGCTGCGCCACCAGGGAGGGCCAATAAATAAAATCTTTAAAAAAAAAAAAAACATAGTGGACACTGTGCCCTCCCTGATGGCACAATGGGTTGAAGTGTAGCACTACTAGCACTACAAACCTATCTGCAGCCACTTCAGAGGAGTGAGTTTGATCGCCAGCGAGGGGTGACCCCCATGGTGCAGCAGACCTCTTCTGACCTGCCCACTGCTCCCCTCAGCAGTGTACTTTGTCAATCAGCCTGTCCTGCTCTGCACTCTGTCTCTGGTGAATCCTTTCATTGCCCCTGCACTTCTGGCTTGTACCCCAATTCTTGTATGCATTAATATTTTTTTTTTTAAAGTAGTGGGCACTGGCCCTCCCTGGTGGCGCAGCGGGTTAAAGCACAGCACTGAGAATCTAAAGCCGCTTCCACATGAGTTCGATCCCCGCCTGCCCCAGAGGTGACC
>NW_004567109.1:37872643-37916567 GCF_000260355.1 Condylura cristata
ATTATGGTGATGGCACACGGGTGACTTGGTGATGGGAAACCCACGGGGATTACAATCGAGATGGAAAAAAAAATGTACAAAATGATGTAAAAATAAACTTTTGTAAAAAAAAAAGTGATGCTGCTGAGCTTAAAAAAGAGGGGAAAGGCAGAAAGGGTTAAAGAGACAGCAAAGAAAAATAAAGTAAATATTCTCACTAAACTGCTTTGTGATCTGGAGATGAGAAAATAAGTGACCAAAATGAATTTGTGGGAAACTTACAATTTTGCTGATGGAAATAGTTCAGTCTTCTATAGACTTTACTTACGGAAGTAGAGCAATCTTTTGTAGCAATTTAGACTAGAAAAATGTTTCCAAAACTTCCTTCTCAGGCCCTCCCTGGTGATATAACAGGTTAAAGAGCAGCACTATGAAGCAATCTTGCAAGCCACTGAAACACAAGTTTGATCCCCAGCCAGAGATTTATTTATTTATGCATGCATAAACAAACTGGAGTACAGACCAGAGGTGCAGGGATGGTGAGAGGATTCACCAGAGAGACTGGGGAGCAGAGCTGGCAGGTCAAAGAAGTACACTGCTTAGGAGAGCAGCTGGCAAGACAGGAGAGGTCTGCTGCACCATAAGGATCACCTCCAGGACTGCTGCTAGCTTGCAGTGCTGTGCTTTATCCCATTGCGCCACCAGGGAGGGCCCAATAAATAAATCTTTAAAACAAACTAAAGAAAAACCTCTCCTCCTGCTATCATTTGTTTCCTTTGTTCTATGGATCGCTGGAGCTAAGCAACTGTCAGATAAAGAAAGTATATAAAAAAGCTACTCACTTATCCCTATCCCTAACATCACCAATGACTGGGTTCTACTTCCAAAAGGAACAAAGTGACGGAGTCAAAATCAGAATCAGTTACATGACTAGGAACAGTTCATTCCTATCACCATTCTTATACATCAAGAAGTGGGTCAGAAGCCTAGACAGGCAAGGGCAGGGGAAGCTAGGACAGAAATAACAGTCTCAGGGAGACCAGCTGGGCTAGGAATCCAGACAGCTATTCATTTGGGCTTGACCCCAGACATATACCCTCTTTCATCCCCTACTAAGAAGACCATTCTTGAAATTTGCCCTCAGAAAAGAAATCTAATTACAGCATGACTTGAATAAACAGAGGCAAAGACAGAGTAACTTGCCTCAATTCACAGACCTGGTTAGGCAATGTGGAGCAACACAGGGCCTTCAATCCTCTCTTTACACAGTTAGACATTTGGCAATCCTTCCTAAGAAATAGGACTTTTGGTGGCAAAAATTTCCAAAGCAGCCAACAGTATGATATGGGTCTTTGTTTTTTTAAGAAGTGGAGAAAAAAACAGTATCAGATGTCCTCCCTGTAGTTACTTGAGAACAGTTAGCCAGATCCTTATTTAAAAACAAGATGTTTTTCACTGACTTGATATCTTCATTCACAGGTACAACTAACTTCACAATAGCTGGAGGTATGGGAATTCACTTTGTATTCTCACCTTTATTATACATGGGCTGCAATTCCCTTCAGTTTATTCAGCCAAGTTTACAAGAAGTCACAATGAGGGAATTTCCAAGACCAGTCTAACACTAGTAGTATAAGTGCCATTCACCTAGGCTTCTCAGTTTACAAACACATTTTTAAAAGCTGAGTAGAAGCAATATAAAAACCTCTTATCCTTGGCCACTTCAAACATTTAGTATGATCAAGGTTTTTGGTTAACCATGCTTGTCAAGTGCTTTAAGTTGCTATATTACTAAATGGGCTAGAACTTTCTAACCCATACTTCATGTAAATATAATCATAGATTACATGTCAAAAACTTTAATTTCCATGTGTTGGGCCTAGAGAAATTTGTTTTGTAATCTGGGTAGAAAATGTTGAGTAAAAATGCTAATCACAACACGATTCTAGAACAAATATGTGGAAAAGTTTAAAGAGTGGTGTTGGCATCAAACGTGAGGTTAAATCCTACCTCCTGCCACTAACAAGTTAAGTGACCCTGGGCACGAGGGTTTCTGAGCTTACGTTTCCATAACCAATTTGCTCTCATTTAACTGTAGTCAAGGATGAAGTACACACAAAGTCATACATTAGTTAATAACAAAAGATACCAATTATTATAAATGATAATTCAGAATACAAGTTAATGGACTGCTTTATGATAATAACAGCATGGAAATTTAGAGTCAGAAACAAGTACAACTTTTCCACATTCTACCCTTCCCTTTAAGGTCCATTCCAACCCAATCTCCTCTTACACCTATTTCTGTCAATTTCACCTTACACTGACTGACATATAGCATAATTATTTCTTTGTTAAACATTTTATTTATACATCCGGTATACATATCACTATTTACTGGCACCGACTCCTATTCATTTAATGCCTTCAGGGGAAGAGTTGCCCTGTTTCTCTAACTTCCAATCTCATTACTCCTTCATTATCCTGCCTGATTATAAACGACCACGCTGAGATTATAAGCAATTATATAAGGTTATTTGATTCGAACTGCAGAAGCTTAACAATACAAAAATCACTCTTGAGAAGTAAACAGATAACTTTAACATCTGAAAAGACCATTCTAATGTTCTTAAACCACTCTGGGTCAGAGCACATAAGGACACTCCCATGGTTGGCTGTGGTGAATATGACAAAAATTAAAGGCCCTCAGGCTACAATTCTCAGGGTGCTGTGAACTAAACCACTGTAACCACTTCATATCTACTTAGACACACCCAATTTCTGGAACGTCAAAACCCTCACTAAAAACAAACTCAATTCAAATAAGTTTGGAATCAGGACTTTTTAAAAAAAAAAAAAAAGATTGATTGATTTATGTGTATAAGAGCTGGGGAACTGGCCAGAGGTGTGGGGGTCAGGGAGGTGAATCCTGGATTCACCAGAAACAGAGTAAATAACAGAACAGGTGGATGTACTGAAATACACTGCTGAGGGGAGCAGCAGGCAGGACAGGGAAGGTCTGCTGTGACATATGGGTCACTTTCCTGGCCAGGGAACAAACTCCTGCTGCAGTGGCTACAGAGAGCTTCATAGTGCTGTGCTTTAACCCTCTGCACCACTAGGGAGGGCCCACCATCATAACCTTTTTAACTTTCCCTTCCGTTTCCTCTGCACTTTACCAAGTCTAATCAATATGAAACCAATGCTCTAAACCAATAGTCCCTGTCTCCTCCCCTTTTTTAAACATTAATTTTAATGCTTCTTTTACTACCCTGAAATGAACACCAGGGTAATATAAAATACAAATTTCTTGAATGAAATTTCAATAAAATTAGTATAATGTCCAAAGATAATTTTAAAATACTTTAAGAATCTGTACTTAATATATACTTGTTCTACCATGAGAATGTTAGAAAACATAAAGAAGTAATCAAGTAGTTGCATCAACAATGGAATAACCACAAATGTAATAAATACACAGATAATGGCATGTTCTTCTGGATGACACAGTACAAGCACACCAACATCAACAACACAATTTACAAAAACAGTGAACAGCTTTTGGTAAAGTTTCAAACAAATTTTTTTAAAAATGGAACTATATAGTACAGTTACAAAATGCACTATATTAACATAGTCATTATACAGTTGCATTCCTAGAAAATTCAAGGTATATCAAAGTGATGCAAAAAAAATAGTTTATGTAAAATGGAAGCAGATTTTAGACTCATGAAACTATAAACAAAATTTCCTCTACAAGAAGGCCTGACAAGACATCTGAAAATCATGGTGATCACTGAAAACTTTCTTATACGTGACTATCTCTGTAAACATTAAAAAATTTTTAGTATTTCTGATCATGCCCACTAAATGCCAAGTTCCTAGCCCTACCACCAACCAATAAAGCCCCACAGAAAATCAGAGTCAGTTGAATGCTGTTGTTAGGCTAGTAAAATCTTATTCTCTTTTAAGTTTGTGTATAGGATAACTTCACTAACCAAAAATAGAACACCCTTAATTGGAATGATTTGGTAGATTATATTCTGAATATGACACACACAAATATCATTACATGTAAGTTAATCGCAATAGCATTCCCAGATGCTATCCTACCAATGTTCTACTTTCAGATAATGGGAGAAAGCTATACCAAGGTTAGGTCTATGCTTGGCTGCTAAGCAGGTGTTCATTAAATTTGAGGAATTAGGGTAGAAGTTGTTCTTGAACTCCTTCCATTCTTTCTTTGGTGAGTAGGAGGATGGCATACAGCTACTGGAGTAGAATGTAAAGCTGCTATTTCACTCACAATCAGAAACACTTTAAAGTATGCCATTATTTCTATCCCACAGTGGCCAGGTAAGATGAGTACAGCAAATAACACCATGCCGTGATGTTCTACTGAGTCTGTGAATGGCTTTGAAATCCATACTCAGTGTTCCTGTGGGGATTCTGAGCCTTCCACACCATGCAATCTACCAACTTCTACTACGATCACCTGTGAACTTACTATATGTACTTTACATAGCTCAAAAGGTGGTAACAGAACCTGAATTCCTGCCCTCATCTACCTATCTCCAAAGCCTACACTAGTTATTTGTCTGCAACCACCTGTAAAACAAACTATATGGAGGAGTGGAATAATAAAGCTTCTACTTGAATGGTACTTCTTCTCTGCACAGGCCAGGAAGAGAGGGAGCACTCAAGATGGACAGACAGCTTGTCTCACTGATTCACCTAGAATCAAAATTAGACCTTTAGATTAGCTCTGAACACTATAACCAAATATTTCCTCATGCAAAAATACCTAAAGCTTCAGCATAACATGCTGAGAGCTGGCTCCAATCCATCATGACTCTGTCTTTACCTGGTTCCTGCTTCTCTCCCTGGAATGGCCAGCTGCAGTCCCACCCTCTACTTTCCAGGTTCTAGCACATATTACATCTTTGATTGTCCAATGGTTTGGAAAAAATGGTCCTTCTACCTGTTCTGTGTGAATGCTGACCGTCTTTCAAGGTCAATGATAAAGTGTCCTGCCTTCAAATCCCTCTTCATTCTCTAGCTAGAAGGAACTGAGACCCCACTATAGAACCTTCACAGTACCTTCCTCAAGTGAGCTCTTACCTCACTTTTCCTTGATTACAGTAGATGATATATACACATGTCCCTTCTCCAGAACATTTGTTCCTTCTTTACTCCTATATCCTTTCCCAATAGTAGACACTACACTTAAGGGCCATGTAATTAATAACTAATGATATGCAGTCACTCTATACACAATATCTCGTTTAATTCCCATTGATAAAGAACCTGAGACCTGACATAATCCAGCTTCCCCTGGATATTAGGTGAGTCTGGACTCAAACCACCTGTGCTTGAATGAATCCATGCTCTAACATTTATCCCAGCTGTGAATTCCAGGGACACTATTTAGTCCTCTGTGTCTTAGTTCCTGCATCTCTAAAACAAGAATGGTAATACATACTTCAGAGGTTTGCTATCAACCAGACAAGAAGGCACTCAGCACAATGTTTAACACACAGTATGGATGGAAGTGTTCACTGTATTTATTATCAGTACTGCCTTCAATCTTCTTACACTATGCACCAAGTCTATACTTCAAGTTCCTCAAATAAACCAAATTATTTCCCACCTTTGTTCAAGTTGCCTTGACTGCTCTTTACAAGTCAGTTCGTCACCATTCTTTGGATCTCATTATATGTTCATCTCAGAGGGATGGTTGCCTGACAATTCTATTCAAGAGGATCCTTGTCACCCTATCTCCAGTATCCTTTCTTCCCCAACTCCTATTTGTACCCTAGCACATCTGTGTTTAATTTCCACAGAGCACTTATCAGAACCTAGAATTCTGTTACTTAATGGCCTGTGTATTAGTTTGGGGTCTATCTCCTTCACTAGAAATGAGGGGAAGAAACATGTCTGATTTGTTCATCACTGGATCTCATGGCACCATACATACAAAAGGCTGGCATATAATCAACATTCAGTAAATATTTGTTGGTAACCTGCCTCCTTCTACATAGTAAGTGCTCAATAAGTATCTACTGAAAAAATAAATGACCTGTGAAATGCTGAAGTTAACATATGGTCACTGCTGCAATGAAACAAGTATCACCCTGCAAAATGTCATTTTGTGTATTTGGTCAGTTCCAAATTATCAGTCAACCAAAACATTTATTAAACACCCACAATGAGAAAAAAAAAATATATATATATATATAAAATGCAAAACAATGAAGTCATTGTATCTGGCTAGAAGATAGCAGGCAGGATCAGAACTAGTGTATGGCTAAACAGTGTATGTACTGCCAAGAGTGGCCAAATGAGGTGAGGGAGTGTTGACTGACTCCTGCCTGCCTGCTGCAAGCCAGGCCAGTTCCTCCTCCCCCCACTCCCCTAACCCAATCCTAGGCAGTCACACCCAGACAAGACATTGTTTTCTAACTGTCACAAAGGCAAAATACAGACCACCAGCAACCCAGAGGAAGGTTGGTCTAATTTCTTAAAACTGGGTCTCTACACCATGAGATTTCAAGAAACAAGAAATACATTATTAAGAACAACCTCCCATAACCCCTGAAATAGGCACCTGGGGTAAAAACATTATCTATTTCATAAGATAATACAACAAACAGGGAGAGGCAACCAGTCTGAGTTCAAGCCTACATTTTAACCCAGAATAGTTTATTAAATTAGCTATTACTTGTCAGAACACAAAAACCAGTTATTTGGGTCTTGAGAAAGTAAATTTTCATGCAACCAATGGCAAAAAAGATTCAGAAAAAAAGAATACTGCCAAAAGGGTAGGCTCAAGCTGAGCCCCACACTTCACCCCCTTCATTTAACTGAAGCTAGCTCTCATGAGGACCAGTGTATAAATGGGTACATAGGAGCATACAGTCATGTGCCTAGACATATGCACACACATACCCAGAAGGAGCAAGTTTCCTAACTCCCTAAACCTCACATGAAGTCTAACTGTTCAGCAGAGAAAAACAACATAGAAAAGCCTATGGAAACCCAATTATTCATCTTCCCAGCTTTCCCAGAAACTTTTTGAGAAACCTATCTATGCAAAGTCACTTCCCTCTCTAATTTCATCAATTACAAAATGAGTAACAGATAAGGATTTTCATGCAATGTTCTAAGAAACCAAAAAGTTTGTATATAACACAATTCTGGGGGAAAGCATATTCAAATTAAATTAAGATATATTTTAACATTTCTAAAATTATAATTAGCCCCCACAAACTCTGAATAGAATGTTTTTACTCTTAATTCAAGTGAAATTTAGCTCTTGAAGATCAACAATGTGTTCACATTATCTTTCTGCAAACTTCAAAAAAGCTATTCTCTTCGATTTAAGGTTGTATTTAAACATCTTGTAAATGTCACTAATTTGGAAGAAAGCTGGTATGCAACTGTTTAAATTAAATTGTATATTTGTCTGCTCCTTTCAAATCGCTCATAGAAGTATACTTCTAAGCATACTCAGAGCACACTCAAATGTCAGGCAATCTTGCACATCTGCAGTCAAATGAATTCACAAAAAGTTACATCAGAATAAAAAAAAGCAACTACACATTACCACGTGTCATCCACTGTGTCACAGAGAAGGTAGTATTACTACTGTGATAAAAGTTCCCCCTATCAGACTTCTGGGTCAATTTAATTGAAGAGTACCCTAAAATTGCAAGGTAGATTACCAGTAAGGTATTTGCAATTACTTAACCATAGGGAACAGATTTCTACTATAACCTAAATTCCAACTACAAGCTTAAAATTCAGAAGTACAAACTAAAAACAAAAGTAAATTGGAAATGAAACCTGTAGGTGACTGACACTTGGCACCAAATGCAAAAGTTGGTGCTCATTAAGTTAGCTTCATTGTCTTCTTGATTTTATCATAAGTAAATGTTACAACACTTCAAGTTATGATACCTATGTCCACCGTACCATGTGAGATTGGATTTGAAAGTGAATTTCTTAGCTTTCAAGAACCAAAACCCACTAAAACATACCATTCTTTTCAAGTTCTAATATTAAAAGGGAAAGGTAGTGTTTAATTAGATAGATCTGTAGTACATGCCCACCCCATTTACCCACACTCCAAGCAGGCTACAACTACTATGGGGAGGAAGGACCTATGCAAAAATCACTCCTTTTCTATTCCCCTATCTGTCAGCAGTAAGATACTATATAGTTGGATCAGCTGTCCACCCTGGATGCCAGCTTCTGAGTCCACAAAGCCGCAATGAAAGCAATTCAGTGTGCCCCAACAAAACAACGTGGTATGTAATTATTTGGCATAGTTACTTGTGTGTGTGTCCATCGGGATCAAACTCTGGGCACTCAAGTCAACATTTGGAGGTCCCCCTCAACCTTTTTACCCTTAGTGTAATGGTTTTGTGTAGAGGGCTAGTCCCTGTGTCACCCTCTCATCTCTGTTTATCAAAAATTTGTTTTTATGCACTCTTGTGAGGAATGAAGTAAACTGTTACAAAGTATCTGGAATAAATAAGTATTAAGTATTTGTAATAAAACAAAGATCTAAAAAAATAGACACCATGTGACAACTCAGAACTTTACCCTAAGAAAATGCAATGCATGACACAGAGATTCAACCATAAGACTACTAATTATAACAGCAAAACATGGATAGTTCTTAAAAAAAGAAATGTTAAAACAGATTATCAAAACTATCAATAATTATGATAATAACTATATTTTGGAGCATTTATCACATACTGGACAAGTCCGGTAATCTTTAAATCTCATTTACTGATCATCCCAACTCTAAGATTTATTCTACTTGATAAACAACGAGATTTGTAAAAGCAATAAGTTAACCAAAGACTACCTGTACATACTGCCAGGATCAAACGTAACTCAGTCTTGTATCCAGTAAGCATTTCTTAAGCCATCAACTATGTGCCAGGCATGGACATGCTAGTTTTGCTGCTCTTGATAGTTATGCTCTCATGCTAGTTTTAACTCTTCTCTTTTTTATTGTAATAAAAAAAACACATAAAACAAATTCACCCTCATTACAATTTTTAAATGCCATTTACAGCATTGTTAACTATACATATACTGTCATTTTAATTCTGCTTGACTGAAACTTTAATCTCTAAACAACTCCATCTCCCCTGATTTAAATCATTTTAGAATTACACAAAACCTGCAAAGATAGTGCAAAGAGTTTTCACATACCTTTATTCAGCTTCTCCTAATACTAAGGCTTTGGCATTTTTTTAAAAATTGGCAAAATGGAATAAAGCATTCATGCTATTATCAAATAAATCTAACAGGACAACTATATGCCAGACATTAACTGTCTCCAGTTGGTGCTTAGGTTTACAACTCTACACCTGTTCCATACTGACTTCTAGCTGCACTGCCTCTACTCCTGAACTACTCCTGAACTACTCCAAAGGTAAGAGAAGGGAACTGAGAACCAAAGGTTACTCTCCCCCATTAAGAATTCCTAAGACCAGGCCCTCCCTGGTGGCACAACACGTTAAAGCACAGTTCTATGAAACTATCCGTGGTCACTGCAGTATCAGTTCGATTCCAGGCCAGGGAGGTGACCCACATGGTGTGGTAGACCTCTCCTGACCTGCCCGCTGCTTTCCTCAGCAGTGTACTTCAGTCAGTCTACCTGACAGTCTGCCACTGTCTTTGGTGAATCCTTTCTCCCCCACATCTCTGGCCTATATCGCAGTTCTTATATGCATAAATAAAGCTTAAAAAAAAAAAAAAGAAATTCTAAGACTACTACTGATAAAGCCTAAAATCATTAGAGTTGAACAGAAAAACAGAGAACAGAAGGCTCTGACCCCTCTGCGTTGAACACCTAAATCCCTAGATTTCTGGACCCAGGAAGCACCTTTTTAGTAACAATGACCATCATACAGACTTTAGTATCAATGACCATCATCCAGACTTTAGTAACAATCTCTAGCTCAGCAAAATTATTCATTAGTACAGCATTTTCAGCTCCTGAGTAATCTTTGAATGAGTGATATACATCCCCCTCTTGCACACATTTCTAGAGGAAGTGAAGAAATTTCTCAGGGTCTTACACAACACTGCCTGAAAGCAAAATTCCAGAAGTCTTTCACATGTTTCCACCATGTCCTGGACATTACCCACCAACCACCTGCATCCTCCCCTCAAGATCCCTCAAAGGAAGGTGCTGAACATCAATGAAGTTCAAAGGGCAGAATGGCTGCCCTAAGTTCTCATGAAGCTCTATCATACTTGTTTCCACAAAACTACAGTGTTGTAATTCCCTTCAAAGGATTCTCATGTCTGTGACAATGGCAAGAAAGTATAAAAAGTGAGTATTCTTTTTCTGGGATCACAAAAGCAATCTATTTGCTTCATTAAACCTCCTGCTCTAGGAAGGTTTTTACTTTCAAAGAATCCTTGGTTTCCTTTAGACTCACTTTGTTTTATATGGAAGTAACTAATCATTCAAAACTGTCTTTAGGAGTTTCAATCACAGAGAGTATACAATTACTATATAAATACTAAACTCAATGGATACTAAACTCAATACAAATATATTAACAAGACACATAGTCAGAGGTCTAATCAGGTGTACTTCGAAACTGGAGAGCTTCCAGAAAAGTCACACAGACACTATCAGGTTCCTAATCAGCAAAGATAAATGCTGACCAAAAACCAGCTAGGGCTGAAGAATCCAGAAAATACATGCAGACATGGGAAAGATCCTAAAACAACCTCCATCTTGGGTACCAACTGAGATCAATGAGAAAGGGTTTCAGTGGGATCACAAGAGACATCACTCAAAATTCCTCCAGCTTTGTCCTAAAAAATATGCTGAATGACAACACAAAGGCACACCATGAGATTGTTCTAGGGAAGAAAGATTAAGGATGGAGAGCTACAACCAGAGGAACCAAGCAGTGAAGAACTGCACTGTTCTCTCACTGGTTAAGTACCTGACATCAGTGCAAAAGAAGTTGCAGTGATTCAACATAGTAAATTCATAAAATAAAGAAAAAACAGCAAAAGGAGAGCTTGACATTCCACTTACAAAACAACATAGGAACTTTGGGTCATGGACCCACATGAGTGACCTCTCAACCCATACTATTCCCAAGGGACTACCTTTCCTCAGTTATTGAGCATAAAGAATTTTGGTTGATTCTCTAAGGTACAATTCAAATCCCACATCATCCTGACTCCCCCAGACAAATGCAGTAACTCACTTCTATTAAGATGTGTTATTACAACCTTAGCTTGATTTTGCATTGTAAATGTCACCCACCAGACTCTACTAGGGAGTGAGGAGGTGTTCTTCATACCTGTTTGTCAGTTAGTGTTTAGAACATAAAAGGTAGTAGATGAATGAGAGTCCAGCAACAGGAGCATGCAGAGTTCAAGGTGGATTCATGATCAACCTACAAAACTAATTTACCTGAAGATCAATTCAATCACAAGGATCTACACCACTTCCTCTAAAATAGGAATAGGGGAGCTTCTTCCATGATTAACTTTAGTAAGTGGGACTACAAAGACAGCTGACATCTTTGAGATGACACCACCAAATAAATTAATTTTGCATCAACTGTGATCAAACTAAAGCACCAGACTTGGAGGGTGTTATAAGTGATTAAACAGATTTCTGACCTTTTCCTTCCTTTATCCACCAGAGGACAAAACTAGAGTGATCATAACTCATTGTAAACCAAGTCTCCAACTTTCCACCTACTCAGTCAGAATGAGAAACCATCTGGGTCTCTGGCAGTCATCTGCTGTCGATCCAGCCTTTCCTGCTGTGACAGAATACCTGAGATGCTAATGACAGAATCACCTGCAAAGGCAATAATGGTTCATCTCTGATACTAAGGGAAGTAACTGAAAAGTCACTGCATTTTCTTCAATGGACACCAGGGCCATAGTGATGTACAAATAAAGAAGGAAAGACAGGATCCATTCACTGGATTCTAGAACATTTCTCTGTAAATCGCAATACCTAGGACAGCTGTCCCAGAAAATAGCTGGGGCTGAAACGGCTGTCCCAGACAGCCTTGGGCACACTTTCTCTCCCTAACTCACAAACATCACAATAAAAACCACAGCCTTAATCTCTAGTATCAATATGGGATTCTCTGTTTTATCTTTACAACTTCCTGCTAATCTATAGTCATTCCAAATTAAAAGACTTTTACAATTTATACAAAAGTGCAAGAAATGGCACTTTAATCAAAACTTTTAGATGCACTGTGTGATTTTATGTCTTTTTTTACCATTAATAACAGAAAGGCTCTTACCAACTGTTGGCTTTGTAATAATCAGATAGCAGCAAAATCTTTCTCTGGCCTACAAACCTACTTAGAAAAATATAGCCAGAGGCATTTACTTATCTGAACCCTTGATTCCATGTTTCATTTATGAAAGTTGGGTGGAGATCATCAGCCATGTAGGCACACAGATGATTTTATTAGTTTGGGTTTAATGGTCATGTTTCAGCTTGATTTTACTGCTCCATTTCCCTCAACACCATAACCATTTATAAAGCTGAAAAGCACAAGCTCTATAATGAGACTAGTAAGTAAACTCTTGCTCAATACTGTATTTTTTTTTTCTCAGTTAAAAATAAGAGCTCACTGCAAAAGAAACTGAAAAACTAAAAGGTTTCCCCATACAGTCCCTCTTCTTAGTATTATATGTCTGCTCAGGAAGATGAGGGCAGAAGTAGATGGCAACAACACGTCTCAGGACATGCATCTTCACCCTGCAGAACACAATCAGGAGGGGTCTGCCCTCTGTAGCATTCTTAGTTAATGTTATAGTTATCTTAATATGTAACAATTAAATTAATTGAACTAAACTGAAGACCCACCTAGCGTTCTTTTTACAGGGACTGGTGCATATATATATTTAGAGCACTGCTATCTGAAAGTCTATGTATTTTGTCCTAAAGATATCCCTGCCCCACGGCACAGTTATGGTTATCACCAACCCTCTTTTCTAGATATAGAATGCCAGATGATTCCGTGAGCAACAGATCTTTGCATGAATAGGAGTGTGTGTGTGTGTGTGTGTGTGGTGTGTGTGTGTTTCTGAGAGATAGAGAATGTGCGCACACACACACAAGCACAATACACACCTCTAAGAATGAGCACACA
Source organism: Condylura cristata (assembly GCF_000260355.1). Taxonomy (NCBI): domain Eukaryota; kingdom Metazoa; phylum Chordata; class Mammalia; order Eulipotyphla; family Talpidae; genus Condylura; species Condylura cristata. The sequence goes on from NW_004567109.1 coordinate 37,885,804, forward strand.
TTTGGGAATAGCAAATGGCAGCTTACTGCTCACTATATTGGGCAAGGGAAGAAGCAGAAAAAGCTACTCCACTCCAACTCCAATACATAATCCCAAATTCCTGAGAGATTCACAACTTATAGAACTTTGGAGTCACTAATTTGAAGCTGACACACAAAGGGATTTAGGGGTATAAAACATGAGTTTAAAATTCAGAGAAGAGGGCCTCCCTGGTGGTGCAGGAGTTAAAGACACAGTGCTATCATGTGTGCCATTGCACACACGAGTTAAATCCCTGATCAGGAAGCTGACCCATATGTATACCTCTCTGGTCTCGCCCACTGCTCCCCTCAGCAGTGTATTTCAGTCAATATGCCTATTCTGCTCCCCACTCTGTCTCTGGTGAATCCTCAATCTTAAAAATAATAAGGCCCTCCCTGGTGGCACAACAGGTTAGGACACAGCACTGCAAGCTGGTGATCCCCAGCCCCAGAGGTGACCAAGTGGAGTGGCAGACCTTTCCTGACCCGCCCGCTGCTCCCATCAGCAGTGTACTTTGTCAATCTGCCTGTTCTGCTTCCCACTCTGTCTCTGGTGAAGCCTCTCACTGCCCCTGCAACTATGGCCTGTACTCCAGTTCTGTATGAATAAATAAATTTTAAAATAATAATAGTAAAAATAATAAAGTCACACAAGTTATACTTTATACCATGAATAAGGTATTTTAGTATCTTCAAATCAATGCAATCAAACACATAGGAGTTGGGTAACAGTACATGTACAATGTGTGACATCAGACTCATGGCTATAATCCCCCTAGAAGATTTTAAAAAAACTGAGGTGGCATTATGGCATTATACCACCAGCACATGCATGCTGTACAAGTCAGTTAAAGGAAGACAGAAATAAGAGACTAGCCTAGATTACAGGTCTCCCTGCTATTCTTTTCTACATAGACCAATATACACATATACTTTCATATTTCAATGATGTTAAGCTTATTGTTTTGGAACACATTAAATGTGAGTTCACACAGACAAAAAAAATCCTGCAAACATTTAATACAAACATTCACAAATATTACATGTTGCCAGGCCTTCTCACAGCCATGTATAAAATACAGGTAAATAGATACCAACAAGCCTGTACAGCCTGTGGGAAAAGGCCCTACATCCAAACACTATGACAGTTCAATTAGGGGAAGCAGCAAGCTGATTTTAAAAAATAAGAAAAACACAAAAATTCTATTCCAAAACTATCTGAAACAAATACTGTGTGTTTGTGTGTGTGCCTGACTACAAACCCTGGTACTAATAAGAAATGAAAGCTAAAATGAAGATCATTTGCCCTGTATTTATGATCAAAAAAATTAAGTCAGTCAACAATTAATTCAAATCCCCCATGCTTGTAATGCAAGAATAGAAAACACGCCTCTTTTCAGAGTCCTCTGAACCTCTTCTCAGACAAATTAAGGGTAGAACATGAGCCTCAGAGCTGATATTCAAACACCTACAAAAAAAACTTCATTTTACAGATAAAGAAACCAAAGCTCAGTGTCATGAAAAGACTTAATTACAGATTATCAGATCCCCAGAAGGAATCCAGGCACATGACTCTAAGTTAAGCAGCAATGTCTTAATCCAAAGATCAAATGAAGCACCTGAGGTCAGCCATGTTTCTCCCTTTCTCTACCCCCACACTTTTAGGCATTCTCCAGGTGAAGCAGGAATGATGGTGGAGATGTGGTATATGAACAAAGGAAGTTCTACAAACTGAAGTTCACACATCTGGAGTAATTGTATCAGCTTGGTGTTTTTACTGGAAGCAGGCTGCCGACAAATGAGGATGATCCAGAATTAGATAAAATCCAAACAGAGAGAAACTACTTCTGATTGAATTAACTATATGCAAAATAAACTACCAAATTATAAGAAATGATACAAATGTTCCATGAGTAATATTTCAATAATGAAATTTAATATAGCTTGGATGGAAATGGATATTTTAATATAAAACATGAAGAAGACAATGGATCTAGATTTTCATGGAGAATGAAGACATTGATAAATACTTCCTACAGGGATTTATTGCTGCTTCACACTGGATGAAAATAGCTTTGTTTTCTTCTTCCAGATGTTTGCTAGTATAGACTAATTTGATGCAGAGAATACATAAAGTTTTTGGCACAGGCAGCACAGTGGTGCTTTCTGGACACTTACACACTACTTGCACATTAAACACAGCTGAGAAGAAAATTAATCCTTTACTCTGCTTTTATACTATAGACTTAAAGTTAGGTTGGCTTTCCTTTTTAAGACTTTCATCAGAATATTTTTAGTGAAAGGAACAAAACTGATTGCAGGAACTGAAAAAAAAAAGGCAAACAAATCACATTCATTTTGTTTTATTAAATCAAGAAACAGGCTTTGATAGCCAAAAGTTGGAAGCAACCTAAGTGTCCAATGACAGATGAATAAACAATACATGTTATATAAAGTCAATGAAACATCATTCTGCTTTAAGAAGGCAAAAAATTCTGACACACACTATAACATGGACAAAATTTGAGGGCATTATGCTAAGATAGAGTAAGTCTATTACAAAAGGAAATATAATGCATCATTATAATTATATAATAAGGTACCTAGCATGATCAAATTCATACAAACACAAAGTAGAAAGGCAGTTGCCAGGGGCTGGAGAAGGGACTACAGGGAGGCTGGTGTTTAACAGAATAGAGTTTCAATTCTGCAAGATGAAAAGAATCTTCAGATAGGCTGTGTAATAAGTGAATGTACTTAACACTACTGAACTATAAAGATTATTAAGATGGTAACTCTTTGTAAACTGCCAGTTTACAATGTTAGGGTAACATCTTTGTCTTTATCTAAAATCCTCTCATTCTATGTGGTTCTATTTATGTGCCCTGACTGACCCTTATCCATGACTCATGTCTGACCAACCACTGTCCACCTATAGGAACAAAGGATAACCCAATCCAAGAGTTCTTCTGAAATTTGATAAATGAGAGCCAGAAGACATCATCTTGGGGTAGTCAGTTCACTCTCAAGTCATTTGGAGAAAACCATTGTAGGAAGGAATAGGGACCAATGAATGAGACATAGTAAAACAAAAAGGACTCCAAATGAAGGGATGACTCCTTGACACTTACTGGATCTCATAGATTCTGCCTCTCACTTCCTTACAATAATTTCATTATATATAGTCTTATAAAACCCAAACTCTTTCTTGTTTACCCTCTAGTCAAAAAAAAAAAAAAACCTAGCACTATCAACAGAGAAGTAATTTTATAAAGTAACTGGTTGCTAAACAAGAATTTTCTTTCCACTGCACATTTTGAAATTTTATCTGCAGTATCACATACCTTTTCCTTAATTTAGTAAGGATTATTTCATCTTTAACATGATTTTTGCAGCAAGTAAATATATCATCTAGTGAGACCAGAATACTGTATTTCTGAAGAAAAAAATTTAAAAGTCATTATCAATATAAATCTACACTGGATCATATGCATAAATAATGCATAAAAGTTTTAGGTAGAAATACAAATTTAGAAACATCTGTGTTTCTAAATTACCTATGGTAATTTAAGAAGTGCCTAAATATTATCCTGAAATGGAGGCTTTGGATGGCATACACTAATTATAAAGTCAAAGATCAGAAAGATAATGCATAGACAAGATCCTTTATCTATGCCTTTCTTTTAAGAACTTTGCCCTTTCCGGTTCTTCAATGCAGTGCTCCATTAACTATAATTTCCCTTGATTTAGCTTTCACTAATTATTAACAGGGCTTAATTTTATTAAATACAAATCCAGTCAACAAACTGTCTAGGGATAATGACTGCTGTATGGACCAAAAGGCAAGAAAGAAGGAATAAACAGATAAAGAAGGAATATGCTGAGCATGGTGGTAACTGCAGACTGTATTTCTGACAATGTAAAGAGGCTACCTATTGCAAAGCTGAGAATATCAAACCAGTTTCATGTCTAGACTCTGAAAGGCTCACAATATAAAGCTTCACAGAGATGCCTGAAGCAAAATCTTAAAAGTGAGTTGCACTCCCCAAGGAGTGTAGTTAAGAACATGTTAACACAAGTCTTTGCAAAGATAAAATAGCTTTGTTGATTTCATTGATGCTAACCTAACCAATTAAAAAAAAAAAAAAACTCTGGGTATACTATGCATGTGAAATCTTTATAACCACCAAACAGCACAAGCTCCATCTTCAGAAATTCTGGGGAGCTTTTTTCTTTATCATTAAAGGTTAACAGTATTTTTAAAAGATTTTTTTTATTATTTATGCATATAAGAACTGGGGTGCAGGAAAGAAACGCAGGGAGTGAGAGGATTCACCAGAGACAGAGTGGGGAACAGAACTGGCAGGCTTAAGAAAAATGTCAGGCCTCCCTGAAGGCACAATGGATTAAATCTCAGAACTATGAAGCTATCTGCAGCCACTACTGCAAGTGTTACATCCCTGAGAAGAGAGCTGACCCACATGGAGTAGCAGACCTTTCCTGTTTCACCAGCTGCTCCCCTTAACAATGTATTGCAGTCAATCTGCCTGTGTTGGTCCCTTGCACCTCTGGCCTACATCCCAGCTCCTGTATGCAAAAATAAATAAATGTTTAAAAAAAAAAAGAAGAGTGGGCTTTCCCTGGTGGCACAGCAGGTTAAAGCATACCACATGGCAGGCACATTTCCCCAGAGGTGATCCATATGGCTGGCCCACGCCCTCTCCCCTCAGCAGTGTACTTCATTGATCTGCCTGTTCTGCTCCCCACTCTCTCTGGTAGGGTAGGGTCAAGAAAAAACAATTTTACTCACATAAACACTACACCTTTTATAACATCCAAAAAAAAAAAAATAGCTAGATCCTACAAATCCTCTCTCAGTAATCTCCATCCTACCCATAAATACATCAGACTTTTCATAATTATTTGCATATATGGGTATTTGGCTTCCTAAGGTCTACATCTGACTACCTTTTATGTTATCTTATCACTCAATCACAAATACAGAAGGATGCTATATAAACCATTAAAAAGGTGACCCACAGAGGTCCTGGACAAGTCACGTAAGAGCTGGAGCTCTTAGTTTTCTCCATTATAAAATTGGGCAAGTGGCCCTCCCTGGTGGCGCAGCGGGTTAAAGCACTGCACTGAGAAGCTGGAGCCACTTCCGCATGAGTTCGATTCGCACCTGCCCCGGAGGAGATCCACATGCGTGGCAGACCTCTCCTGACCCGCCCGCTGCTCCCCTCAGCAGTGTACTTCGTCGGTCTGCCTGTTCTGCTCCCCACTCTGTCTCTGGTGAATCCTCTCACCCTCCGCATCTCTGGCCTGTACCCCAGTTCTGTACGAATAAATAAATCTTAAAAAATAAATAAATAAAATAAAATTGGGCAAGTGTTATGTTATACATGTTATAAAACTCTTTCAACTCAAAGTTCTAAGATTTTATGATCATTATGTGCTATAAACCCATAAACAGCATTTACTAGAAAATGTCTATATACTTGGGAGAAAATATGCTGGGGTTCATAGCAGACCTGTCTCCAAGATCTCTCAGAACCATTAGAGCTATCAGTTCTAACCGGAAAAGAAAACAAGACTCTAAGCCAAGAAGGAACCTGTTTGACTGCTTTCTTTGCCTCCCAATAAGCAAAGTGATATCCTCATAAATGTCTGATTTTCAAATACCTTTTAAAATGTCTGAATTCAACTTAGCAGAAAAGCAGTATTTTCATCTGAATGGTAACTTATATGGCAGTATTCCTCTTTCATTGTTGCCTGACCCTTACAACACTGATTTCTGTATTGAAATATATCAGACATGTGGCTCTCCTGGTGGCACAAGGGGTTAAAGCACAGCACTATGAAGCTCTCTGAAGCCACTGTAGCGTGAGTTCAATCCCTGGCCAGGGAGCTGACCCACATGGCGGGCAGCCCTCTCCTGACCCACCCACTGCTCCCCTCAGCATTGTATTTCAGTGATCTGCCTGTTTGCACCCAACCGTCTCTGGTGAATCCTTTCACACCACTCCCACACACACACCACACACCTCTGGCCTGTACCCCAGTTCTGTAAGCATAAATATCTTCCAAAAAAAAAAAAAAAAAAAAAGGACATATACCAGACATGCAGAAAAGTATAAAGTACTGATTTTTTTAAAATAATAGTTTATTTTTACATCATTTTGTGCATTTTTTCATGTCAGTTGTAATCCCCGTGGGCTTCCCATCACCAAATAACCCATGTGCCATCACCATAGTCCAGAAAGCACTGATTTTTAAAGAGGACTAAGTAGGTCTCTTCATAGGGTTCCCACTATATGCTTAACAGAAGGATAATGGTTGGGAATACAAAGGTCAATCACCAATAAGGGCAGACAGCTAAGTAAATAAGCACAATTATGTGTGTACATTCCAGAATGTGCCTGATATAGGCATGATACATAAATCTTTGAAGTACACCAATGTAAGTAACCCACTCCAACAAATACAGTAGCAATCTCTACTTTATAAACAGCACTGTTGTTTAGAAAATTTATTCCCACTTGGTTACTTGAGATTTGAAGCACATTTCCCCCCTCACACACACTGTTATAAATGTGGTTAAGGTTTCCAAGTCAACACACAAAAGGCCAATTTAACACAAAGTATCTGAAACACTGTACATCTGCCCTGCCAAAAGAGCAGAAAACATTTCAGAAGAGAACTATGAATGATCTTATCATCTAGAAGGCTGGAGTTTAAGGGGAGCACAATATAAGAATAAGAAGTGCAAATGGAATATTGAGATACCTACAAGCTTTCAGGCAACTAAGCTCAGGAATTTTGAGACCAAGGGCCTGGTAAAACCTACTTCAATCAAATCCAGGTTTTCCCATGTTAAAAACCCAGTGCCTTTAAACATGCTATTTACCCATTCCAAGTTTCGGTTTACTGATGGTTATTTCTGGCAGACAAGCATTCAATAAACAATGATGTTTGGCTTTTTGCATTTGCTTAATACGGTATGATTTTCTCTTTCCATCTTCCTATATATAAAAGATTCCTCAACACAGCTGGCTTTATCAATCATTATTAGAAAATGTTAAGTTGTCATATAAAACAAAAACGGGTTTGTTTTTTTTTTTTAAGTGTCTAGGCAAGACGTAGTAAAGAAAGTACACTATGAGAGTGCATTACACATGAGAAAATGAGACCTTAAAAACAAAGTTAATTAGGATGGGACTGAAGACAAGGAAACAGATAGGTATATCATGAACTAAGGAATTCTCTGATGAAAAAAAGATGAGGGGAAATTCCTAGATCATTTATGGAATGTCTACATAAGCAGGAAAACAAGGATGATAACAAAATAGTGGCAAATGCTCATGGGTTTGTATCTATACACATGTGCTCACTTAATCCTTATAGCCTTATAAGGTAGATGCTATTTATTAAACTTTGGCATGAACAGATTGAAAATTTTACCTCAGATCACTCAGCTAGTAAAATAAATCAGTATTCAAATCTAGGTTCTGTTTCCAGATTTGTGAATCTGAAACACTGTCTTATTTTTGTAGTAATGTAGTAATGAGAATCCTGCCATTTGCACAAGGGAGTTTGTTGCATGAAAATTTCTAATTTAATTAATATTCATCTTGAAAGTTCCCACTTACAACAGGTACACATTACATAATCATTTGCAAACTCCCTGCCAGTGTTCATTTACAAATTCTCTGCCAAGTGGGGATGGGAATGAATAATGAAGTTTTACTAAATGTGCTGACTTGAAGGTAGGGTCTGAAGCTATTCTATTATGTTCTACCTCATTTAACTTTCACAAAACTACCTTTGTTATAGGTACTATTGAGTCCATTTAGCAATTAAGAAAAATGGAGCATCAATTATGAGCTCAAAGTCACAGAACTAATGAGGAGCAGAAGACAGCCTCAGACAGATCCAGATCTTCCTGTTTCCACTGTAGAGTGCTTCTCGTAACACCACATCTGACACACCCACATCCAAACAGGTAAATATGGAATATGTTATATAATAGCCAGATAATATAAAGTAACAGTTAATCAAGATTAATTAAAATTTCAAAAACATTTCATAATACTTAACTTTCTGTAGAACAGCTAAATGAAACCGAAATGCCTATTTTACCTATCCCTACATCCTCCACCCCTCTGAAATCCTTTTATTCTTTATGACTTAGCCTCTAATGATGCCAAATATACAATAGGTGCTTGAAGGCAGTGACATGGTAGGTGTCCTCAAGATATCCAAAATAACAAAGCCAAACATAAAAAGAGGGCCCTCCCTGGTGGCGCAGCGGGTTAAAACACTGCACTGAGAATCTAACAGCTGCTTCCACATGAGTTCGATTCCCTCCTGCCCCAGAGGTGACCACATGGCGTGGCAGACCTCTCCTGACCGGCCCGCTGCTCCCCTCAGCAGTGTACTTTGTCGATCTACCTGTTCTGTTCCCCACTCTGTCTCTGGTGAAGCCTCTCACCGCCCCTGAGCCTCTGGCTTGTACCCCAGTTCTGTGTGCACAAATAAGTAAATCTTTAAAAAAAAACATAAAAAGAAAAAATCTTCTACCCCTGAGGACTAGGCCCCCTAGTCTGTACTAGTGCCCATACACTCTTCAAGAAAAGGCACTGAGCTGGCTCCTACTCATCATCATGCAGGTCTGAGCTCAAAGGTGATTCTGCTCCCACCCACCTACACATTCTTAACCCATTGCTAGTTTTGTTTATTGCCCTTACCCCACCCAAAATTATCCAGTTTGTTTAATATTTTAGAATATTGGCTCCTCTATAGAGAACTTGTCTCTCACTCCCCATAATGTCCCCAATGCCTTGAATAGTGCCTAAAAAGCTGTTCAACCAGCACCTGGGCAGTAGAAAAGAACATAAAAGGGATTAACGCATCTCAGGTAAAACCTGGTCACCCGCAGTTTTAGGAACAGATGTGATAATGCCATTTGCAGAACCTTTGAAAGTCTTCCATGAGAGAGAAGGGAGAGATGAGGAAAAACAGAGAAGATCAAAAAGAGGACAAAGATGCAAAGAAAGAAGTTTTGAGTCTCAGAAGCCAAACAGCAATGGGGTTACAAGACAGCTTTAGGAAGGCATGGTTAGCATTAAATGTTTCAGATAAAAGGAGCAGTAAAAAGGTGTTAAAACTTGCCATCAAGGTCTCTGGTGACCTTAAAGAAAAGTCTACAGAGTGTGAAGGTGGTAATCAGGCTGCACAAGGAGTTCAAGAAGGGAAAGGAGGCTTTTAAGGCATTTGACAGCAAAATGGCAGAGAATGGGATGCCCCCAGGAATAGCACAGAGGGGGATGAGATTCTTTTTTCTTTCTTCTTTTCATACAGTGACTCAAGTCCCACCATGTCATTGTCCTGCTTTAAAGTCTTCAATTTTCCCTGCTATATTACAAAGTCCAAAGTAAGATGGCCCAGAAGGCCCTAATTGATCGTATTCCTGCCTACCTCACCAAACTGCATCTTTGTTCTTTCTGCGTCAGTTATATAGTGCTGGGTCCACTGCAGGTCTGTCCTTTCAAGTGTGGTTTCCTACAGCTGGAAAATCACCTCTTAGCCTGGATAACTCTTTCACTCTTCAGACTTTGATTTTAAAAAACAAAAACAGGCCCTTCCAGGTGGTGCAGCGGGTTAAAGCACAACACAAAGAAGCATAAGCCACTTCTGCATGAGTTCGATCCCTGCCTGCCCTGGAAGAGATCCACATGGTGAGGCAGACCCCTCCTGATCCACCTGTTGCTCCCCTCAGCAGTGTACTTCGTCGATCTGCCTGTTCTGTACCCCGCTCTGTCTCTGGTGAATCCTCTCACCCTCCGCATCTCTGGCCTGTACCCCAGTTCTGTACAAATAAAAAAAAAACCTGTATCAAAGACCCCCTTTTTTTTTATTAAAGTTTATTTTTACATCATTTTGCACATTTTTTTTTCCATCTAGATTGTAATCCCCGCGGGTTTCCCATCACCAAATCACCCCTGTGCCACCACCATAGTCCCGTGCATTTCCCTCCGTTCCCCCCCCCATTTTTGATCCCATTCCCCACTCCACCCCCACAGAATGTCGGAGACCCCTTCTTATTGTCCCAACTTCTGCTTTATAGCGAACTAGACATCTCTCCTGGTACTTTGCATGACTGCAAAAAACAATGGTATAATTGTTTAATTATATTTTCTACTAGCAAGGAAACTTCCTGTCTTATTTAATATGTTATATATAAGTGCATTTTTATCTCAGTTTATGCAATTATTAATGTTCTACTACCTATGTCCACATTAAGTGGGCCTACAATATATGTTCAAGTCAACAGCTTCCTGTGACCTCCCCATTCATCTAACTACTGTTTGGTCATTCTAAACAATTAAAATTGAATTTTTTGAAGATAGCACAATATAGCAAATGATTGTCCCAATTAGATAAATGGTATACAGCACATCAGTGAATATACCTAAAGCTTTACAAAATGGTGTTAACTGAACAAAACTGGTAAGAATATTAAATGTAGGTATTGTTTGTCTTACCTTTTTAAGCCCATGTCTTGTACCTTAACCCTAAAAATGTGTTTGCAGGTACACTTGGCAGAAGATCCAGTGGACCTCTTGATAAGTCATATCTGTCTGCCTCCTATGTGTGATCCACTAAACTGATTTAACAGCAGGATTTTTCACTGAGAAAGATACATTTGGCAGACTATTTGGGGGTTGGGAGAGGGAAGATAATATTGTCCCTAATTTTTTTCTTTTGTCTTTTCTCTTACCATAATATTTTATTTGTTTTTTTTTTAAAGATTTATTTATTTGTGCATACAAAACTGGGGTGCAGGCCAGAGGCTCAGGGGCAGTGAGAGGCTTCACCAGAGACAGAGTGGGGAGCAGAACAGGCAGATCAATGAAGTACACTGCTGAGGGGAGCAGTGGGCGGGTCAGGAGAGGTCTGCCACGCCATGTGGTCAAATCGAACTCATGCAGAAGAGGCCTTAGATTCTCAGTGCTGTGCTGTAACCCGCTGCGCCACCAGGGAGGGCCCTTATTTGTTTTTTTTAAAAGATTTATTTATTCTTGCATACCTAAGAACTGGAGCGGGGAGGGGAAGAAGATTCAGAGACAGAGTGGGGAGCAGAACAGGCAGACTGACTGAAAATACACTGCTGAGGGGAACAGCAGGCAAGACAGGCTAGAAGTCTTGTGAGTAGTTCTGTCCTGGGATGGAGCTTATGCTGCAGAGGCTGCAAATAGCTTCATAGTGCTGAGGCTTAATCCCAGGCACCATTTACATTGTTTTTTGCAGTTATGCAAAGTAACAGGAGAGTTGTCTAGTTTGCTGTAAATGTAATGGGAAGTCCCCATTACATTTTTTTTTAAGATTTATTTATTCGTACAGAACTGGGGTACAGGCCAGAGATGCGGAGGGTGAGAAGATTCACCAGAGACAGAGTGGGGAGCAGAACAGGCAGATGGATGAAGCACACTGCTGAGGGGAGCAGCAGGCGGGTCAGGAGAGGTCTGCCTCGCCATGTGGATCTCCTCCCAGGCAAGTGGGGATCGAACTCATGAGGAAGTAAGCTTCTTAGTGCAGTGCTTTAACCGGCTGTGCCACCAGAGAGGGCACGGCCCCCATTACATTTTAAATTACACTAATTGAAAAAAATTGTTATAAATTATAGCCTTGCTAAAGTCTGAGTAAATCATCTGTGTAAATAAACCTATAAATGTAATTGTACTTAACTGAACTATTGTCAGTTCTCATAACCTTAAGCCCATTAAAACAAGCTATATTACAAATTGTTGTCTATTTCTACTTCATATATTCAAACCTGCCTGAGTTACTCAATATACCTGAAAATAACAGACTTAAATTTGCTTTTTTTTTAATACCACAATAGGTCATTTTAAGGTTGAATTCCCTCTCACTGCCCTTCCACAAATACAAATTATGGGGTTTTAAGTTTTATAGTCTTTTTTCAACATACAGCTAAATCTTTTGCTGTCAAAACACAAGGGATGAAAATAAAAGTTGCTTTTCAAGCTCATAAAAACTACTGCTGTAGAAATGTGAATAATGCAACATAAATATGAATTTTAAAGTATGACTGGGGAGGGGTGACTTCTTACAGTTTTGTGTTTTCAGTAAATCTTGACTTAGGAAAAGGGGTATATGTGTACTTCGGAAAAGGGGTGGGTGTGTGGGTAGAAGAACAGAGCAATAAAAAGCATTGAGGGGGGCCGCCTCCCTTATGGTGCAAGGGGTTAAGCCTCAGCTCTATGAAGTTATCACAAAAATACAACTACCAGCCAGGGAGCTCACTGACATGGCACAGACTTGCCCACTGCTCCCCTCAACAGTATATTTCAGTCAATCTGCCCATTCTCTCCCCCTCTGTCTCTGGTGAATCCTCTCTCCACCCCAACCCCCACCACTGGCCTACACCCAGCTCTTGTATGCCTTAAGTAAATAAAATAGCTTAAAAAAATAAAACGGGGGTGGCGAGAATGGATGAATATGTATTTAAGAGTTCCTAAGAATTCCTTTAAAGTCTTATAATTCCTTAAGCAACAAAGTTCTCTGGAGCACTATTATGGTTTTATAAGATTTTTAATTTTCACACAACTGGGAAGACACCATTTTAAAAACAGGTGATTCTGCATGTTTAACCTCACCCAGGTGAGTTGAAATTGGTACTACCTTCCCTGCAGATAATCACAGCTCTTCAATTAAGTGTCTCAGAAGCAGCCCCTACTTGCATCACTCAAATTACTCTTATCCTAAAGAGTTAAAGCACCTTTCATGAAGCAGATTCTCACTGATTTTTCACTTTAAAAAGAAACCTGAGGGCCCTCCCTGTGGCGCAGCGGGTTAAAGCACTGCACTAAGAACCTTAAGACAATTCTGCATGAGTTTGATCCCCGCCTGCCCCGGAGGTGACCACATGGTGCGGCAGACCTCTCCTGACACGCCTGCTGCTCTCCTCAGCAGTGTACTTCAGAGATCTGCCTGTTCTGCTCCCTGCTCTGTTCCTGGTGAATCCTCTCACCCTCCGCATCTCTGGCCTGTACTCCAGTTCTATATGAATAAATAAATCTTTAAAGAAAAAAAAAAAGAAACCTGAAGTCTGTCCTATTGCTCTGCCGACAGCAGCTTCTCAGCCTAGCCTCACCTCCCACACCACTTGCATACTTTCAAATCGGCCAGCCCCTAAAGTTGCCATTTTCTGCTAACGACCAGAACTATACTGTTCATCTCCATTATACACAATTTAACTTCTTAGTGAGGTTAAATACATACCATGCTTGACAGAGGTACCTTCACTTTGGTAGGGCACTTAGAATGGAGTGGCCCTTCCAATGAATAGCCCCACCTGAAATGTTTCACTTTTTGAGTTATGGTACTACTCCTTATTCACTTCCCAAATTAAAAGCTTTCACCGCTTGCTTCAGAAAATGAGCCTTTCTACTTTCATACTCTCAACCACTCCTACTGACTTGAAGGTCAGTTAGACAAACTGTTAACCAATCATAAATTAAAATCAAAGTAAGTTTTAATCTATTGTAAGAAAAACATATATGGACTGCATGGCATCTATTATGGCTCTAAGTATCTCCTATTTCCTAATAGTCTTCTGAATAGTTGACAAGTAGTGGCTAAGTAAAGAATATTTTGTGATGAGGGAAGAAGCACAATGATCAGATGAAACTGACCCTTTACAGAACTTTCAATGTGTCATCTGCTAATATTATTCTTAAACTCAAAAACTATGAATGGCTTCCAGTTCACACAACACAGGCCAAAGCCCCTAAGGTCACTGTGCTCACAGACTTGAGTCTTTGTCTTCAAAATCTGACCCCATTCTGCATATCAAGCCCCACCAGCTTAGGCTGTATCCCAGGACTCAGATCTAGTACAAAGGAGCCACCTTCAACTTTGTCTCTCTCTCTCTCTCTCTCTCTCTCTCTCTCTCCACACACACAACTTGAAGGTCAATTAGACAAACTGTTAACCAATCATAAATTAAAATCAAAGTAAGTTTTAATCTATTGTAAGAAAAACATATGGACTGCATGGCAGTCCACACACACACACACACACACACACACAACCTTTGTGCCTTTGCTCATGCTGTAAATACAAAGAATGAGCTAATTAATCTGTAATATAAAAGGGTGGTTGGGGTTTTGTAGGGGAGCAGTTACTTCTTAATTCTCAAGACTTTAAAGGTGTGCCATAAAGTTTCTAGGAAGCATTTTACAAAACCATGGTGGCCATGATAGACATTTCCTATTTCTGCTTACCTTGCAAGAACAGTAAACAAGGTTTTCCATAATGGGAGAAAAACTATCCCTACCCCATTTTAAACTTAAGAAAAAAACCTTAGTATTTTATAAGTTGATAAGCTGTATTTCAATGTGCTGGCCCAAAAGAGTGCTCACCTGCTGGGAGGTGATGTGACTCATTGCCCAGATCAAAAAATTGCCATGGAAGACAGAACTAAGATGCCTGACTCATGGTTTGATAGACAACATTCAAAAGCATGGTGTGTGTTCAGTTTGTTACAGTTCTAGACCCAAATGCTAGCTGCACCATGACTTGGCAAAAGCAACCAAGCAGCCAATCAGACTATCAATTTGCATTCTCTGCATTTTTTTCTTCAACTCCATAAATACTATCCATAAATACTACTCCACAGAAACACCCTCCTGATGTGAGAGTCTCCACCTCAGTCTCCAGTCTGCTGCCAGGTAAGCTCACACTAAAGCGGTTCTTTTCTCAAAAGCTGGTGGCACCAGGTCTTTTGATTTCTTTGTCCTTGGATAGCAGGTCCAAGCTCAGCAACACGATCACTATGCAGAATTCACTCCATTTGTATGTGTATAATCTGCAACTGAGAAACTGAAAGCACAAGTCCAAGGGTCTTCAAATAATTGGCAAATTCTAGGAAGGGTAAGACTTTTTTACCTGTTTTGTTGTGTCTGTCTATTCACTCCTGAGATTCATAGTAAAAGCACAACAAATATTTACTAGGTGAACAAATGAATGACCAAAATGCTGTGTGAATATTTCTGTAAAGTAATTTCAGTTACCAAAGATTAAAAATACCTAACAAAGACCAGCTCTGTGTTCTAGTCAGGCTTAAAGAAACTTTCGTTTTGCTTCTAAAGCAGGTCTTGCCTCAGACTGGGCAATTTACTCAAAGAGCACCAAGGAAAAATGTGTGCCTACTGCCAGCTGTTAAGAATCACAGATCATAAAAACTTAGAAGTAAATACATCACGGAAATGAACTTAAATGTTTTATGTTTTCTTACTGCCTTAAACTGCCAAAAAGGCTAGTTTACTTTAGAGGAGAAAATACCCATAGGAAGTAGTTTCCTACCCCTGAAACCCAGTTATTTCAAAGATAACTGTTAAAACCCTATGTTACTATAGGGTTTTTGAAACAGGAAACAATAGTGGCACACCTAGCTGAGGAAAGGGGAGAACAAGCAGCAGAAAGGAAACAACATGCTGAACAAGAACATGGCTTAGAGGTTAGCCTGAAAAATATAAAAACAGTGAAATAATTTCTCTATTTACCTATAAATAGTAATTATTTAAAAAGAGAAAATAAAGGGCATGGAAACAGCACTCTCCTTGGTCACCTGCCTTTCCTCTTCCCCCCACTGTTAACATCTTCTTACTTTAATGCCTCCTGTAGAAAAGAAATTGATAGTAACTTGATTACCCTAAATAGGGTAGGGAATAGACCATGGATAATGATCCTTCATTTTCTACTTTCCTGTATTTTCTGAAATTTTTTCTAAGTAAGTTTTCCCTCTTGTTATGAGGGAAAAAACATCTTTAAATTTAAAGAAGTCATACACCTTAAAAGTGTATGTCCTAGTAATAAAAAAACTAGAGAAATCCTTTACCCAAATAAAGAGACAACTCAGTAATAGCAAACCATCCAATCTTTTCACTCACTGTCTTAACCCTTTTCCACCTCAACTGCCAATATACCTAACATTCATTTATCCAAAAAAAAAGTGTGTCTTCAAAACAGTTAAAATTTATGCAGTACTCCACAGTTGGCATACATTATTTAGCTGCTACGCCCCCCCCCCAACAAGTCTGTGAGATAGCCCATGTCAGTATTTTTATTTCTGCTTTACAGGTGAGGAAAATATTGCCATGACAGAAACCAGGGCCTCCTGGTTCCCAGCTGTTATTTCAATTACAGAATTTCTCAACCCCGGCGCTATTGATATTTAAGTCAGATAATTCTGTTTTATAGAGCATAGCAGGATTTTAACAATATCCTTGACCTCTTCCCATTAGATGCCAGTAATATTTACCCCTCCTACCCATCCCCCCAAGTTGTAACAACTAAAAATGTCTCCAGGAACTAAAAATATCTCCTTGGGCATAATCATACCCAATTAAGAACTACTGGTCTAAAAGAATTTGCAAGATTCTTTCTGGCATCTACATTCTGTGACAAAACTCTACATATCACTGAGCCAAAATAAATCACAGTGTTATCAGATGCTGTTTGTTCAGCTAATTAAGCAATTCCCAATCCACTTAAAATAACCTTTTAACTGGAAATTTTCTTGTACAAATATTCACATCTCAAACGATAAATCTAAAAGCAAAGCACTATCTCATTTTAAAATAAGGATATACATAATGAAGACATGTAATGATATATGTGGGCTTGGGGTAAAAAACATTTAGAGTAAGATAACAGATGTTTTTGCTAATAAACCTTATTAATGCTGTTTTACCTTAGCATTCCCTCTATAAAAATGGATATAAACTAACACACAGTCAACACTTGTTTCAGCTGGGTTTCTGTTTAAATACATGTTAAGACAAGGTTTTCAGAAGAAATCAAATAACTCTGGAACATTATTAGAGGTTGTGGTCTGCAGCTGAAACCACTAGTGTTTGTGAACCCAAAAGTTAAATTGGTAGCTCTCACAATCCTCTTTAGAAGCACGCAGTTTGTTTCTTCACACCACTTAATCTAAGTCTATCTCTGCAAAAGTAACTCCATCCTAAAAATTCCGTTTCACCAGCTTTTTAGAAAATACTTGAACTGAAAATACTTGAACTTGAAAGATCTTTGCAACATGTTAAAAGATTTTTGCAAATTGTTAGTTCTGTAAAGATCGGATCCCAAATGGTCAGTATGGCATTAGTCAAACAACCAATTTACTACCTAAATTGCAGCAAATTGAAATGAAATTCTATTTTGAATATGCATGATTTATTTTGTCCATATAGGTTTAGTCATCCACTCTCACCATTTCCCAAAGGAATACTATGAAATAGTAAAGTATTTAAACTGACCTTTTCCAATGCTTCAATTGGAGTGTCACAATGCAATCTTAATAATTAAAAAATACACTTTGCAGCTGTTTACAGAAACTAAGTTATAGAGACCATAGTTAACGGGATAAGTAGAATTAAGAAGAGGCTGTGCTTATTTGTAACGTCCATAATCATTCAGTTATGATGTACTGATGTCTTTTCATGTAACTGGAACCTATACCGAGGAGACATTTTCTCTGTATTACAAAACATACTGTACCCGAAGTGTCTCGTACTTCATGGTCTCCATTAACCTTCACCACAAAGTACAAAAGAACACATTGATCCTTCAATGAAAACAACTCCCTGATCTTGTAAGATACAGCATGACCAAAAACAAAAGCAAGAAACACCACAAAATGGGGCTATAGAAAGGGAGGAACAGAGATTTAATCCATAGTTTTTTTCCCCCACTGTCTACCTCCATAACTCAAATCCTTTTCTCAAAGCCAACAATCAATGACATCACATCGAATTGCTGGTGCAATACATACATCACTTAAATATCCATGGATTAATTTTAATACTTTCCTCCCCGTCAAAAACAATGACAATTTTATACTGATGTAAACTGCCACCACTGAGGGAAAATCGTGACTTAAAAGCATGTTATCGAACCAGGAGCAGAAGACACCTTATAGCCACGGATTAAGAGGCACGGGGCGTGGGGTCCACTTCCCCCACAGAAAATACCCAGTCCAAAAAGAAGTGCGCACAAACACCCAACAATCATCACACCTTTTATCTATTCTTCCTAAAGGAAGTCCCTGGTAAACACACAACTAATAAGTGCATATCTCTAAAGCCTAGGTTGTGACTTGAGCGGGGTATTTACTAATCCTGCTAAAGAGATATCTCCCTCTGATGCTGGCGACCGTGGATGGGGTTTGAGCACTTACACGGGGGTTCAGAGGCCAGCCCCAGTTTCAGGTAATTGGTCTCTCTCCTGTAGGATTAGCAGTTCCCTGGGGATTCACAGAATTCCTCTTCCCAGTCCTTTCCGTCAAGGTGCGTCTCCCCGCTTCTCGCAAGCTGCCCGGGGTCAGGTTCCCAAAAGAATCTAAAAGGGGAGGGGGCGTTTCCTGAGTTCACAGATGACCTCCAGCTACAGACGCTGACCCAAATCCCAGAAACTTTTCCTCGGTGAAATGGCAAAGACAACAGCTAAGATCCTCGGCCTCCGTCCGGTGGTCAGGGGGGAAAAAGCCTCCGCCTTCTCCCCCACCCCCCACCCGCGACAATTCTGCCAGAGCTGGCGGTCAAGTTCTTCGTGCAACAGCAAGGGACGTCAGACCTCAAGCCCGCGCCTGTAGCTCAGGGTGGTATAAACAGGATGTCAGAGTGTTCCAGTCTTGTTTATGAAAACTTGGTGTGTGCGTCTGGGGGAGGGGGCGGTGAGCCTTAACCTTTCCCCTCCCGGCCTGGGGCCCCTGTCCCTCGACCTCCCCGACACCAGCCGGCTCTACACAACTGGGAATCCCCCTTCTTCCCGGTTCGCGCCCTCACGCCCCCACGCTGCCGCGGCCACCAAGTCCAACACCGGCAGGCGGAGCGGCTCGGGCTTCGTGGGGCGCGAGGACTCCAGAGTCGCGGCCGCGTTTCCCGCCGGCGCCCAGCTCCGGGTCCCGGGTCCCCTGCCCAGTCGCCAGCGGCCGCCCGGGCTTCTCCACCTCCCGGTGATGACACTCACCACTTCCGTGTGCGCCAGGGCCAGGGGCTCCGGATCGCAGCGCTGGTCGGGGTCTGGCGGCCTGCTTTCGGAGCAGCCAGCCCCGGAGGGCCACGGCGTGCGCGCGCCCCTGGCTGAGGCGAGATCGTGGGTAGGACCACCAGGGCTTCGGCAGAGGCCCGCACAATCTGCGGCTCCCGGTCACTCCGCCGCTGTTGCGGCCTGCGTTTCGCGACGCACCCGCCTCCCGCCCCGCCCCAGCCCCGCCTCCCGCCCCGCCCCAGCCCCGCCTCCCGCCCCGCCCCACCCCGCGACGGGCCCCGCCTTCTCGTGACGTCATGCACGGCAGCCCCGGAAAGCGGGAGGGGGCAGCGGTCGAGACCGCGGCACCGCCCACGCGTACAACCCTGCGACTTCAGCCTTCCGCCCCGCCCCCATCCGGCCGGGTTTACGCCCACTCCTCTAACTCGCCTTTCTTTTTTTTTTAATTTAACGCGTCTTCTAGAAACACTAATCAAGGGATAAGAGGTCAGCCCGCAGAAAGTAGAATTGTCAAGATTTAGCCAGGGATTGACCCCCTCAAGTTTGGAGCTTGGAGTGGCCTCCACCACATCTTTGTGCACTGCTTTCATCACAAGCTTTTGGAAGAAATTTGTGAGCTTAATAAAAAATAAATCCTACAACTATGACAAATCCTTCGCATCTAACTCAGACTATTTAAAAAATGCTTTTAAAATATTATATACAATAGTAAAAAAAAAATCTAATAAAAACCTTTGTTGATACCTAATGTTTGCCCAGCGGTTTTCATTTTCACTAGTTATCCCTCAAAAGTAGATAGGTGCTTCTTTTTTTTTTAATAATATAACAGTTTATTTTTACATCATTTGTACTTTTTTTTTTTTTCATCTTAATTGTAATCCCCACGGGTTTCCGATCACCGAGTCAGGTGCTTCTTTTTACACATGAGGAAACAATTGAGGCTTAAGTATCTTAAGGGCACACTACAGCCAAGATTCACACCCTTTTGCAATCCACAGCCAAATCGTGGAAACGTTACTAATAGTTCTTCAACCCATTCGTTTGTCTTGAGTGTTTAATACTAGGCTAATTTGCCACCATCTGTCACCAAAAGGACCTTAGACACCTCTTAAGCTGTCAGTCCACATCTACTCCAGTCTCTAATTGTATACTATGAGTTTTTAAAAATTCGAATCTGTTGGAGCTGGAAAAGATCATGCTTAGCGAGATAAGCCAGAAAGAGAAAGAAAAATACCTGATGGTTTCGCTCATAGCAGAAGTAAATGGACCAGGCGAGAAAATAATAAGAATAATAAACAGCCATAAAGCAGAGACATTTTGTGGGGGCGGAGTGGAGAGTGGGATCAAAAAGGGGGGCGGGGGGAGAGAAGTACACGGGACTATGGTGATGATGGCACACGGATGACTTGGTGATGGGAAGCCCAAGGGGATTACAATTGAGATGAAAAAAAAATGTACAAAATGATGTAAAAATAAACTGTTATTAAAAAAAAATTCGAATCTGTACCACTCATTCCCAATACTTAAACCACTGCAGTCCCTTCCTCTGAAAATCCTCTTTAGTGGAGTCTGGTATGGCTGCAGTTCAGCTCACTGAACCACTTCCCCACCAGCCCTGATTTCACTAAACCCTGAGCAGTGAGAGGTTACTGCAACTTACCTCTTACTGAGCAAAAGTGATTGGTCATTGGTGAGCAAAAAGAGCCTTGGAATCTAAAGTTCTGAATTTTTGGTTAGGCTCCTCACCATGAACCAGAATGACACCCTAAACAAATAGTAGTAAATTCATAAAAACTGAGGAGCAAACTAAAGGATCTCTACAGTGCCTTCTAGAAGAAGAGAGCAGGGAAGACAGGAAAATCAAACAGGAAGGTGGTGGACCAAGCGCCTACACTAAGTATTCTTTTGTATGTTTGCTTTACCTGGCACTCAGGACTGTTTGCATCACTTTCTTCGGCTGTTAAACTTGGTAGACAACCTTCCTTATTTATAAGGACTATGCTGAAAGCAAACTGGCACATGGCATGGGCTTAAGTACATCACTGAGATTTTTATTCAGCAGGCCCTTAAAAACCAGAAGTATCATGCCTAGAGACAAAAACATGAAAGAGCCACAGTAACATGGTTATCAGGCATGGTGACAGGTGAAGAAGGCAGAGGTGAAGCCACTGTGCTCAGGAATCAATATGGCTATCCTGCAGGGCTTATTGCAATGAAATAAAGGCCATGCTGTAGTTTAGATCCATAGTTCCATACCAGCCACTGCAGTGTGTGCAAAGGATTCAGAGAAAATGCACTATTAACCTCTGGAGTGGGGGAGACATATAAGGGATAAATTCATGCTTCATGGTCTTCTAAAAATGATCACAAAAAAGAATCAATCAACCTAGCCTGAAAAAATTAAGAAAAGCAACATGCAGCAGACAAGTCACAGGAGCCAGAAGAACTTGGCATATTCAGGCAATAATGACTATATGCTATGGTAATTGGAGAGTAAGATGAGCCTTATGAAAAAACTTTTATCTAAAAGCAGTTTTTCATTTTAAAAGAATCGCTCTAGTACTGGGTTACTCAACCTCAGCACTACTGACATTTGAGATGGAAAATTCGTTGGGGTGGGGGTGGGGGGTTCCTACTATCCTGTGCATAGTAGGATGTTTAGCAGCATCTCTGTCCTCTAACTACTAAATACCAGTATCAACCCTCCTCAATCCGCCTTCATCCTTCTGACCCCCAACTTGGCCCTGGCCAAGTTATGACAAATATGTCTTCACACATTGCCCTGAAGAACAAAATCACCCCTGTTGAGAACCACTAATCTGGGACTAGTGGATTGGAGGGCAAGCAGATTAATTACACAGCATGGTACCAAGCTGCAAGTGATGAGAATATCCTACACAGTGGACTAAGGAGGAATAGGGGAAGACTAAAAGTGTGAGGAAATAGTACAGACAGTGCATGGTGACTTATTAGAGGTGATTGCTGAAGCAGAGGGAGGAGTCTCACATGCTTTCCAGATTTTCTGAATTAATTAACATATTGACCAAGGATAAATTGGATAAGGAATTTCATTTTATGTTTGAGAATAGAGAAATACTTTAAAGTCACTTTATAATGACTTTATAGGAGTAGAGGAAGTAAAAGATGGGAGAAGCAAAGTAAATGAAAGAATGCAAATATTTCTTTTCCTTTTAACACATAAACCTGTTACAGATATTCATCTAAATTGAACTAACCTAAATGTAATGAAGGAGAAGCTTCTAATGAGGAAATTCCCCCAAAATAAAGAACCCTGTCCACTGCTAATTATACACATATGGGTTTCTCACATAAATCTTCATCAAAAGAGCATTGGCTCACCAGTTTATTTCTCTGCAAAAACTATTTCCTAGATTCTAATAGGGAAACACATTAGATTCAAACAATGAGATTTGCCTGAAAATGTTATACTGAATAAAACAAACTAACTAAAATACCATTATGCAAGCCAAAAAATTCAATTACAAAAGAATGGAAGCTATAATCACCTGTGACTTTGCAAGTTTCCATATTACATATGATTATATTTTCTTCCACATTTTTTAAACAAGGATATTCTTTTTTTTTTTTTTTTTTTAAAGATTTATTTTATTTGTACATACAGAACTGGGGTACAGGCCAGAGGTGCAGGGGCGGTGAGAGGCTTCACCAGAGTGAGGAGCAGAACAGGCAGATCGACGAAGTACACTGCTGAGGGGAGCAGCGGGCGGGTCAGGAGAGGTCTGCCACGCCATGTGGTCACCTCCGGGGCAGGCGGGGATCGAACTCATGCGGAAGTGGCTTTAGCTTCTCAGTGCAGTGCTTTAACCCGCTGCGCCGCCAGGGAGGGCCTAAACAAGGATATTCTTAATGTAAACATAATCATGGTATATGTGTAATTGTGTATTGTTCCTTAAATTTGTTTTAATTTATAAGCATTTTTCCAAGTTATGGCCAAAGCTTTCATAACTAATGAATTTCTTATGCAAAAAATAACTTTTAAATAATAATTAAATGTTCAATTAATTTTTATTATTTAGATAGTTATCTTAGGACAGAGTTACAGAAATGGGATTAAAGAATCTCATGATTCATGTAATCAAATGAACTGCATAATTTTAGATTCTTGACTCACAGATAAAGAATCTATGGCAATTTTCCAAGAATTTTCCACAAAAGTTCTTGTTACAGTGATGAATCCTATGTCTTGAATAACAGCCTTTAGATCTAAGTTCCAGAAATAGTTTTCTTCTCTTGGGCAAGGCTATTTATCAATTACAAAATTGATTGTATGTTTCCCTTTTTTTAAAAAAAGATGTATTTGTTTATGCATATAGAACTGGGGTACAGGCCAGAGGCGCAGGGGTGAGAGTACTCACCAGAGACAGAGCAGGGAGCTGAACAGGCAGACCAACAAAGTACATTGCTGAGGGGAGCAGCAGGTAAGACAGGAGAGATCTGCTGTGCCACGTGGGTCACCTCCCGGACTGGGATGGAACTCACACTGAAGCTGCTGCAGCTAGCTTACAGTGCTGTGTCCTAACGCCCCGTTGCACCACCAGGGAGGGCCCATATGTTTCCCTTTAATTGTTAGGAAGCCCAGAATCAAATTTTAGTCATATATATTTGACTAAAATATATATATGACTAAAATAAATATATATATGTATGTGTGTGCATGTGTGTGTGTGTATGTAAAATGTATAGCAACTGTTAACATACACTTTGGGTTATCCTCACTTTAGCACCATCTTCTCTTTCATTTATATTCAAATCACACTAACTCTGCACTGAACACACATATTGCCCAATATTGGTCTATTACATAACACCTTACTAAACCTGGCTTCCCCTATTGTGGGCAAGCAAGATACCCAATTTCTGTCAGCTCTGATTTCTTCCTTTGTAAGAAAGGAAAATCAAAATATCTACTTCATTTGGGTTAACACGAAGATTAATAAAGATATTCAGATATCTTTACCTCTCCAAATAAGTCAAAATATCCAATTAATTTTCCAAAATGTCAATGTAATAATTACTAAAAAGGTAAGTACCCAATTATTATAAAAATATTCAACATACAGTACAACCACTATGGAAAACTGTCTGGAGGTTCCTCAAGCTGCTAAACATGGAGCTTCCCTACGACCCAGCAATCCCACTCTTAGGTATCTATCCAAAAGACACAAAAACACTGATTGAAAAAGATACCTGTACCCCCATGTTTATTGCTGCTTTATTTACAATTGGAAAAACATGGAAGCAGCCCAAATGCCCAAAAGGAGATGACTGGATTAAAAAGATGTGGTACATATATACAATGGAATATTACTCAGCAACCAAAAAAGAGAAACACATGTCTTTTGCAGCAACTTGGATGGAGCTGGAAAAGATCATGCTTAGTGAGATAAGCCAGAAAGAGAAAGAAAAATACCGGATGGTTTCACTCATAGCAGGAGTATAATGGACCAGGCGAGAAAATAACAAAAATAATGAACAACCATATACCAGAGACATTCTGTGGGGGCGGAGTGGGGAATGGGATCAAAAATGGGGGGGGGGGGAAGGGAGGGAAATGCATGGGACTAGGGTGGTGGCACAGGGGTGATCTGGTGATGGGAAACCTGCGGGGATTACAATCGAGATGGAAAAAAAAATGTGCAAAATGATGTAAAAATAAACTTTGTAATAAAAAAATAAAAAAATATATAAAACAAACAAAAAAAAGAAAAAAAAATATTCAACATACAGCAAAATAAGTATTTATTAATTGATTATGACTTTAAAGGGTTTGTGATTACTATAGTTAACATCATTAAAGCAGAATCAACAAATCTAAAATATAATGAATGTCCACACAGAACAATTCATTTATGAGTTGTTGTTTTTTATATAAAACAAGTGAGATGGTGCCTGACTCTAAAGGCAGTGAGCCCAAGGGTGCTTTACTTCAAAATCTACTCATTTTTGCAGAAATATCAAATCACTTTGGACTGACTGACTAACTAAATGAATGAGACTATTCTACCCTGGGGACTTAGTATACTACATGATCATGAAAACTCTTTGTGAAGAAATGCTTTGCTGACAAACAAGCTTAGTGGCCTGGAAAGACCACTGGATTACAAAGGAGGATACGATGTTAGGTGAGAACTCCTAGAGACACATAAGGCAATATTTTTTTTCTTTTAAATAATATAATAGTTTATTTTTACATAATTTTTATGCCTTTTCCCATCTCAGTTGTAATCCCAGTGGGCTTCCCATCACCCATGTGCCATCATCATAGTCCAGTCCATCCCCCCAACCCATTATTTTTCCCATTCCCCACTCCACCCTCGTAAAATGTCTCTGGTGTATAGTTGTTCATTATTATTATTATTATTTTCTCCCTTGGTCTAGGTAATCTTTTTAATCTCTTTGAGCATATATTTCTTCTTGGATAAGGAGAATATCACGTGATTTTTATGTCAGCCAGCATCAAAATTCTGTGCATCCACTTTTTAACATCTCAGTATCTATGCAAAAGTTATTGGCCAAGAAATTTTGTTTGCATTTGAAGAAGAAAGAATAAATTATATACCCCAAAGCAATAGGAAAATAAATTAGAGCTTAAGAAGAATTAGATTTGGCTCTTCCTCAGGTTCTAATTTCCTGTTATTCTGGAAAGAGAATAATATCTACGAACCATATATTCTCAGAGGTCAATAAATGAACTCTTTTCAACAAATATTTTATAAATACTAGTATATGCCAACCACATACTAAACTCTTAAGTTTCTGAAAATGCACTGTGGGCCACATATCATCAGAACAATCAGTTAAATAGCTATATGTAAAGGCAACTTTACTAGTCCCATCACGAGGGTGGTTACTCTAGAAAATCAGTGACCAAGTGTCAAATGGCTGACAGAGGCAAGAAATGTCTGAAAGTTTTGGAGACAGGAAATATCACTAAAAGTCCCGGCAGACCTCCTTAAGGATGAAATGAGAGTTGTACCCTGAAAGATACTGAAAAACCAAAAAGTGGGAAAATAGGACTATTTAGTGGGTATTTATATCCTTCCCAGAATTATTAAGATTAGTTTTGTTTTTATGTGTGAAACAAACATAACTGAGTTCTGTCTCACTCAGTTTTAAGTACTATGACAGCAGGAACTATATATAAAATTTCTATGTGACTCAGCACAACATATGAAGTACCTATTATACCTCAGGCACTGCACCAGGTAAACTTTAGAATGGGAGGGAGGTAAAAAAAAGGAAAGAAAAGAATTTGAGATAAAACTCAGAAACTGGCTTTTGTTCCTTTGCTTCTGAAAACTAGAGGTAAATTTAATTTGGACCATCAGCCTCATACCTAGCCTTGTAAGTATAAAGCCCATGCAGAGGAACACTTCTATCTTCTCACACCTACGCCTTTCTGCACAACGTTGAACTGAAATGCTGTCCACTATCAAAACCATTAACACAAAACTACTTGGGCTTGGCAGCTATCACTTCAGATATAAGCCACTGTAGGGAGTACACTGCAGCCCTGCTGACTCCTCTCTCAATTCCTCCTTTCCTCCCTCTATTCTTTTCTTTACACCCTCCTTCCCAAGAACTCCAAAGTCTTCCTATAGTATGCACAGTTAAGTTGCTGTTTGTTTAATATCCAGGTCTCAACTTTGTATCTCAAACACCAACCAATTCTATTATACCTAATTTTCCATTTCTTGACCTTTTCACTCACTCTCTCTGCCTTTCTTTTCTCTTTCCCCAACCCCCTTATATTCACACATTTATTGTCTGCATTACTCCTTCAAAATGCATCATTTACTGTCTTCTATTGCTACCTCTCTTTCTATCTGTTCACATGTTAATTCACATGTTAATTGCTCAGACTATGTTTTTTACCTCTCTAGCATAACAGGATTTTTTCATCCCTCCCTGGACCTCCTATGGTACTAGCCTTGTTACAAGGAAGTGAAAAGGCCACCCCTAAACCCCCAAATCTGCCTGCTCTAAATAGATTCTGCCATTTGCCGCATCAAGACAAAACATGTAAAATCTTTAATGGAAAAGAGCTTTAATACAATCAGTGTACAAAATAGACAAGACAAAGAATATAGTTTTCTAAATCAAACATCCAAAGTTACCTGTCCCCTCGTGGGTAAAAGTCTACCCAAAAGGGACTGACCCAAAGCAAGACCGGAAAGCCTAAAGTAACTTCCAGCAGGGGCCCATGGAAAAGGGTCAGAAATGGTCAGACAAGTCTGGGAAGAAAGAAACAAAATCAAAATCAAGATAAACGCTGCCATAATTAACCTTCCCGCGGGTCTTTCACCCACGTATGTTTCAACCAATCTAGGATTAAGAAACAAGCACAATTTCTTCACATGTCTCTCTGCCTCAGGTGCCTCAGGTCACGTGACCTTCTGGCTCTCCATCTTGCTTCCTTTCTGTTCAGTCTCCTCTTTAGATTCTTCTCTTCCCTGCTCAGCTCCACCCTCGTTTGGGTGGGGCAGGGAACCTGGAACCTTCCCCTTTTCCTGGGGACCACCATGTTACAGCCTTACTGGTTGACCTGTTGAGACCCAATCTGCAGGAGCTATACAACTTGCTTAATTTGACAATACAACCCCCCCAAATTTCCCATTAAAAAAAAAAGGCCACGTGGAGTTGTTTTAACTAAAATGCCTCTAAGAATGTATTGACAGTTTAACCATTTCTTTAACTAACTACAGATGTTAAGTTACACCAAAGAGGAAAGGACTGACTTGTATTGAATTCCTTGGGTGCCAGCCATCTGCTTCATTCGCACAATCATCCGCTGAAGTGAGATTAGGCGACTTGTCAAAGGTTACATGGTTACAGAGCAGAAACTAGAACTTTAACCCACTATACCATATGTCTAAAATATTTTTTAAAGATTTATTTATTTATCTATACAAACAAGAAATAGGGTACAGGCCAGAGGTATGAGCGGTGTGACATTCAAGTTCTCGATTTAAAAAAAGAGGCAATTATTTCTACCAGAAAACAAACAAGGCCAACTCAGTAGGGTGCTGGGATAATAGAGAGAATATTGATTCAAACTTGAACAAATCACTTCACCTTTCTGAACTTCAGATTTCTTGTTTGCACACATAGAATTTTACAAAGTTGATGTCAACACTAAATATATATAAAATTTATATATGTATATGTATATATATATATATACACACACACAAATATTTTTTAATATACATATATGTGCATGATACCTAGCAAGCAGTGCTAAAAATTCCTACTTTCTTTTATGAACCATCAAAGGGAAACCAATATTCAGTTTAGCTGTGTGGGTGTTTTTCAACTGGGTTAAAGCATTTATAGTATTCAGGAGGGCATTAGCCATCTCACACAAGAGCAGATTAATCATTAACTCAGCAGCGTCCAGCTGCAACCACAGTACTAAGAGTTGCTACCATCGCTTTCTAAATATGGTGCTTTCAGATAGTCGTTTATCAGCCCAGATTAGAGGTAAAAGGGTAAAATGTATGAGCTTTATTAAACTATTAAATGTGGGGAAAAAATTTTGAGGGGATTATATGGAACCACTCTCCCTAGTCCCTCAATTATATCAAATCCTGGTGGCTTGTATTTTTGGATCACAGACTTAACAGTGAATCAGAGCTGGGCTTTACTTTTGTTGTTTCCTAATGTGGCTTTGAGCATATCATTGTTTTATTGTTTTCATAAAGATTTAGTTATTTATGCATACAAGAGCTGGGGTCTAGGCAAGAGGCAGGGGTGCTAAGAGGATTCAGCAGACAGAGTGGAGAGCAGAATAGGTATCCACTGAAATACACTGCTGAGGGGAGCAGTGAATGGGACAGGAGAGGTCTGCTGTGTCATGTCTGTCACCTCCCTGGCTGGGGATCAACTTATGATGCAGTGGCTAGCTATAGCATGATAGTGTAACAGGGTGGACCCTAGGAAAAGGGTAAGTTCCAGGTTCCCTGCCCCACCCAGAAGGAGGGTGGAGCTGAGCAGAGAAAAAGAAGAGAAGCTGAGAAGAGAAGAGAAGAGAAGAGAAGGAAGCAGGATGGAGAACACAGAAGAAGACCTGAGAAAGCCACATGGAGCAACAAGCATGTGAGGAAGAAACCGTGCTTATTTCCTGACCCTGTAACAGTTAAGGCAGATGTGCGTGAGATACCTGTAGGGAGGTGACTATGGCAGTGTTTATATTGATTATGATTTTGCTCTTTTCCTCCCAGATTTGTCTGGCCCTTTCTGACCCTTTTCCATGGGTCCCGGCCAGAAGGTGCTTTAGTCTAGTGGCGGGCTTTCAGGCCTTGCTTTGAGCCAATCCCTTTTGGGTTGACTTTTGTCTACGAGGGAATGGGTAACTTCAGGTATTTGATTTTGAAGCTATATTCCTTGTGTTCCATATTGTATATTTACTGTATTAAAGTACCTTTTCATTAAAGTTTTATGTTTTGTCTTGTTGTGGTGGATGGCAGAACCCACTTAGAACAGGCAGATTTGGGGTTTCAGTGGTGCCTCTCTCACTGTCCTGTAACAAAAGCACTGACTCTTAACCCCTGTGTCACCATGAAGGCTCCCACATCATTTTTTAATTTTTATTAAAGATTTACATACTTATGCATACAAGAACTAGGGTGTAAGCCAGAGATGTTGGGGCATGTTTGTGGATGTGTGAGAGAGAGGATTCACCAGAAAGAGTGGAGAGCAAATCAGACAGATCTACTAAGATACCCTGCTGAGCAGAGCAGCAGGTGAAACAGGAGAGGTCTGTTGCACCATATGGGTCACCACGATGGCTGGCCAAGGATTGAACTCACACTGAAGTTGCTGGCTATATCTTGACAGCACTATGTCTTTAACGCCTGGGACACCAGGGAGGCTCCCAGCATCACTGGTTTAAATTCCAGTTTTTTTATATGAAAAAATAGGAATGATCATTTTTCCTGACTTCTAAGGTTAGAAATATTAAATTAAATAATAGATGTAAAGCACTCAATATACATTGTCTTTAAAAAGTTGGTATTATTTACTAATAGCAGCCACCAGAACTTTGAAGTTTAAAGGGAAAGAAAGGTTCCCTGTTGCTAGAATATCAAGTCCAATGCCACAGCCTGGCCTATAAGGTCTATTATAATCTAGTCCCAAACTCTTTACCTCTAGTTACTTGCTGGCATTCTATAAAGACCTTCTTACCACCCCCACCCCCTCAGACAAACAGAATTCCTTCTTCAGGTTTCCTAGAGTACTTTGCATATACTGATACTTTCCTTATCACACTGAATTCTATTTATGTGCATATCAATCACCACTCTGTCCTACTCCATCTTAGACTGCAAGTTTAAGAACACTCTATAAACACTCTGGGGGGAGGAATATGAGATAACATAACAACTTGATAAAAGGATTCAGAATAGGTACCCAGAGAACAGGTTAAGAAGCTTTGTTTGCTTCTTAAATTTTCTTCAGTCTGTGATCACAAAAATTATGGAGAAATGATGAAACTCAACAAAAATAAACAACCCCATCAAAAAATGGGCAGAATAGCTAAAAAGACACTTCTCCAAAGAGGAAATGCAGATGGCCAACAAGCATATGAAAAAATGTTCAACATCACTTGTAATAAGG
>NW_004567109.1:37917107-37938044 GCF_000260355.1 Condylura cristata
CAGAGACATTTTGTGGGGGTGGAGTGGGGAATGGGATCAAAAATGGGGGGGTGGGGAGGGAAGTGCACAGGACTATTGTGATGGCACATGGGTGACATGGTAATGGGAAACCAGCGGGGATTACAATTGAGATGAAAAAAAAAATGTACAAAATCATGTAAAAATAAACTATTTATAAAAAAAAATTTTCTTCAATCTGGGACTGAGCAAAAGTGCATAAGACATAATATTTGCTTGAGTATTAGCCTCATGATTCTGGTGACTGCTGTTGTTACAGGACACTACAATGTGAGCTGAGTTGCCCCTGTCTGTGGGTCCTCACCCGCGCACTTAAGATTCAATCGTATTATGGACACACACAAAAAGGTTCAATAATGGATTTATTTACAAGGAGAAAGGTAAAGGAACAACCCAGGGAAAAAGGGAGAGAAATACAAGTTACACTAGAATGTCCTACCATTTCTACTGATTTGGACTCCAGTAGCACGCTGAAAACCTATCAAGAGTCCACCTAGCCAAGCGCCCCTCAGAGCCCACATGTCTGGTTTTATCCTAACCTGGCTACTCAGCATGCTTCTCCTTGTTATTGAAGGGATTAGTAGTTCCAGTATCTGAAGTAGGGGCAGAGTCCATGAAACCTATGTCTGTTACATTGTCAGGGCCAATATCAGGCAAAGCACCTTCACCAGGGAGCAGGACACTGTTGCGAAGTTTTCCTTAAGTTAGTTATTAGACAAAACACATTAATCAAACACAAAAGAAGACAGTTATGTTGGAAATAAATGTTGAACAAAAAAGCTAATGAGAAATACAGAAAATAACAATGATGGAATTTTGTCTTTATTATCACATTAGATATAACTAGATTGTTTCCAAATCAAAGGCAAAAAGTGATTTAAAAAGTCAAAAAAATTTAAAAATATGACTCAATCTACACTGTACAAGAAAATTGCTTTACAACCAAGAACATTAGTAGATTACTAATAAGAAGATAGGGTCCTCCTGGTGGCACAGGGGTTAAGTTTCAGTGCTATCAAGCTATTATCAGCCACTGTTTGGTCCACTGTTCCTCTTACTAAAATAGACCCACCTGTTCTTCTCCTCACTCTGTTTCTGGTGAATCCTCTCACCCACTCCCCTCCCCCACCCCACCCTCACTTCTGGCCTACACCCTAGTTTTTATATGCATAAATAAACAAAATAAATCTTAAATAATAAGAGGGTGGGAAAATATATTCCAATTAAGTGGTAGCCAAAAGAGAGCTAAATACCCTCTATATATAATATCAGGAAAAAAAGAGAGAGGCTCTACAAATGAGATGCTTAGGGAATGCAGGCTTAGTGCTTACACCCTGGGGTAAAAATGTGTAATTTAAATGTTCCCTCAAACTGGAATGTCCAACCTAATTTCAGTCTGGTGAGGAAATGGAAGTAGATGGAATTAGGCCACGTTGGTTTCATTGCTGAGGTTGGTTGCTTTTCCTGTGCTTTTCCCTGTGATTCCCCAAAGTCATATTCTCTCAGCACACAGACCTGTTCCTTCCATGTGGAAGAAACTTTCCTACTTGTTGGCTCCATACTTCACCTTCACGTCTATGAAGCCACTCCATCACTACCCCAAATGGTTAGCCATTTTGCCTCCTGCCAGTGCTTGTTTGAGAACACTGTAACTGCTGTGCCTGTTAGCTTCCTGTGAACTCAGGCAAAAGGAAAAAAATAAATGACAGGTTGGGTTTGGTCTAGGGAGTCCCCAAATTAAGAGAGTGAGAATGTCTGCTTTCCAGGTAGAAGTCTAGCACCATGATCTCAGAAAATTGGCATGAGGTTGTCCAGTTATCTTTGGAACTGAAAAAGAAACAAAATAGAATGCTAGTTATAGGGAAGCCCTTATCTGGCAGGGTATAACTCGGTAGAGGAAAGAAGTTTCTGTAACTGAAAGGTTCAGCTACACAGGCTGTCATGTGGTCCTCTCCCCAGGCTGGTTCCACAAACCACTGGAACAACTTCTCATGAAATTCTTCTAGCACCTAGCCCCATCCTTCACCCTTGAGAATCCTGACATCAAGTACCTACTATAACTGATTGACAAGGATATGGTACTTAATGCCAACTAGTAGTACACTGTGGTTCTACTTCAAATAGACCAAAACCTAATTAATCATTCAGTTCTACACATTCAGTTCCACTCATGACTACAAGGGCTTCATGCATTTGGTGATCAATGTCCCCTTGAAGATACTCATCCCAAGTTTTCTGCTGGAAGGTAAGATATCCCAGTAATTGAAAAACATGAAGTTGGAGGCATCACTTATTTCCTGAGCCCAAACAAACTGGCAGTCTATGAGGGCAAAGGAAAGTATGCCATCTGTCCAGACAAGCAATGCAATCCTGTACTCAAAATGGCATGATCTCGGCAGAAATGACATCACCCGGATTCTAAGGGTATGCCTACCACCACGGAGTACCTGGACAGCCATGCCTTGTGCCAACTCTGCTAATTAGACTGAGAAGGACCTCTTGCTGCAGCCTGAGCTAGGAAAAATGAGGAACTAATGTTCTACTTGCTTCAAGTTCCAATACATAGTGAACAGAGCTCCTGAAACCTGGGACTACAGCAAGGTTTTCTGAAGAAGGGATCACCTTCCACTACCTGAGGAGGAGCCCCTATGCTGAGGTGTGGACACAGCCCACGAGCCAGGACACCTACCTGCCCAACCTAAACTACATGCTTTATCTTCTGAGGCCTTGCACAAGCAGCATACACTCCTATAAGTAGTTGTGCCCTGCTCACACTGGTTCCTCCCCTACACTTCCTGGGTTCAATCTGACATACCCATGCTTGGGTAGTCCTGCGTGTGGGTTGACCTGAGGAGTCTCCTTGAGATCAGAGTTCTGTTTCCCATTTCCTGTCTGGCTCTCTGCTCTAAGTCCTCATGATTCTTGTCCTTCCCGCCTTGCTCCACATTTCAGGAGTGAGACTGCCATCATCACCTCTTGCTGCAGGGGACCACTGATTCAAGAATGTATCAGTAGCCTAGAGCTGTAGGTGCCAGGGTCACCCCAAGCATGAGTCAGGGACCTTTGCTCGCTACCCCTTTGCTTGCTATGGAAACATAACACCTGACACTACATAACACCAAAATGTCCTTGGAGGGAAGGGAGAGTTCGAGGGGAAGAAAGGCTGACCCTACCCCATGGCCCAAGCACACCCCTATGAACTCAAAGCCTGAGTGTCTAGGAGTGGAGCAGAAACAGGGTGCCATGGGCCACCCTGAGTGGTGGCATTTCCTCCTAATACATGCAGATATTCTGGAAGCCTTTTGTACTCTAAGCTGTGGACGTGGCTGTGTCTCATCTACTCGGGGAAGGGGAGTCAGCAGATGGTAGGGGAAATTGGGTGCCCAGTTGGAACCACTAACCCTAATGGCACAGCTCTACCTCCTCCCCCCTGCATTTGCCCCCTTGTCAGGGACATTCTGTGGTGCCTCTTGTCTAAGAGAATCTCTCAATAGCTTCCACATAGCCTTCATGCAATAGCTGTGTTAGTACTTGCTTATGGGCTTTCTAAGTTATATATGAACAGAAAAAAACCCTGAAGTACAACTTGGCTAATATTAAAGAAAAAAAAAAAGTGAAAAGACAACCAGAATGGGAGAAAAATTTACAAATCATCTGTCTGATAGGAGCTTAATACCCAAAATATATAAGAACGTCTACAACAAAGGACAAACCGCCCTTTTAAAATCCAAAAGGATTTGGGCCCTCCCTGGTGGCGCAGCAGGTTAAAGCGCTGCACTAAGAAGCTAAAGCCACTTCCACATGAGTTCAATCCCCGCCTGCCCCGGAGGTGATCCACGTGGCGTGGCAGAGCTCTCCTGGCCCGCCTGCTGCTCCTCTCAGCAGTGTGCTTCCTTCATCTATCTGCCTGTTCTGCTCCCCGCTCTGTGTGTGGTGAATGCTCTCACCATCCCTGCACCTCTGGCTTGTACCCAGTTCTGTATCCATAAATAAATCTTAAAAAAAAAAAAATCCAAAAGGATTTGAATAGACCTTTCTTCAAAGGAAATATATCAATGGCAATAATCACATTTAAAAATGCTCATTATCATTAGTCAGGAAATGCAACTAAAAATCCCAATGTCGTACAACTTCATCCCTAAGAGGATGACTACTTTTAAAAATGGGACTAACAAGTATGGGCAAGGATATGGAGAAATTAGAATCCTGATGTACTGCTGGTAGGACTATGAAATGGTACCAACCTACAGAAAATACTTTGGCAGTACCTAAAAAAGTGAAATATAGAATTACCATATAACCCAGTGATTCTACTGCTAGTCTACACTCAAAAGAGGTGAAAAAAGGCACTCTAATAAATGCTAATAGTCATGGCAAGGCTGTGGGAAATGTTGCAAGAGTCCATCAGAAATGGCTGAATAAACAAAGTATATACAATAGAATAATATTCAGCTATTAAAAGAAATGAACTTCTGATGCACGCTCCAGAGTGGGTGTACCTCTTCCCACTGTGTGAGGATACAATGAGAAGAGGGTATAGTCTGCAATCCAGAAGAGGTACCTCACCAGAACCCAACCACACTGGTACCACAGCCTCAGACTTTCAACCTACAGACTGTGGGAAATCAATTTCTATTATTATAGGCTACCCTGTCTGTGGTAATTTTGTCAGAGCAGGCTGAACTGAGACACTAATCTACTTTCAGGGCAGAAATGCAGTGAGATTTAAATATGATACTGTACCTATGAAAGTGCTTGATAATTCCTAAAGTACTACAAACATAACCTTGCCCTTATACCCATTGTGTCTTGAATCTACACAAGCAACCCAAACCACTAGTGTTGTCTTTATTCTAAACTGTTGATAAATGCCCCTTCTCTGGAACTAGAGAGTCAAAGAGGGAGCAAAACCTGTTGGGTGTTAATCATTTACAATCAGACCATTGTCCCAATCAATTAACCAATTATATCTAAAGTTAAAGCCCATTTGCAGTGTAGGAATAGGAGATTGATAGATTTTTATAATGGTAAACTCTTTAAGTACATAAAAGCTTATGCTACAAATCCCCATTAGCAATATGGCAGTTATGCCTGTTAGGCCCACGGAGAGATGAGAGCTGAATGTGATCCATAATATATCTTACTTAATGTCATCAGGTTCCCTATAGTCCCTTCAAACAATCAGACGCCAGTGAAAAGCCATAAGTAGAACTAATAGCATTGATTTAGAAGAACAATGATGGTCTATTTCAATGATGCTCTCCATCATGAGACGGTATGTGATATTTTGAAATCTCAAAATGCCTATGCATGTTTATTTTTCTGTTTATTAAAGGAGAAAGGCAATCCTTTAATGATAAGCAAGTACTGGAAGAAAGCAACAAACATGAATATATCAGTCAAAATATTTCTTCCTGATACTCAAATTTCACTTCTTTTCTTATATAAATTTGATTACATTTCTTGAGTTTTTTTTATAAATGTAAAGACTTTCATATTATTAATATATTTGTTTTGTAAGAAATGAACAAACCAAAAGAAAAGTAATACTAGTCTTTTTCAATTCCCTTCAAAATAATCACTGAAGACATCTGTGTTAAGAGACATGATACTTGATTAAAATTTTTCCAGTTATATAAATACAAATACTATCTCTCCCTTACTCTAACCACACATTCATCCAGTTATGAACTGCTGGCATATCTCCCTTTAAACATCTGATGTCTGCCCCTTTCCTTTCAGTGCCATCTTGTATCCCAGGTAATCACCCTTACAGAAGACCCAAGGTGAGGGCATGCAAAGATTTTGAGGGCAGGGTCTCTGCCCTTTATTTTCTTATATTATAGATACATGACCATATTTCCTTTGTAAAAAAAAAAAAATCTAGACACATGGTCTGGCAAGTACATTTATAGAAGAAAAGGAAGTAAAAACCTGAAACTGGACTTTCCAAATCTGTGGTTATTGTATCTAGCTTCTAGCAGAATGCATTCTGCATTGTATGTATAGAATACACTTGGAGGCCCTTCCTAGTAGTGCAACAGTGTATTAAAGCACATCACTATGAAGGATCCGCAGCCACTACAGCATGAGTTTGATACCCACCAGGGAGGCGACCACCAGCTGCTCTCCTCAGCAGTGAATTTCAGTACATCTACCTGTTCTGCTCCCTGCTCTGTCTCTGATGAATCCTGGCACCGCCCCTCCCCCAACTCTAGCCTGTATCCCAGTTCTTGTATGCATATATAAATAAATAAATCTTTTAAAAAAAAAAAAAGAATACACATGGGTTTTTCTTACTCTATGCATAGATAGGTGGGTAGAGTGACTATCAGATACAGACCTTGGTAAATTTGTTTTGTCCAGCATTGGAACAAACATGAATTGGTTGCTAACATCTAAAAATTGCTGAGTTCACATAAATTACAAACTATTCTTGAGAAATCTGAAGATCCAAGAAGACTGGGATACAAGAAATCAGCACAAGCAAAAGTGCACCTGAGATGGGAAATCTAATAAAACTACATAACAATCAACAAGAAAGAAACCTACTGCACAGAAAAAGACAAAAAAGATTTTGGATTTTGAGAGAGAAGATTTTAAATTTGAAAAAATGGAGTAATCAATTCTAGAGATTTCATATTAGAAAATTCCCATTAGCCGGTTTCACTTTTCAAGATAAACTCCCCCTCAAAATTCGGAGCTGGTCCTAAAACGATGCTATGAACGATTCTGTCCATTTAGTACATCCCTTCTTTTGTCTTCATTTACGTTCCTTTGAAAACTCCATAGTCCCAGCCATCCCCAACACCCAATATTCTCCGTTCTCTCAATCTGTTTCCCCACCTTTCTCCCTCCTTCGCATCTTTTACTCGACTGCGGCCATTCCCACGGACCCGAAAGGACCCAGCCCCTCCTGCTTGAGACCCACCCCTGCGTGGCTGGCTCTTCGTTTGCCCCGCAAGGTTTCCCTCTCCTGGGGTGCAGGCGAGCTTGGAGGCTGGTGACTCGACTTCCTCCTTCCCTTCCCGGAGGTCGCCCGCCCACATTACTACCATCAAGGCTCTGAGGAAGTCCCTTTCTTAGAGCTGATCTGAAGCTTCTGGGAAGAAAAGGGGGTTGCGGGGGCGGGGTGGTGGTGGTAAGGTTACAAGGAACCCAGGGAGGGACAGGCCCCTTAGCTACGCAGTCTGTCACTAATTAATTAGATGGCGGAGGAGGGAAATGCTTTTCTTTTGAGAGGATTAAGTCCTTCTTCTGCCAGACAGGATACTGCTAGAATAACTGAGTCCCCTTTCTAGTATTAAGGAGAGTGAATGCCTCGTTGTCCCCAGAGCACTACAGAGAGAAAACATTGAGGGATCCCAACGTGCTACTATAGGGTCCCAGACCCCAAAATACGGTTTGCAAAGAGAGGTACAATGTGGGCGTATTACTTTTCAAATTTTCCACTTGTTCGTGCTAGACAGGTGGGAAATATTTCAGCATACCTGGTCAAAGGAATGGGCATCAGTCAAAAGTAAACGATTCCTCGCCCGGGAAAGAAGGGCTGAGCTCTCAGTTGATCTGTCTCACCTGTTACCTGTTCTCTGTTCGGAATGAAAACTACCAACGGTAGAAAACTACCTGGAAACCAAAGGTAGAAAACTACCAGAAAAGCGTGATACAGCTGTCAAGACAAACCTAGATTTGCTTCGCAGTTCTACCTTCTCTTTGCGTTCAAGCAAGTAACTTGGTTCTTCCGTTTACCCACGTCTCAGTGAAGCTAATTAACAGTAGGCAGTTCGCTAAAATAGTGACAGAAGTAGTGAATTTAGTCAAACGTTTATCAAAACATCTGCAACCAGCGGTCGCTCAAGAAGTTTAACTCTCCCAGAGCGTGTAGTCTTCGCTCCTCCAGCGACACCTGGTCTGGGTCCTGCGCACGTCTCCCGGGGGCGCACAGAGGGCTGGAGGCCGCGGCGCCGCGCCGGGGGGGTTCTGCGTTTCCGCGCAGACTTCTGCTTACCCCACCAGCCGCGTCACCCTCCGAAAGTGCGAGCTGGGACAGCGGGGGCGGAGCGCGGCGCCGCTGGAAGCCCGGGTACTCTTACCGAAAGTACGAGCCTGGAGTTCCCAGCTGCGATCGACGTGGCGAGTCGGTCTCTCGCCGCGTCACTCCGGGGCCGCGTGCGACCTTGGGCCGCTGTTCCCGCTCGTACTCAGGTCCCTCTAGATCTCAAGAGATTGGCAGTCAGCCTCTGCCCAAGAGAGCCTCCCCTTGTCCCTTGCAGTGAAGAATTTCTGGGCCCAGATTCGAGTCAGAACCTCTCTGTCCTGGCTGCACCAACATCCTCACAGTTGGGGTGGGTGGAGTGGGGGTGGGGGGGAAGAGTTGGCAGTTTAGAAGGCTCCCCCGACTTCTTTTCCACCCCTGACACTCGCCGGACTCGCCCATTGCACAATTCCTGCCGAGGAATTGCTTCGTGACTCGGACAGAGTCCAAAATGCTTCCCCAGACGGGAAAGAATAGGTTGTGTATCCCGCCCTGGCCCCAGGCGCCCTTTGAGTTGTATTTCTTCGGGTGATTGGGTTGCTCTTTAAAATGCAGATGTGGCCCTTTACAAAGAAAGAAAAGCTCACCAGCCCGCTGGCACACTATTTCTAGGTTGGCAGGTTGGCAGGTTGGCGCCTGGTGACTATAACTGACAAATTTCTTTAGTCCTCCCCCACCAAATTGTCAGATGCAAAAGTGTTGGGAGAGAATTCAGGAGTTGGTTTAAAAGGAGGGTCGGGTATGATGCTTAAAGACCTTGGAATCACAATCTGGAGCTCTCCAAGATTTAGTATTATTAGCGTGGTAGGTATTAAATACCAAATGAAGGCATGTTTGAAAAAGAGATCGCAATAGCTGTATGTAGCCAATGCTTTAAGTTTGCAGATGTGGACGTCTAGAAGTTAAATGACTTGCTTAAGTTCACCTCGCTAATGAATGTGGAAAACAGCATAGAATCTGTCTCAAGTTCCAACTTTAAAAACCTGTAATTATGGGCCCTCCCTGGTGGCATAGATGGTTAAAGCACAGCACTAAGAAGCTAAAGAAGCTAAAGCCGCTTCCGCAGGAGTTCGATCCCCGCCTGCCCGGGAAGTGACCATATGGCGTGGCAGACCTATCCTGACCTGCCTGCTGCTCCCCTCAGCACCATATGGCGTGGCAGACCTATCCTGACCTGCCTGCTGCTCCCCTCAGCAGTGTACTTCGTAGATCTGCCTGTTCTGCTCCCCGCTCTGTCCCTGGTGAATCCTCTCACCCTCCACATCTCTGGCCTGTACCCCAGTTCTGTATGAATAAATAAATAAATATTAAAAAAAAAACCTTGTAATTATGAGATAAATGTATTTTTCCCACTTTAGGAAAATAAAATACACTCTAAAGTAATCTCTGTGAAGGCTTACCCATGTCCTCCCCCTATCTAAAAAGAAAACAAAAATAAAAAAACAATCTAAACATGCATGCAATAGACTAAATTTAGCAATGCCCAAACAAGATCTTTTCAAGGCATTTTGTCTTATTTTCCATAAATTAATAGCACTTCTTCATCACACAAAACATACCCCAAAAAAAGAAAAGAGAAAGAAACAAAAGCAAAATGTTGCTTGCCCAAGATTATGTGAAAGACATCAGGTTCCCACTAATAACAGGTACTCACTTCTGTAAGTAAGGTCTCTATGGGCACTGCTAGACTCATGAATGACCAATCAGGATTGCTCTGAGGCTAGTTAGTTATTTCACTGAGACTTGTAATAGATCTATTAGAATAGACAAGCTACAATCTTTAAGAACACACAGAACTTCAATGATAAAGTAGCAGTGTGCAGGACAATTTATTGTCTTTGATATTTCATGGGTGACCAAGTATACCAAATGTAAAATTTAGGGACCAAAATTGTCAAACAAGTAGATGTGAAGATCAAAAGAATCAAAACTATAAGTGACAACCATGAGTAAAACTTGATTCTTTTGTAGGTTGTCAACTAGGGTTTCCACAATGATGATTACTGACACAGTTATAATAATATAATCTATATGTAAATTTTTATCCAAGAAGATACTGGGGTTTCCAGTGAGGGGACTATTTCATTCCCTCATTCTAAGAAATGAGCTGTTTTCATTTCTTAGATCAACTACACTCTGAAACTGGAAACCCCTATTTATTAGAAACCCATATTTCTAACTCTGTCTTGGCTACCTCTTCTCTATCTCTGGTATCTTATGGGAATGAATGCTAATTGCTAGAAAATTTTGAAATTCTAGGCAGCTAGATAAAATATATTAATTTTGTCTTGGTAATCTTACACAATTTCATGAAATTAAAGCATCATCTAAATCCTCCCCATACTGATCAGGAAAAAAATAATTATAATAAATTAAAAAGCAAAATTAACAGACAATAAATCAGAGACATCTATACAGGGGAGGAGGAGGAAGAAAGATCAAAACAGGGGAGGGATAAGGACAAAGGATTATGGTGATGGTGCAAAGGTGAATTGGCAGTGGAAATTTTACAGGGACTACACCTGAGAGGAGAAAGCATACATTGTTCAAAAAGGAAGAATGATGTAAAATATACATCATACATCATTCATATGTATATTCACATCACACACATCTAATTCTTGTATATATGTATTCTCCCCTTACCATATTTTCTAGTTTTTTGGTTATGGCTGGTTTAAAAACCTGAACTTTAGAAACACAAGATTTTGGTCCCTATTACTACCCTGATTTGCTGCTTGAGTAAAAGCACCTGATTAAACAAAAACTATATTTTCAAAAAGTTAGTATTTAAGAATAGCCCATTTGGATGCAAATTATACTTTTAAACATATTATACAATTCATTGAACACCATTACATATAGGTGGCTGAATTTTTTGCAAAAGAAATATTTCAGGACAATTTTGATTGCTATCAACAGTAATTGTTGTTGATATTTATCATTCTGATTTATCATTGTGATATTTATCAGTCATCAATATCGTGATATAACATTTTGGAATTGGCTGGGTCACTAGAGAAAATTTAATTATATTCATTCATTATAGAGATGAGAAACTGAATGCTAATAAGCTCAAACACCATAAGGGGCCTCCTTGGTGGCACAAAGGTTTAGTCTCTGCACTATGAAGCTATCTGCAGTCATTGCAGCACAAGTTGGATCCCTGACCAGGGTGGTGACCCATATGGCTTAGCAGACCTCTCCTGTCTCTGCCTGTTGCACCCCTCAGCAGTGTATTTCAATCAATTTGTTTGTTCTACTCCCCATTTTCTGTGAATCCTCTCATCCCACCCTGCCCCTTCTTCTGGTCTACACCTCAGTTCTTGTATGTATAAATACATAAAATAAACCTTAAAAACAAAAACACATATGAAGTTTCTGACAGTCAAAAACAGAACTGAGGATTCTGATTTGCCATGTGTTTTACAAAGTTATCATCAGTCTTCATTTCATGAGTGTGCTTGGAGTGGGGGATTTGAAAAGGAGCTCTCAACCATTTTATCATCTAATTGGTATGCAGATCAATTCTTTTTCTTTAACTTTTTAAAAAAATAATATAATAGTTTATTTTTACATCATTTTGAACAATTCTGCTTCTTTAACTTTAATGTCCCTAAAACTTTAGTGTCCCACTAAACTTTAATGTCCCTAAAAACCACCTAAGTTTCTTGATAAAAATTCAGATTTTGATTCATTAGTAAATTGAACTACATTAAAAATGAGAATATGTATTTAACAAAAGACTTCATTAAAACACCTGCTATCAAGTGGGAAGAAATACATATTTGAAACACATTTAAGTGGTAAATTAGTATTAAAAATGTACAAAGAGTACTTAAGATCAGTAATAAATAAATAAACAGAAGATAGGAAATATGGGCAAATAACTAAAGTGGATACTTGATAAAGAAGGGAAATTTGAATAGCTACTAAATATATAAGATAGTCAATCTTTTGAGTGAGGAGGAAATTGGAAAGTAAAATTATATCAAAATATTTATATATAACCATGAGATTAATAAAAATAAGTTTGATCTTTCCAAATGCAGAAGATGGGAACTCTTATACAATGCAATTAAGAGCACAGATTTGTACAAGTCATTTGAAAACCAGAAGATTCAACATACATAACTCTTATGACTGCAATCTGGTTCCCCATTATATATCATAAACTAGAAATATGAACATTCATAGCAGTGTTGTTCATAATAATAAAAAAATCTTGGAAACAATCCAAGTGTTCACCAACCATGAGTATAACACTACTTATTGTGTGTGTATATATGTGTGTGTGTGTGTGTGTGTGTGTGTGTGTATTCACAGAAGGGAATGTTATACAGGCATGAAAACAGGCAACTAAAAACTATACACATCAATATAGATAATGCAAAAGCAAATTCTAAAAGAAAACACAGTATATAATTCTGCTTATATTAAGGTTTTTAAAAAAATATTTATTTACTTATGCATATAAGAACTGGGGTATAGGCTAGAGGTGGGGAGTTGAGAGAATTCACTAGAGACAGACTAGGGAGCAGAAGAGGCAGATTAAAATCCACTGCTGAGGGGAGCAGTTGTCTGGACAGAAGAGGTCTGCTGCACCATGTGGGTTACCGCTCTGGCTAGGGACCTAACTCATACAGCAGTGGCTGCAGACAGCTTTATAGTGCTGAACTTTAACCCTTTTCACCACCAGGGAGGGCCCCTGTATTAAGTTTAAAATAGACAAAACTAAATATTCTTCTCTTGAAGAATACACATGATACAGGGGTTAAAGACACAGTGCTATCAAGTGATGGCCAGTCACTGCAACATGAGTTCAATCCCATGCCAAGGAGCTGACCCACATGGTGTGGCAGACCTTTCCTGTCTTCCCACTGCTTCCCTCACATATATATATATATGATCTGGGAATAGGCCAGAGATGGGGGTGGGAGGTTGGGGGGGATGAGAGGTTTCACTTGATACAGATTGACTGAAATACACTGCTGAGGGGCACAATGGCTGAGACTGGAGAGGTGTGCTGTGCCATGTGGGTCACCTCCCTGGCCAGCCTGAGGGTCTCCTCCCTGGCTGGCCCGAAGTTCAGCTTCCTGGCCCACTAGGATTGAATTTATTGAAATTATGCTGCAGTGGCTGGTGATAGCTTGATAGTGCTGTCTTTAACCCCTGAACCACTAGGGCGTACCCCAACTAATGACACATGCTTTAAGACATCTTACAGCTAAATCTTTTTCACCAAGTGTAATGTTTATATAGAAGTTTCCATGTCTGATCTTCTTCGCTAGAAGTCCCCTCACCGGCTGCTTTGCTTCTGAAGTGCAAAGGAATGGAAAACAGTTTGAATCTAACACTGCAACAACCTGCTCATACCCACTAATGGTCCCTCTCTCCTTTCTCCAGAAAGCATGAATTAACTTAGAACAAGTTGACAGAGTTCAATGCCCTTATAACTTGCCCTTGGCACATATAGCTGAAGGAAGCTTGCATGAAGGGGTTTATTCAGAAAGGCCTCTAGATTATCCAGTGGGGTGACCAAGGAAGCCATCTTAGATAAGGAATAACTTGAAGGCAGACACAATCTTACTATTATGTTTGTAAATGTGGAAAAAAACAACAGCTTTTGTATGGTCAATAGCTAACAGAATCGAAGGCAGGAGTATAACTGGGTCCATGAAAAAGAA
The DNA here is from genome assembly GCF_000260355.1 of Condylura cristata. NCBI lineage: Eukaryota > Metazoa > Chordata > Mammalia > Eulipotyphla > Talpidae > Condylura > Condylura cristata. Next base: position 37,930,848 of record NW_004567109.1, read on the forward strand.
AGATCCAGATACTATCCTGGGAAAATATCTAGACTCTGTTTCTCATTTCTTCTGTGTAGGCCTGTCTCATTTTTCTGTCTTTGCTGGCTAGCCTTGGCCCCCATGAACCAGATAACCATACCACAGCTCCAGGTGTGGCCACCTTGAGAGAGGCTGACCCTCTCGTTAGGTCCCAATTCCAAGTCTTAACTAGCATCAGCTTGAGCCTGATGCCAAATTCATCTAAACAATTTTGATCACAGTTGGAAATCAAGAAGCCACCTCTCTGGATAAATAAATCACCCCCTAATGGTTACCTACCATGGAAGGGTAGGAAAGAAAAGTCAAAGAGAATAGGAAAACCTTTTCTAGTCAAAATCCTAAACACAGAAATTTAGATGGCATATTTAGTAACATCAAATAGGGCAATTTGGCTAAATCAGAGGGTATGCAAAAGCACCATGAGATGAGATTGGAGGTCACACTGGAGAAATTCTTCAAAGTCAAGCTAAAAGGTTTAAAACCTTGTAAACTTTTCACTGAGCTATATAGATGCAACGAGTGTATAAGGTCTTCATCAAAAGCATTTATATTTATGAAATCTTAGAAAGTTAGAAAATCCATTTAAATATTTACAATAATAAAAAGTTGGAAACAACTTGGATGTCTGTCAATAAAAGAATGTTTAAAGAATTATGGTATAGTCTATCCTATATTATTAGTATAGTCAATACAAGAAGTAAAATAAAACTTTACTAACATAAAAAGATATGTCCATTATTACCCACAAAAAACAATGAACAGAATATTTATATGATCCCAGTTATTCTAAAATAACTTAGAAATACATAGCTTTTAAATTGACAGAAAAATTTCTGACAGAACATTCATGAAACTGTTAAAGTGGTTTCCTGTGGGGGAAGGAAGTGGGATTGATGAGTGGGTGGGAGTAGAGGTGAAGGTAACACTCACATTTTACAACATATGTTGTATGTTTAAAATAAAAAATGTACAAAAATGTCCAAAAAATTAAACAAGCTAATTTCATTTTAATAAGACAGACATAAAGATATGTACCTCATATCAGAAATTCCACTACTAATACCTTTCCTTTTTTGAAGCGGCTTGTAGTTTTATTATCTGTTATTATCTAACTTGCTATGTTTTGGATACCTTTTTGTGTCTGTTTTGGCCTATAGATTGAAAAATATGCACAACTGGCAGGTTCTATCAGATTGTCACGCTCAAATGCCTGGCTTCTCTGACAAAGCAGTAACACTGATCATATGAAAAAAAAAAATCTTAAATTGATTTAAAGCTCTAATTTGTATTTCAGTCAAAACTGTACTCTAGATGATTTTTAAACCTTTTTCCATATATTAGTTCATTTACTTCTTACCAGGGCCCTATGAGTCATTCTCTCTGTGTTATTCTTTCACTATTATTTTCCCATTTTACTGATGAGGATACAGTCCTAGAGAAGCTGAGTTACTGACCCAAGTGGCAGAGCTGGAATTTGATTGCAGACATTCTGATTCTTTTAATTCAGCTGTTGGTTACTTTTGCTAAGCTGTCAGCCTTGTAGAGTGTGCAAGGAATCCTTGTCTAGTTATTGGCTTTTGTACTTGAGCACAAAGGAAGTGGGTAATGAATGATTTTAGTACTGCTGTGGTTTAAAATGTCCACAAATTCCTTGACACTACTTTTAAGAGGTGGAGCCCAATTCCCTTTCTCTTGGGTATAGGCTGGTTTAAATGGCTCATTTCTTATAAATAAAACAAAGCAAAAGTGTCAGTGTGTGACTTCAAACACTAAAACATTATGTTCCGGCCCTCCCTGGTGGCGCAGCGGGTTAAAGCACTGCACTAAGAAGCTTAAGCCACTTCCCCATGAGTTCGATTCCCCCCTGCACTGGAGGAAACCACACAGCGTGGCAGACCTCTCCTGACCCGCCCACTGCTCCCCTCAGCAGTGTACTTCGTCGATTCGCCTGTTCTGCTCCCTGCTCTGTCTCTGGTGAATCCTCTCACCCTCCGCGATTCGCCTGTTCTGCTCCCTGCTCTGTCTCTGGTGAATCCTCTCACCCTCCGCGTCTCTGGCCTGTACCCCAGTTCTGTATGAATAAATAAATAAATCTTTAAAAAAAAAAAAAACATTATGTTCCAGCACATGTCTCTCTCCTCTTCTCTCTCTCCCTTGCCCCCTCAGTTTGCTTGCCCTAAAGGCAAGTCATTTGACAAGTCCTGAGCAGAAGCCCACATAGTGAGAACTGAGATCCAGTCAACAGCTCTTGAAACTAGCAGGGAAGTGAGTGTACCTGGGAGTTGATCCTCCAGCCACAGTCAAATCTAAGAACCCTTGTCATTTGATCCATAGTCTCCTTGCAGACCCTGAGCCAGAATCACCAAGTTTAAGTTGTTTCCAAAATTCATGATCCATAGAAACAATGAAATAAAACATGTTAATTGTCTAAAACCATTAAATACCGGTATAATGTATTATGTAGTAATAAGTAATTAGAACAAATTACCTTCAGATTAAAAATGACACATACCTGTACCTTGCATACTTATGGGATATATTAATGTTCTTTTCTCTTTGGCACTTTCATTCATATGATCATTTCCTTGGTTGACTGAAAACATCCAGTTGCCTGAGAGTGACATGTAGAGGGTGAGATTAGGAATATTAGTGCAGGAAATAAAGAAAGAGTTAAAACTCAGATTTCAACATCCAAGGCAGGATTTTAAAAATCAAAATAGCTATTTAGAGTAACCAGAAACAGTTAATAATGACAGTTATTATTAAAAGTGAGTGAAGCAAAGAGGTGAGAGAGAAAATGAACACCCATGTTCCTTTGGCTATCACTGCCATATCATGGGTGACATGTGGTAGACCGGATCATGCCTTTACAATATAGGGAGACAACTTTTTCCACCCATGATGACTAGACCCAGATAAAACAAAAATATGGTGTTGAAGAAGTGGAATGTTTGAATCTTCTTCCTCTTCCAATGGACTGAATGGAGAAGTTGGAGTTGTGTTTAGGTCAGATAGTGAGATGTTTTCTTGATGCCAGGAATAAGTCCCAGACAGGGAAGATGCATGAGACTGGTTAAGGGGAAAGCTAAACCCAGAGGGACTTCTCCTCTACTTCCCATTTGGGCTTCCAGAAATAAGTCAATGTTTAAGGTGAGTCAGCAGCAAGAGAAACATAACAGAAGGAGAGCATAAAGAATGTGAAAAACTGAGTACACATAAAGAAAGAAGTGCCATGTAGAAGAATTTATAGAAATAACAGTAAAAAAAGAGCCAAAAAGACTTCACCGGAATTTCAAATATAGATTGTTTTTAAATCATGCTTACTCTTATTAAAGGTATAAGCTTAAAAGCACATTTAAGGTATTAGAAACTTTACAAATTGATCCCCACAATTTTTTTTTTAAAGATTTATTTATTTATTTTTTACAGAACCAGGGTACAGGCCAGAGATGCGGAGGGTGAGAGGATTCACCAGAGAAGAGTGGGGAGCAGAACAGGCAGATCGACAAAGTACACTGCTGAGGGGAGCAGCGGGCAGGTCAGGAGAGGTCTGCCACGCCATGTGGATCTCCTCCAGGGCAGGCAGGATCGAACTCATGCGGAAGTGGCTTTTTAGCTTCTTAGTGCTGTGCTTTAACCTACTGCACCACCAGGGAGGGCCCGATCCCCCCAAATTTTTAAATGAACCTAATAAAATTTCACTAGACATAAAAATCACAATTATTGGGGCCCTCCCTGGTGGCACGGCGGGTTAAAGCACAGCACTGAGAATCTAAAGCCGCTTCCGCATGAGTTCAATTCCCGCCTGCTCCGGAGGTGACCACATGGCGTGGCAGACCTCTCCTGACCCGCCCGCTGCTCCCCTCAGCAGTGTACTTCGTCGATCTGCCTGTTCTGTTCCCTACTCTGTCTCTGGTGAAGCCTCTCACCGCCACGCCCCTGGCCTGTACCCCAGCTCTGTATGCACAAATAAATAAATCTTTAAAAAAAAAAATCACAATTATTGAAGTTAAAAGCAAAACAAAAACAGGTGATTTAGCAGTATGCTAGACATAAGCGAAAAGAGAATTAGAGACTAGAAAGTATAGGTCATAAGACTTTACAAAATGCAGCACAGAGAATCAAAAAAAATGAGAATATGTAAATGATTAAGAATTATTGAAGACAGTGAGAAAATCTAGCCCAGGTTTAATTAATGTTCTAGAAGAAGAGAGATGATATAACAGGGACATTCTTTTGAAGAAAGAATGTTTTATAATTTTCCAAATCCAATGAATGGTATCAATTTCACTTGCCCTCCCCCCAAAAAATTAAATCCTAAATAGGAAGAGAGAGAGAAGACGAGGGAAAGGTAGGAATGGAGAGAATGGAAAAGGAGAGAGAATATACACACACATTATCAGAATTAAAAGTAGAGTCTTATTCCAAATGTTGCAAACATTGGAAAGATAACAAAAGGATATAATAAGTGACTAAATGCCAATGTATTTGAATATGTAGTCTACATGGGCTAATTTCCTACGGAAAATATTAGTCAAGTCAATAGTAATATAAAAGACATGAATAATCTTCTAACCACTTTTTTAAAAATGGCATCATTCCGGAGTGGGGAATGGGATCAAAAATGGGGGGGGGGCGGTGGGGAGGGAAGTGCACGGGATTATGGTGATGGCACACGGGTGACTTGGTGATGGGAAACCCGTGGGGATTACAATTGAGATGGAAAAAAAATGATGTAAAAATAAACTGTTGTTAAAATTAAAAAAAAAAAAAAGGCACCATTCCTAGAATGAGCATTCCTATTCTCTAAAACTTTCCAGAACTAGGATTTTAATACAAATTCTACCAACCTTTTAAGGACCAGAGAATGTACTTTAAAATCATATAAACATAAAATAAAAGAAAGAACAATTATCACTCATCAAAGAATATTAGAAAACCCATCATGGACAGTTTGACAAAATATAATTGCAGATTAATTTGACCAAAAGACATTAATTGAAAATCCTGAAACAAAACATTGGCAAAATGAACCCAGCAATACAGAAATGATACATATAGCCAAGTTGGACTTATCCTGGGAATACAAAATTGGTTTAATAATTTAAAATGTAACAATATAATTCATATAATAAAGGCAAAAAATTAGATGTCTACCTTATTAATATATTCAGAAGAGTCAAATGGTAAAAATCAATATGGATTCTGAATTTAAAATCCAGTAAACTTAAAAGAACCTTTAAAGTCAATTAAGAGGTCTCAACAGAAAAGCTATAGCAACATAATGCTGGACAGTGAAATATTTGAAGCTTTCCCTTTAAAGTAAGGAAAAAATTTTAAAATGTTTATTATCCCTTCTGTTCAATATTACCCAGTAGAGTCTTAAAGGTTAACTGCAATGCAGAATTTGAACATAGTGAGCTGTGTGTCCTAGTACACTAAAACCTATTCCTCTCTCTTTCACTTTGAATGAAACTTTTATTCATGCATGATTTTCAACATTATGCATTGGTCATTTGGAAAACATTGGTTCTGAGCCAATACTAGTGCTATGCATATCTAAGTAATGAAGACTTTCTAAATGTTAGCAGATTTCCTTAGAAAAGTAAAAAAAAAAAAAAACCCTCACATTTGTTAATATCCAACCTCCCCATTTCATCAGGGAAAAAAAGTACTCAATGTACAATGAACTTGAGATTTAATAAAATTAATTTTTTACGGCTTCATTAAAGATATCCTTAAGTGAAACTGGTATCTTTTTGTGAGTGCTATTAAGGAATACAGTGACTATCATTATAGTTGGTTCTACTTTGATCTGTGCTAAACTCCCAGCAATCTTCCTCCACCGTGCTGCTTTTGCCCCATTGCTACAGCTGTTAAAAACAGCAACACAGGCAAATAGCATTTTAGTAGTAGTATAAAAATAGTTATTTCCTTACATACCCTTTAGAAGATCAAGCAACTTTAGTAGTGTATGGATCACTATTTGAGAATTGCTGCTCCAGGATATAAGAGTAGGAGTGAGACTACTGTGTGAGAGGTTATGACTACCTTTACTAACAGTGCCATACTTTTCCACTTTGGAAAAGTATACTTTTATACTTCCATCAACTGCCCATGAGAATTCCCATCATCACCATGAGTTGGTATTGCAATGGTAGCTCATTGGGTTTTCTGCAGCATTTCTCTCATTACTAACAAGAAGCATGAAATAGAGAGTGTCCTTGAATATTCATTGTTTGTGAATTTCCTTCTTTTTATGAGGTGCCTACTCAAGTCTCCTGCATACCTTCTATTGGATTTCCTGACTTTTTCATATTGCCTTGTATGAGTTTTTATGTTTTAGATTCAAGTTCTCTCTTGGTTGTATCTGTAGCTAATATCTTCCCCTATATTGTAGCTTGAGTTTTCGCTCATATCATTTCATGTATAGTTTTTAAACACAATCTAATTGATCAATTTCCTTATGGTTTTGCTTGATCTATTAGGAATTCTTTCTTATCCCAAAGTCATAAAAAGTTCTTTCACAATATTTTCTTATATCTCACAGGTTTTCATTAAAATTATTTATGTTAACATGCAATGAGTTTATTATTTTATATAGATATTTTAAATTATTCTGGCTTAATTTCTATCACAGCAAACATTGATAGATATAAAATATGTAAGACATGAAATGTTTATATCTAAGATATAAAATGTAAAAAATTTTCTGTATATTTTTTCCTGCCAAGAAAATTTCATTTTTGCACATTGCTAGCCATGAATTTTTGTCATCGGTTATTATATAAATGCTGCTCATGCCATTATTCAAATGGCATGATCATTTATGCCCACAATTCATTTCTGTAATCTCAAATGAATTTTTATGATTTACATATATATCAGAGAAAGTTTAATGGTGAGATAGAGTATAGCAATTATCTGATTTATTCAATAGCAATGTTGACTTATTTTTAATCACCTCTCATTTGCGTGATCATATATAAAAAATAAATAATTGGGCCCTCCCTGGTGGCGCAGCGGGTTAAAGCACTGCACTAAGAAACTAAAGCCACTTCAGCAGAGTTCGATTCCCGCCTGCCCCGGAGGCGACCACATGGCGAGGCAGACCTCTCCTGACCCGCCCACTGCTCCCCTCAGCAGCGTACTTCGTCGATCTGCCTGTTCTGCTCC
>NW_004567109.1:37938629-37943904 GCF_000260355.1 Condylura cristata
CCTCCGGGGCAGGCGGGAATCGAACTCATGCAGAAGTGGCTTTAGCCGCTCAGTGCTGTGCTTTAACCCACTGTGCCACCAGGGAGGGCCCATGGTGCTGCATTTTAACCCACTGCGCCACCACGGAGGGTCCTATTAGGTAAGGTTTTAAAAAAATATCTTCCATGTCTACATCCTCTTACAATTTTTACACCAGTTTTTCTTCTGCTTTTGTTTACCTGCAAGAGGGGTTTGGGTAAGATCAATGTTTTGTTTGACTTTGATGTCCTGAGCTTTCTGAAGTTACATAGTTTCTTTAACCTGTTCATTATAAATTTAGCTTGATGTTTCTGTCTGATGTCTTAGGCTGTCTTCATTGCATCACAGTTTCATGCCACAGCTCTTAGTGATATTTGACAGGTTCATTTGAACAGGTTTCTCAAGTTCAAATGAATTATCCACTGTAAGCTCTTCACCAACTGCTTTCCAGAATGCTTTTGTCCATTTGACTTTTCTACAACTGTGCTTCAAGTTTTTATGAACTTGGATTTACAGATTTTGAATACCTTGCAGTCACTACAGACAAACATTATTCCTTGGCTGGAATAGCTAGCTCTCTGAACAGAAATAACTTTCCCATATGCATGCTGGTTCTGTGTGTTTACCATTTAGCCCAAAAGTTCTGTAACTTTAAGGAGTCCAGAGGGGTGTGAGGACCACTATTCTAGAGAAACTACTGCATTTCTACTAGATGTAAGTGTAAGAATTTCCTTAGCATCATTGTTATAAACTGCCTGAAACTGAAAACAGTTCAAACATTCATCAACAATAGAAAAGATAACTTAAGAGTTGAATATTGTTACCACAGAACAGTATACTGCTGCCAAAACAAAGTACACTCCAGTGAAATGGGTGCCATATACAACAATCTGGATGATTCTAGCGTAAGAGTGAACAAATGACGCAAAATATTATAATAGTATGATGCTATTTATATATAAGTTCTATGTCAGTCAAAATGAAACTATTCAGAGGATGTTTACACAGTTGATAAAATTCACATTCATTGGTAAAATGTAAAAAGCAATGAAATAATTGCTATAAATAAGTTAAAATAAAGGTGGCTTTAGTTGGGGAATGGGTGGGATGTATTTCTGGGGAGCTAGCAATGTACTGTTATCTAGATCGTAACTTTGGTTACATAGGTATTTGTTTCATTATTCTTCACAATACATATGTTTATATATTTTTCTATATGTATTGCATTTACTTGAAATTTTACAAAATCATATATTCTTCAAAGAAATTTTATGCACATTTAAAAGGAATTCCATTTGGCCCTCCCTGGTGGCGTAGCAGGTTAAAGCACTGCACTGAGAAGCTAAAGCCACTTCCGCATGAGTTCGATTCCCACCTGCTCCGGAGGAAACCACATGGCGTGGCAGACCTCTCCTGACCTGCCCGCTGCTCCCCTCAGCAGTGTACTTCGTTGGTCTGCCTGTTCTGCTCCCCACTCTGTCTCTGGTGAATCCTCTCACCGTCCTGCACCTCTGGCCTGTATCCTAGTTCTGTATGTATAAATAAATAAATCTTTAAAAAAAAAAAAAGGAATTCCATTTGATCTTACAATTACCCTTTGGATGAACCCATCTGTATTAGTCAGAAAAGAATGTATTTGTAAAAATGTGGTAATTGGTGGAGAATTTAATAAAGGGACTATTTACAAAAGTGTGGAATCCAAAGTGATAATAAACTACCCTAGTACCAACAATTTAGGAACACCATTACCCACAGACTTGAAGGAGCAAAGGAAAAAAGCCCTTATGGGCCCACCCTGGTGGAGCTACAGATTAAAACACAGCACTAGGAAGTTAGCTGCTGCCTCTTCAGCATGAGCTCAATCCTCTGCCAGAGAGTTCACCCACATGGTGTGGCAGACTTCTGTTCCCCTCAGCAGTGTACTTCATCAATCTTCCTGTTCTGCTCCCCACTCTGTCTCTGGTGAATCCTCTGACCGCCTCTGTACCTCTGGCCTGTACGCCAGTCCTGTATGCATAAATAAATAAAAATCTTAAAAAAAAAAAAAAAGGCCTTTACTAGAACCAGGAGAGAGAACTGCTTGACAGGAGCTGTGGGAAAATGCAGCCAGCTCACAGCACAGTGATTATGGGGAGGGCGCAGACCCTGACCTTGCTCTTCTCCCTTTATTCCTCTGATCTTCTGTCTGGACTCCCTGCTGCTGAACCCAAATGGAAACCAGAAAGCCAGAGAACTTAATGATGCTGTATATTTAGGTCAACCTCCCAGAGAACAGAACAGGAAGAAGAGTAGAGAATAGATCTGGAGTGATGAGTAGTTGGTCATTTGCCCACTGAGCCTAAATTATTAGCCATCTTTAATGCTTTTCTTTTAATGTAGAGGGTATGAAAGAGAGGGAAAAGTGACTAAGTTAACATAAAACATCACTGGTACAATCCCTGCTTCTACAGCAGGTAATAGGCTTAAGGTTACCGCTATTTCCCATTTCTATTTTTCTTCTTCTTCTTCTTTTTTTATCCATTTCAATTCTTGTTCTCTTCTACCTGCACTTTGGTTAAGTGTGTGTGTGTGTGTGTGTGTGCATTCCCCTTTCCTAGTGGCAGACTTCAGGAGTAAAGATGCTTCTTCTTGCTTTTCTAAGGCAGGTTTGCAGAGACTCAAACTTCATGCATGCGGAGTATGAGGCTACGACACTAAGGTCTATTATCTGACTGCTCTCCTCTTGAGCAGACCATTGGACCAAGTGTCTAGAGGTCATCCACTGAATTCCTGAGGTCTAAGCCTCACCCTTTCTGCTCCATCCCCAACATATTGCAAGTCATTTACTGCTAAGGAAGATATATCTCCCCTTTTCCACACACAAATTCTATGGCCTGAATATTCCCTAATGACCTGGGGGAAGTCTTTGTTTTCATTTCATTGGAACTATGACTATTACACTTCCTGTTTTTCACGTGATGAAAGTGAAGCCAAGAGAATTTGTGTATCTTCCTTAGATTGTACAGTGGTACAAGAGCTGGGACTAACAGCTTGGTTTCCTGATTTTAAGACTTACTTGGTTTCCCCACACTGGAGGAATATGTCTTTTCCCTGTAACAGGTAGCACAGTGGTAGACTGTGATAAAGGTGACTCAGGGGAGGGAGAAAAGCACAGTAGCAGATGTCCTCTAAATATTAAGGCACCACAGGGAATAAAAAGACATTTGTCATCCTGCTGTCTCATTGTGCCATGCGAGGGGACTGAAGATGTTTGTGTCCTGTGTTTTTCCAGAGCAAGTCCTTTTCCAAAACAACTCAGTGTGAAGAGTACTCAATTGCATTCTAATGTGTTTGCTAATAAAATTTCCTTAGTATTGGAGAATAATGCCATTTTTCTTTTATAATGTTTTCTCTCCATTCCCCAAAGAGCTCAGGTTACCTTTTTTGTTTGTTTGTTTAAATCGGGGAAGTCCACACTAGTGAGGCAATAATGATTGTTTCTAATAGCTAAAGCATCATCAAAATGGATAGCTCATTGAACCCACAGGGATTGCTGGAATCATGCAAGTGATTATGCACTTTAGGATTTCTAAAACATATCTAGAGTTCATTACATTAGTAAGTAAGTGGTAAGCAATGAAGCATAAGACTGAGAAGTAAGGAAAGAATTGAAGAAAATAAATGAGCTAACCAAAGTGGAAACTTAGAATGTAAGGGTTGGTGTTTCTTCAATTTTCTTAGTGATTTGAAGATGGTAATCTGATAATCACTATTTTATCACAAACTTTGTAAGAAAAGAGGGGAGTTTGGAAATTAATGATTTATAAATACACTCCATTATAAGAAGAGGGACAGAGCCTTGAATAACTCACCTGAATCAATAGTGGATTGAGGTGCCTTGCTAAGGAGGAGAAAGATAACTCACAAGTTAGTCATAAGTTAGTGCTGTGCTAAAATAGCCATTGGAGAAATTTAAGATAATAATAAATTTAGGGTATTCAATGCTTTGTATGAAAGGAGAAATTAGTGAAAGTGGCAGAAATTAAATCCTTTCTTAGGTTGGGAGGAAAAAGCTATTTTTGGATAGGAGAGCTTTTCATATCTATCTAAACATGGATGTTTAGGGAGTGGCTTTTTTTTTTCTTCATCAGAAGTGAAAAAACAATCAACATTTAAAAAATACTATTCAATTTTTAAGTGAGGTGACTGATATAAATTTAAGCTCAATAAGTTTTACCAATTGTACAAACCCATGAACTGACATCTAAAGATCCAGAAATTTCCCTCACCCTTTTGTATCATTCTAAACTCCCTTCTTTCTCATTGAAACAACAAGTTTTTGCTGTCTATCACCACATTAATTTTACCTTCTTAGACATCATTTAAGGAGCCATACAACATATATTATTTTGTGTCTGCTTTCAGTCACTCAACACATTTCTAGATACATTAATTTATATTTTTGCATGAAATTATAGGTTCTGTTGCTGAGTAGTAGTCTTCTGTAAGAAAATATCATAATCTCTTTATCCATTTCCTGTTGATGGACATTTGAATTGTTTTCCATCTTTAGCAACTATGAAGCAACTGCTAAAAGCATTCTTACATGAAGTTTTTCTTGGGTATATACCTAAGAGCAGAATTTTTGGTCATATGGCAATTCTGTTTAATAGTCTGGGAAACTACTGGACTATTTTCCAAAGCAGCTACACCATTTTAAGTTCCTGCCAGCAATGTACAATGTACAACCGTTCTATATCTTGCCAACACTTGTTACTGCCCATTTTTTTTGATGGTTAATAGTTTATTCTATTTTTTAAAAAATACAATAGTTTATTTTTACATCATTTGTACATTTTTTCCCATCTCAATTGTAATCCCCGTGGGCTTCCCATCACCGAGTCACCCACGTGCCATCACCATAGTCCTGTACACTTCCCTCCTCCACCCCCCATTTGATCCCATTCCCCACTCCATCCCCACAAAATGTCTCTGGTATATGACTGTCCATTATTCTTATTATTTTCTCACCTGGTCCATTATACTCCTGCTATGAGTGAAACCATCCGGTATTTTTCTTTTTCTTTCTGGCTTATCTCACTAAGCATCTTTTCCAGCTCCATCCAAGTTGCTGCAAAAGACACGTATTTCTTTTTTTTGGTTGTTGAGTAATATTCCATTGTATATATGTACCACATCTTTTTAATCCAGTCATCTAATTTTTTTTTATTACAAAGTTTATTTTTACATCATTTTGCACATTTTTTTTTTCCATCTC
>NW_004567109.1:37944079-37978811 GCF_000260355.1 Condylura cristata
TATGAGTGAAACCATCCGGTATTTTTCTTTTTCTTTCTGGCTTATCTCACTAAGCATCTATTCCAGCTCCATCCAAGTTGCTGCAAAAGACACGTGTTTCTTTTTTTTGGTTGTTGAGTAATATTCCATTGTATATATGTACCACATCTTTTTAATCCAGTCATCTACTTTTACTGCCCATGTTTTTAATCAAACCCATTCTAGGAGATACAATGTTGCATCTCATTCTGGTTTGGATTTTGAATTTATATACAAACAAATTAGTGATAATAGGCATCTTTTTAAGCACAGTGGCTACATAGCCATCTTTTTTCTGAGAAATGTCTATTATCTTAGTTCATTTGGGCTGCTATACAAGAATGCTATATAATGGGTGACTTACATAGAAATTTTTCTTTCTCACAGTTTAGAAACTGAGAGGTTTAAGATCAAGGCACCAGCAAGTTTGGTATCTAGTGAGAGACCACTTTCTGATTGACAGCTATCTTCTTGTGTCCTCATGTGGCAGAAGGGTTAAGGGAACTCTCTGGGTCCCTTTAAAAAAAAAAAAGGTTGATTTATTTAAGCATACAAGGATTGGGGTATAGGCCAGAGGTATGGGGGGCAGGGAGAGTGAGAGGGTCAGGAGAGGTCTGCTGTGCCATGTGCGTCACCTCCCTGGCAGACCCTCCCACTGCTCCCCTCAGCAGTGTGCCTCAGTATATCTACCTGTTTTGCTCCCCACTCTGTCTCTAGTGAATCCTCTCACCACCCCTGCACATCTGGCCTATACTCCAGCTCTTGTATGCATAAATAAATAAAGGTTTACAAAAAATAAATCCAGATTTGTCCAATAGGAACAACAAAAAACAGGTTTTAATGTTAAATGAAAGAAGAATGACTAAATTCCCTCACCATTTGGTAATAACATTAAGAATAAAATTAATTAAAAAACAAAGTTAGGCATGTAGGGGAAATTACTTTTACCAACAGGGGCTTCCAGTCTCCCTTTTCAGTGGCCTGGTCCAAGGAAGAAACTCTTCTTACAGTGTTTTTCTTTTTCTTTTAAAAAGTTTATGAACTGAATACTTGTGTTCCCCAAATTAATAGACTAAAGTCTTGACATCCTCCCCCCCCCCCGCCCCAGAGTGATTGTATCAGGATAAAGAGCCCATAAGATATAAAAGTACACTAATTCATAAGAACACCTGCACCTCTATGTTTATTGCAGCACTACTTACAATAGGTATGTTACAGAAACCACCCAACTGCCCAAAAATAGATGACTGAATCAAGAAGATATAGCATATATACAATGGAATATGACTCAGCAATCAAAAAAGATAAATTCATGCCATTCGTAGAAACAAACATGGATAGAGCCGGAAGGGATAATGCTCGGTGAAATAAGCCAGAAAGAAAAAGAAAAATACTGGATAGTCTCACTTATGAGGATAATAAAAATAAAAATAAACAAGAACTATAAACTAGAGATATTCTGCAGGTAGTAGGATCAAAACAGGGGTGGGAAGAGCACAAGGGACTGTGGTGATGGTATACTGAATTAGTGGTGGGAATTTCACGGAGATTGAAAAAATCATCAGTGGATGCTAAAGCTAGTAATTGAATTTTGCACGAGGAATATTTACATAGTCCCCCAAAACTTCTTGCAAATCATTTATTAATTAAAAAAGAAAATATCTTTGCTGTACAGAAATCTGGTGGATGCCACCTTAACCAGTAAGCTAAGTAATCATGTGCTGTATTAAGACAGACCAGCATCACATGCCTCCTCATAGGATACATTGAGAACAAAAATGTTCAATTAGAGAAAATCAAAGACAGACCCAGGACTCTTCCATGTGAAAGGTTAAAGGGGCATGATAACTAATGTATTGCACCATCTGAGACAATCTGACCTAAGAAAATAAAGTAGCTATGAAGGACATTATTGGGGCAGTTGTACATGGACCATGTGTTAGGTAATCTTTAAGGGTCTTATAACATATGATGTTATATAAAAGGGGTGGGAGGAGAGAGAGACAAAGTATATGAGTTAAAATGTTTATAACTTTAGTGGGGATAAAGGCCAGGCAAGTTCTCCAAAATTTTAATTTCCTTCAAAATTTGAAACTATATCAAAATTTAAAGATTACAAAAATGTGTATTTAACCTCAAAAGACCCCTTTTTGATGATTTATATAGAGGCTGAGAAAACACTTAAACTAATTACTACAGATTTTTCCTTTCCAACAGCTGAATTGTTTTTGCAAATCAAAATAAGAAACTCAGGAGAGTTCCAGAAATGTGTAGCACTAATTTCTATTGCAAATGTAATCTACTCTTTTTCTCTAAGTGCTCATCAGATATTGCCTGAGTACTGGTCATTTTGTCAGAAGTGGTTGTTTACAGTGAGTCTTTTTGCAAAACAGAACATTTGATAATTCCAATTTTGTAAATGGAAATAAAATGTATGCAGAGTAAACGCTGAAGTACAATGAATGTACTTAAAATAATTTCAAATGATTTGGCTTTATTTTATTAAACTTGATGTTAGCTTTATAAGCATTCCATACACTATACCTGAGTGACAGCAGGGTGGTTTAGGGAAAAGACAGTGGGCATTTGCTTTCTTATAAAGTATTTATATATTATCATGTATCAGTCTTCTAAGTGACCTTTTCCCACTCTCCATCTTGGTACATTAGACTGTCTACCAGTGTTTACGAAGCTCCTTCTAAGTATTATGAGCATAAAGAAGGCTTACAGATGGGTTTTTGTGGTATAAACCATTAATGTCCTGTTTAGCATCTATTTTTTCCCCTCAGAAACACAATACTGTTGTTGTTGGGTGGGTCAGTGTCCTTAGCTATAAAATTTTTCCTAGTCCTCCTTGAAGATGTGGTGACCGATGAGATATACACAGAAGTTGTAAAGTGGGACTTCTAGAAATGGTCTTTTAAATTTGGCTGGGAATTGCAGCAACATGGATGGAACTGGAAAATATCATGCTTAGTGAAATAAGCCAGAAAGAAAAGGGAAAATACTGGATGATTTCACTCATAGCAGGAGTATAACAGACCAGGCGAGAAAATAATAGTAATAATGAACAGCTATTTACCAGAAACATTTTATGGGGGTAGAGTGGGGAATGGGATCAAAAACAGTGCAGGGAGGGAAATGTATTGGACTATGGTGATGGCACATGGGTGATTTGGTGATGGGAAGCCCAAGGGGATTACAACTGAGATGGAAAAATGCACAAAATGATGTAAAAATAAACTATTATATTATTTATTAAAAAAGAATAAGAAAAAAAATTCAGCTAGGAAGTTGAACCTTTCCTCCATCTTACTTGGAACACAAATATGGTGGCTGGACTGCCAGAAGCCAACACAAAAATAAGTCTATATCCTGGGGATACAAGGAGAAGAACAAAAACAGAGCTCTTCTAAGGGCCAGATTTTCAGTCTTGACTTGCCTTCTCTGGATTCCTTTCAAGTCAGAGAAAAATAAATTTTTATCTTGAATCTCTGCAACAAGCAATTGAATGTAATTCTTAAGTTATATAGACCCCGATTTTAAGAATTAATTGAGAAGACGAGTGCACGCAAAATGCTTAGCGAACACCACTAGGTTCTATGATGGTTAAAAATAGCACAGGTGGAAAAGAATAACAGCTTTAGAACCTGTGACAACTGCAGATCGTGTCTGTTTAACAACTTAGGGTATGTGATCTGGGCAAATTATCTAACCTTTCTGAATCTCAATCTTTTATAAAATGAGGATAATATCAGTTACTTTGTGTAGTTGTAAAGAGATGAGGCACCTGGCACGTAATAGATACTCCATAAATGGTAATAGTAATTTACAACCTATATGAACTCATAGAAGGATGAATCTTTATGGGTTAAAATGGTCAGGAAAGTCTTAAAGAAGAGGTTGGATTTTGTTAGTGAAAGAGAGTGTGTTTGGGGTGGATAAAGGAAAAGACCAAGTACAGCTAAAGGCCAAGTACAGAGTAAAGGACATGGGGTTTGACTGAATAGAACATATCTGACAGTTATAAGGAAATCAGTATAGCTGGTATTGCAGAGTTGAGGAAAACAGGGTGGCATGGAATAGGGGATGATAGAGTAGCATAGATGGGATGGGATCAAGCTGAAAGTTAAATAAAAGCTTTATGGCTTGATGTAGAAGAACACAGGAGAATCCATACATTTTATACAAAAGGAATGACCAGCACAGACATTATAAAAACTCATCACACTAAGGTGTTCAGCTATCCTAAGTGATTTTATTTGGAACCAGTGACAAGGAAATGATTCTGAGTGCCAAATGGAAGGAGTGTCTCATCCAAAAACATAGCCATTAATTTAATGGGAAAAATTGTCTAACAGTGAACATTAATCTTGTTAGAAAGGTGCTTATGGGGTACCTTGAGTCCACAAACTTTCTTCTTGGTTTTTTTTTTTTTTTTGTAATGAAGACTTTTGGTATTTGGCAAAGATATTTTTCACTAAAAAAAATTTTAAGTTAACCCAATCAGACAAAATGTTTCTCTATACAAGCCATAAAACACCATCAGAAACTCACACATTTAGATTCTAGTGGTATCTTTTTCTCTTACTTTAAAAATCTGCTTAGTAATAACATTTGTTTCCAGCAAATACTTCAGAATTTTCTCAAGGTAAAAATTAAGAGGTCCATTAACCTATTCTTCCAGCTCTTCAGTTTTCAGAGTCAGCATTGTACAATATGACATTATTATTGCTAGGTATGTTGTGCACTTTGTATCTTTGTTAGTATGGAAGCTAGTAAACTAAACCAGCTGTCAGGTTTCTTGTAGACCTGTGATTCCCAGAAAGCCCATCTATTAATTTTAATTTAGAATTTTTTGCTTCTTTCTCATAATCTAAAGCATACAACTATAAATAAACAGGTAAAAAGCTTGGCTTAATTATCACATTTTGAAACATCAGGGGAAAGTCATAAACTTGAATGAGAAAATGACCTTAAGGTTTGACTCAAGACCAGAGATGTTGGGCCAGTCAGGTTTTTGGAAACTCAGTCTGCTATCCTGTTATAACCCCTTCCTGTTTTCGTAAGTCCTTCCTTCCTTGGTAGAATTGCCTAAAAGAATGTATGAAAGTGTTCTGTAAGACTTAAAAGAATTGCAAAAGTGTGTTATTGGCAGTCAGTACTTAGAGTATCTATTATGTTTGTCTCAATGGGAAAATCCCTATTACACCCTTCCTTCCAAAGGGTAGGTCCAGGCAGCCACATTTGAAATAGTTAACTATGATAATTTAAAAATAAAGAGCTACAGTTTGTGATAAGAATGTTATGGGGCTGCTTAGTAGTGATGGCTGCACAACATTGTAAATGTAATTCATCTTACTGAATTGTACACTTAAACAAAGTAAACAAAGGGCCTCCCTGGTGGTCTAGGGGTTAAGTCTCAGTGCCTGAGTGTGATCCCTGGCTGGGGAACTAACCCATAGTGCAGCAAACCTTTACCTCTCTTGTCTTACCCACTGCTCCCCTTAGCAGTATATTTCAGTAAATCTGCCTGTTCTGCTCCTTACTCTATCTGGTGAATTCTCTCACCCACCCCCCACCTCTGGCCTACACCCCAGCCAAAAAAAAAAAAAAAGTAAATGTGGCAAAATTTATGTTATGTAATATTTTTTCATAAAACAAAACATTTTTGTTTGTTTGTTTTATAAGACCTTTATTTTGGCTTCCAAATTTCTAAAATATTGGAATTGTTGATTCATTTCAGTTTCTGAAGGCATTTTTAAAAAATAATATAATAGTTTATTTTTACATTATTTTGTGCATTTTTCCATCTCAGTTGTAATCCCCTTGGGCTTCCCATCACCAAATCACCAATGAGCCATCACCATAGTCCAATGCATTTCCCTCCCTGCACTGTTTTTGATCCCATTCTCCACTCCACCCCCATAAGATGTCTCTGGTATATAGCTGTTCATTATTACTATTATTTTCTCGCCTATGTCTGTTATACTCCTGCTATGAATGAAATCATCTGGTATATTTCCTTTTCTTTCTGGCTTATTTCACTAAGCATGATCTTTTCCAGTTCCATCCATATTACTACAAAAGGCATGTGTGTGTTATTTTTTTTTGGTTGCTGAGTAATATTCCATTGTATATATGTACCACATCTTTCTAATCCAGTCATCTACTTTTGGGCATTTGGGCTGCTTCCATGTTTTTCCAATTGTAAATAAAGCAGCAATAAACATGGGGGTGCAGGTGTCTTTTTCAATCATACCTAGGAGTGGGATTGCTGGATCGTAGGGAAGCTCCATGTTTAGCAGTTTGAGGAACCTATAAACAGTTTTCCATAGTGGTTGTACTAGTTTGCATTCCCACCAGCAGTGCAGGAGAATTCCTTTTTCACCACATCCTCGCCAACTTTTGTTGTTGCTAGTTGTATGAAGATGTGCCATTCTTACTGCGGTGAGGTGGTATCTCATTGTGGTTTTAATTTGCATCTCTCTTATTACAAGTGATATCAAACATTTTCTCATATGTTTGCTGGCCATTTGCATTTCTTCTTTGGAGAAGTGTCTTTTTAGCTCTTCTGCCCATTTTTTGATGGGGTTGTTTACTTTATTTTTGTTGAGTTTCATCAGTTTTTTGTATCTCTTTGTGATCAATCCTTTATCGCTAGTTTTGTGTGAGAAGTTTTCTTTCCCAGTCAGTAAGATGTCTGTTTGTTTTTTGTAATGTCTCTTTTGCTGTACAGAAGCTCTTTAACTTGATGTAGTACCATCTATTTATCCTTGCCTTCACTATCGTTGCATCAAGTGCTGTATCTTCAAAGATGTTACTGTAGTGTCATGTAGTGTTTTGCCCATCTTTGCATAAAGCAAACTTTTAAAAGCTAACACATATTGAGAATTGTGTCTTTCTTATAATCTGACAAGAATTATTTCATTACCCAATAGGCATCAATTAAATGTTATTCTCATTTTCACGATTCTCGTTAATAGAAATACAGAGAAACTAAGTGAGTGGAGCTACATGGCTAGTAAGTGGTAGAGTACAAGAGTTGAACCTAAGCAGAGTCCAGAGGCCTGTGCACATTGTCAATGTGATTGCTCCACTAATGGGAGAGAAAACAGGCCACAAAGTCAGTGGAGCTTGTCTGGACCTGATATGAGATAGAGAAATTCAAATCAGATAGAGGTTGACTATGGACTCATTTGATAAAGTCTTGTAGTCCCTGTCTTCTAGGCAAGTCAGAGCCTTATGTGAGCCAAAATTACAAGGCAACCAGGAATAGGCCGAGAAAGGCAGTCAAAAGAAAACAGAGACCAGAGATGGGAGATGGGGAAGGTTGAACAACTTTTCAGTTCTTAAGTTGTTATGCACTTTGTATCTTTGCAGTTTTTCTATGTGCTTACCATGAAAACCTCTCTTACTTAAGCTATTTCAATGAGCTATGCAATTTAAAACCAGTTGAGTTCTAATTATTATTATTATTATTTTTTAAATTTATTTATTTGTGCATACAGAGGCTTCACCAGAGACAGAGTGGGGAACAGAACAGGCAGATCGACGAAGTACACTGCTGAGGGGAGCAGTGGGCAGGTCAGGAGAGGTCTGCCACACCATGTGGTCACCTCTGGGGCAGGCAGGAATGGAACTTATGCGGAAGTGGCTTTAGATTCTCAGTGCTGTGCTTTAACCTGCTGCGCAACCAGGGAGGGCCAGAGTTCTAATTATTTTCATAAGGTATTTTAAAGTGGAGAAAAGCTGTGTATGCAAAAATACCTACAGCACTGCTCTTTATAATAACTAAACATTGGGAAAAGCTGAGTCACCCAGTTATAAATAATAAATGATACTATATTTGCTCAGTGGAATATTATGTAATCATGATAATGCATAAGTACGAAAAAGGTGTATAAGCAGAAATTTTTCAATAGGGAAAATAAATCAAAAGCTGAGATAACAGCTTATGTGTGTGTGTGTGTACATGTACACATGCTAAGTATGCATCAGCTATATTGTCAAAAATTGCATTGAATTTTTGAGAACAGATTGAGCACATTTAAATTCCCTTAAAATATCTGACAGAGGTCCCTCCCTGGTGGAGCAACAGGTTAAAGTGCAGCACTAAGAAACTAAACAGTCACTGCAGCACAGGTTTGATTCCCACATGGCACAGCAGACCTCTTCTGTCTTGCCCGCTGCTCCCCTCAGCAGTGTACTTCATAGATCGACCTGTTCTGCTCCCCACTCTGGTGGATCCTCTTACCGCTCCTGCACCTCTGGCCTGTACTACTGTATGCACGAATAAATAAATCTTTAAAAAAATATTTGACAGATTTTTCAAGTCTCAGAACTGGGCATAACTTTAGAAATCAGTACAGTTTTTTTTATTTTAAATTCTTTAGATTCTGAACATTTTTAGGCCAGGGAAATAGACAAAGCTATCTGTCAAGATTCCTTCCCTCAGAAGCCCCTCTTTCAGGATCACAGAATTAACCATGTTAAATTATAATCCCTAGCAACACCCAGCTTCCCCTTTCATTCCTCAATGAACAGCACGAAGAACCCACTGAAACAGACTTGATATGCAAGACTGCTCAGCCAGGAAAATGATTTTAGCGATTACTCTCAGCTCCAAATCCTGCACCTGGAACATACATGATAGGCTAGCTCCTAATCAAACTGGATTTTGCTCCAGTTTAATTTACCAAGGCATAACTTCTAAGCCACTTCAGTGAAACCAGGGTGGCCCACTGGATTAAAATTCTAAGTGCAGCAGCAGCCAAGAAAGGGAACAAGGGCAGCTGTAGAGAACGGAGGGCATGAAGTAGGAGATTGTATAAAACCAATAACACATCTTCAGGACGTGGTGGGCTTGAGGGAAGAATGGAAAAAAATAAATTGTCCCAATAATTTAATGGCACAGTAAGAAGGGAGCATTTATGGCTATTCCGGGACACATCAATAAAAAGCTTTTCCTGGATGCACAGACATCAGTAATACTGATAACTCTCAGGAGAGAACACTGGCTTGCACATGTGGTCACCTTTTGCACAGCCTTAGATGAGTCCAAAAGCCTGCCCAAGAGGCATCTGGACAGCCACAGAAGACAAAAGGCTGGGCTCCCATCCACAGATTCCACTAGAAAGCAAAATTTGTCTGTTACAAAAGCATGTTTCCTATTTTCTGTTTTATAAAGTCAGTGATGCTGGAGGGTTTGCAACAGAATCTGTTCTCCAGAAATAAGTACAAGAGAGGAGCGTAAGGCTCAGGGATATCCCTCAGTGGACAGAGGGAAAGACTGGCTGGAGGTTTCCCACTGTTTTGGACACACACACACACACACACACACATCCAGTTTTGGGCTGTGGTTGCCCGGTCACTGCCAGTCTTATTGAAATAATGTACTCCTGGAACCAAAGACAAAAGGCCCATAGATTTCCCAAACTATGGACTGTTCCCTTAACATGACCAAGATGAAATTCTCCCAGCAACACGATACCAAGCCCTTCCATGGTCAAATCATACACTTGCCACCATTTTTATCTGCATCATCTTCTCACATGGACTTAATTCCCATGCTGCCCTGGCAAATTACAGAGGACAGGTGGCTATGAAAAGCTCCAGGTAACGGTGCCAATCATTTTGATATTCTGTTCATAGTTTTGTGAGCTGGTAGGGCAGCCATCCTGGAGCCTGACAACATGCAGTGGGTAGTGCTCTTTTGGCCTACGAACCACAGCCATTCTCCTGCTGCATCTGACTCTCACCTCATTCGCTTTTACTCTTCTCTCTCTTTCTATGTGTGGTTTTCTTCATTCTGCTGTCATTTTTCAAGGCTGTAAATGTAAACATAGTAAGCCTGTTACTTCCTATGTGACCTGCTTCACGGATGTGTGAACTGTACACCAGGCACTGTATTCAGAAGAGCCCTGTGCTTGGTTTAATGTTCTGCTGTTATTATTGTGAAATTCTTAACACATTTTTGAGAAAGCAAATCTACTTTTTTCACTTGCAACACACCCCACAAATTACAAATTACATAGCTAGTTCTGAAAAATCCTTCCAGTAACTTCATGTCAAATTCCCCTACTCTTTTGGGCTTTTTTTTTTTTTGGGTCTTTAACCACCCTGATTGTCCTTTTCTGACTTTTACTACAGAAACTGCCACAGACCCTACATATAATCTAGTCAGCATGTACTGCAGGGATACCTCAAACACAGTTCTTTAAATTTTCCTAAAACTGCATGTATAGCTTTAGCAACAGCAAACATATTATTGCGTGTTTACTATATAACAGGTATTGTGCGAAACACATACATGGGTTATTTAATCCTCACGGCAATCCTCCAAGTTGAGGATCTGATACATCCCCAGATTGCAGATAAGAGAACTAATTCAGAAAGGTTATGAGGGGAGGCTCCATTTCCCCACCCCCACTACCTGTAGTCACCTTGGATGGAGATGTAAGGACAGGGCTGAGTTAAGCAGCGAGATGGAGGTCTAGAACATTGAAGCCAGGTTGCTTCCAGAGCCCTATTACTTCTCCAGCTTTGACTTGCACCCAGAGACTTTGGGGGATTTATGTGGAGGAGAGGCATTAAGAGACATGTGGGTGAGAGACACATGGAAAACTGTCCCTGGCAGACACAACTGCAACTGCTACCTTAATTTGTATTCTTTTTTTATTTTTTAAAAATTTATTTATTTATACATACAGAACTGGGGTACAAGCCAGAGGTGCAGGGGGAGTGAGAGGCTTCACCAGAAACAGAGTGGGGAGCATAATAGGCTGATTGACGAAGGGTCACCTTTGGGGCCAGGGACTGAACTCATGCTGAAGTGGCTTTAACCTCCTAGTGCTGCGCTTTAACCTGCTGTGTCACCCGGGAGGGCCCTAATTTGTATTCTTAAATTACTCCTTTAGTCGCAGACTTGCTTTATCCCTTTCTTGCTTTATCCCTTCCCTGCTAAGAGGCACTTGGCATTGTGGCAAGTTTAACCCTGTTTGATTGCTCATGTACTTGTGAGGATAATGGGTAATCTGGGGAGAGGGTGTTATTGAGAAAGTGTTATTAGGACTATCCTCCCTTTTCCTCCCTCTCTTTAAACCTAATTCTGTTACAAATCTTTCATCCTAAGAGTATTTCCCTTTTCTTTATGTGGTGGAAGGCAGGACTCCATTCTAGAGTATGCACTCCTTAAGTTTGGGATCCCTGAGTACCCATCAGTCACACACTAACAAGGTTATATCACCTGTTAAAGATTATACTGTGGCAGGGAAGAACTGAAAAGCTCAGAAAAGGCAAATAGCTCAGTATTTGCTGCCTCTAGCTTCCCAAATTTCCCCAATAGAAAGCACCTCTAGTTACTTGGGAGAGGCTGTTACAGCAGACAGTTCTCAGACCAGGTCTGAGGGGCTCTTCCACACTGTCTGCTGTAACAGCCTCTCCCAAGTAACTAGAGGTGCTTTCTATTGGGGAAATTTGGGAAGCTAGAGGCAGCAAATACTGAGCTATTTGCCTTTTCTGAGCTTATTGTCAACTAATTTTCATCTAGATGATTCATCTGGAAAGGCATCTTTGCAATCTGATTGTTCTACTTCCACGTAGCCATTTCCTTTTCCAGCTTCATGCTGTTAGCTTCTCCCCACCCTTACCCCCCCTCACCCCACCCACACACTCTCCCACACACTCTTTAGCTTGGCTGCTTCATTAGTTTCCACTTACTGCTGTAATACATTATCACAATAATGTATTGTCATACAGTTCTG
The DNA here is from genome assembly GCF_000260355.1 of Condylura cristata. NCBI lineage: Eukaryota > Metazoa > Chordata > Mammalia > Eulipotyphla > Talpidae > Condylura > Condylura cristata. The sequence goes on from NW_004567109.1 coordinate 37,955,863, forward strand.
GAGGTCAGAAGCCTAAAATGAACCAGATGGGGCTAAAATGGACACAGATGCATTCCTTCTGGAGACTTAGGGAGAAACCATTCTTTGCCTATTCCATTTTCTAGAGGCCGTCTGAACCCCATGGCTTTTGACCGTATCACCCTAAACTCTGCTTGTCATCATGTCTTCTTGTCTGACCCTCACTCTCTTGCCTATCTGTAATTGTTAGCCCATCTAGATCATACTCATAATTTTCCGATTTTAAGATCTGCTGACTGGTTATTATAACCCCATCTACAACTGTAAATCCCTTTGCCATGTAATGTAACCTATTCAGAGGTTCCAGGAACTGAGACATGGATATTGTGGGAGGCCCAATATTCTGTCCACCAGAGCCTCTCTATCCCCTGAGCCTCTGCCTCCACCCCCCAATTCCTCTTGTGACCTGCATTCCAGGGTTTTCCCTAACTTGCTCAGCTCATCTTCCTATGGATGCACTCTGGTTCTTCTGTGTTGAATCAGTAAATGTTTATAGAGCACCTATTTGTGCGAGGCATTTTGCTAGGGTCAGAAGACAGCAAGTTGGGGTGGGGCTCTTAGTTTCTGCCCTCAAAGAGCTTACATCTTAGTGAACCAGACAGAAAAAAATCATGAAAAACTAGACAATATGGTGATTACTGGGGTAAGGGAGAATGTAGGCAGTGAAGTGATATTCAGGACCTGAGGCTTGAGGTGGGCAGGGATATGGAAAGACACACCTTACTGCTCCTACTCCTATTGTATATCCACAAAATCAAGATGGTGGGATTCACTGTGAAAAATAATTTGCGCTCTTATCTCAGATGTTTAGCTAAAATGTTACTGCCTGGCAATTCCAGGCAGGGTTGGGCTGCACAGGAACACACAGCTCTCTCTGAAGGCCTTGCTTTGGTGTGTGGTAGTGCAGCTGCAAATGTGAAGAGGACTCCCACCATGTGCAACAGGCTATTTGCAGTGTTCAAGATGGGCTCATCCCTAAACGGTGGTTGTCTCATTTCCCCCCAATCTGAACCTGATTAAAAATTCGTATTTTGAAAACTGAATTGGAAGAAATTAAATGCACAAAGTAGCTTAGTGTTTCTTGGCATCTCCAGTAGGAGTCTGAAGGAATCAGAATTTAAGCTTTCAATGAATTGTTTGTGTTAGATGATGTCTTACAGCTCAGGTCCCTGGATGTGCCTAGAGATTAACCTTTGTTCCTGCCTGTGCCCATTTTGTGACTCTTATAAGAAAACCAGAAGCTATCTTCTGAGTCTGTCCGTTCCTACCTACAGACATTCACAGGAATCAAGGGGTCTTGTTTCTAGCTCTGTACTGAACTCTACTGTCTCCTTTAAGAAGCACAAGCAATGTGTGTGAATTTTTTATGTGTATATATACTTTGTTTGACCTCCCCATTTATGACAAACTAGGCCACATAAATCACACACACATTTACACACACACCTCTTTCCAATGGAATATAAACAAAAAACTCTTTAGATGAGACTAAATTCACATTTTATCAGGTGACTTTGAAAAGTCACTGGTGGGGCTTTACAGTTGACCAGAGATGTTCTTAGCCACTGAATTTTGCTCCTTGGAACAGCTTGTGAAACAGATATTGATGGAAGTCCATTAAGCCTTAAAGGCCTTTCAAATCCTGAATCTCATTCTGAGAACAGGGACTGATGGGGTATTTTCATTTTCTAGTATGTTGACTACTTTGCCCTTAAGTCTACAAAGGACTATACTAGGGGTAAGTTGTCCGCTCTGCTTTTAGTTCCATATCTGCCATAAGGTGATCATCCTCACCACCTCACCTGCCACACGTGGCAACATGATCACTCCCAGGGCAACCTCCATCTTTGGTTGATTCTGATTAGTAGTGAAGTTCACAAATTCTCCAACGTGCATTTGCAAGAAGGCCACAGAGGGTAACACCTTCAAGGTGTCCAATATTGGTTGTATATATTGGAAATAGCAAAAACAACACAATCAGATCCTTTCACATGGACAATATGAATGACAGGGCTCACAGAGAAGGTGCATCATTGCACCTAGTATTTCTTCCTCTAAAGAATGTAACAGGCCTGCTGTTTATCCCAATTTTTGGAGTTATAATGTGGCTAAAGAAGAAAGACATTATCTGGCATCTACACAATTTATTAAGTCTCCATTAATAAAGACACTATCAATGTTTCTCCTCCTTGAAACATTAAAAAGTCAAAAATACAAAGGCCTACTTAGTCTGCTCATTCTAAAGATAAGGACATGGAGTCTCAAAGAGATTAAGCAATCCACAATCTTTCCTGGCTAGGAAAAGCATAGATAGCTTCTGTAACCCTAGCTACAGGCAGTAGTTAATAAAAACAAATTTAGAAACTAAGTACAAATTTAAAATATTAAAATTAAAAATTTTTCATTGTACATTAATGAGGAAGGGGAGAGCCAGTTCCAAAAGGTTATATACTGTATGATTCTATTTATGCACCATTTTTGGAATTACATTTTAGAAAGGGAGGTTAGACTAGTGGCTGCCAGGGGTCAGAGACAGGGACAGTGATGGGGGCCAGTAGGCTTTGGCTCTGAGTTTATTGGCAAAGAGCAGGGTGAGTGAGTTTAAGGTCAGATATTCTCCACTGAGCCAACTACAAGGAGAACTTGGCTTCAGGGACAATTTCTCAGCTTAGTTTTCACCCTGGAGAAATAAAGTGAAGTTGAATCATTTCCAAATGGTTAGTGTGATATTAGGATTAATATCCAGGTATTGCTGGTGAAAATGAATTTATTACACGTTGGTGCTACAGAGAGTAAACTGGACTTTAAGGTGACAGTGGAGGTTACTAACAAAACCTGCACACGATTGCATCTGATTTGTGGAAAGACAGGATGACCAGATGGCTTGGGAAGTGGAGCTGATAAAAGAGCAATTCCAGCTTGGTCTGGCTCAGTTCTCTCTGAGCTGGTGACTATTTGCCGACAACATGCCAATGGCAAGGACAGAGATATACAAAAAAATTGGCAAACAAAGCAAGAGGAAAGTGAGGGGAAGAGACAGCATAGCGCAAGGATTCACAGCTCAAATGGACTGTGTTTGTCCTCTGCCCAAGAGGGGCTCTGAGCAAGGTTCTCAGTCTCCATGAACTTGAGATTCTGTCTGCAAACATACTACAACAGTGATCCCCTGTCTAGCCTATGTTACCAGGTTGTTGGGAGGAACACAGGGAATTACGTAAGTCAAAGTATTTTGTATGCATTTAGATCCAATGCAAATGCAAAGATCAGTGATGTGATTTGCCAAAATTCTTACTAGGGGTCCCTAAATAAATCTGTCGCTATGAATCAGCACGTAATTTAATTCAGTCTGAAGGTTGGTTGGTTGATGGCCTTCAAGGGACCCTGGCTGTGAATCAGGTCTTGAAAACAGCTGCTGCCCTCACATGAATTTACATCCAGGGTCATTACAACTGCAGGGGAATGGAGCATGATGGGTCATCTGAGCTAAGCTCTCATAACTTCTGTTGAAATTTGTTTCCATGGCTGATCTTTGGCCCAAGGTTATACGTATAAGAAGCCTTTAGTAACAAACAAATGCTAACCTAATTTGGTAAGTTTTTTGCTCTCTTTTTCCATTTAGGAAATTTGGTAAGTAGGTTCAGAAATACTGGACAAGAGAGGGTAAACTATCACAGTTGGTAACAGCCTAGCCCGAGGCCCTCTGGGAGGGAAGCAGTTATTTGAGCTAAAAACATCTGAAAATAGCACAGTATGTTGGCTTTGGACACAGGCAGTTTTGTGAGTGACCTAGCTTTATCCTCTTCAGTCATTGTTTCCTCACCTATAGAGTGGTGCTTTTCTTCTAGAATTGTCCTGAGGACTAAGGAGAGGATCAAATATGGAACATGTGGCAAAGAGTAGGAACACAACAATCAGGATACTTTCTTTTTTTCTTACTCAAAAGATACAAAGAAGGTGCCATAGCTCCTTTAAAAAACCTTCCAAGACTTTTTTCTGAAAGTATGAAAATAGGATCCTTGCATAGCCGAACTAATTCTCTTTGGAGCTCTGGAAATGCAGCTTGTCAAACTCGGGATTTGGTAGCAGATAAATACAGATTCATATCCATGCTCCACTAACTACAAGCTGTTTGATTTTAAGCATGTTAATCTCTTTGAATCTCAGTCTACTCAAGTGTGAAAAGTTTATTATTATTAGAAATATGGCTGTTGAGAAAGGTTAAATAGGTAGTGTAGTGTCTAGGACTACAGTCAATATTATTTACTGTCGTGTGTGAAGGAAGGAATGCACAAATAGGAAATTTCATTCACAGACATTTTGTATAAGTATCAATCAGTCATCTCTGGTTCCACCTGTGCAGTACCTTCCTACTGATAGCATTCAACAATAGTTCACATGAAAGGACTTGGGGGGCCACATATGAGTCAACAGGGTGATGTGACTACCAAGAAAAAAGAAGCTATATAATCCCAATGCCAGACCTGGGCTTGAACAAGTTGGAAAGTGTGCCAAAGGGAACAAGCAGGTTGGTGAAATGGCAGGAAAGACACCCTTTGAGAGCTGTGTGAGGAACTGGGGTAAAAGGAACTCAAAATGAGTACAAATAACCAGAATTTGAAGGGCTGATATGTGAAAGGGTGATTTCATTTATTGTCATTTCTCAGACGGCAGAAATCAGACCAATGGGTAGTGGTCTGGGGATGAATTTCAGCTCAATACAAAGAATGTACTACTGACAATGAAGCCATCCTATGATAAAGCAGCTATTCCTCAGTGAAACATGGTCCTCTAGTATGAGGGGACCTTCTTTCTAGGATCTGGCACCAGGGGTGGGGAGCAGGAGGGGTGGGTGGGCTGGTCTTGCTTTACAAGTCTAAAATTCTAACTATGATAGACCCATAACTGCTCCAACAGAAGCAGTCTCCTGCTAGCGAGTGATTATGTGTCCCTGTTCTCTATTGCAAATCCTGGGAGCATCATAATAAGAAAATATCTTACCTCAATTCCAGGTACAGTTACAACAACAAATGAACTGTCCAAAACAGGTATTTGGCAAATACATACTGCTCATCTACTCTAAAGGAGGATATCAGAAGTGTAAAACCAAATTCTTTTTGTGTAACTTTATACCAACAGTATAGTAGAGAAAGGAAGATGTTACCACCACTAACACTTAAATACTGATTTTGAAATAAAAAATGATTGTTTCCAATTCGACAGTATTTAATATCATAAATCTGTTTCCTTATCTGTAAAATGGGGGTGACAATGATCTCTGTGTATTCAATCATCAATTCAACAAATAGGTGAATTTCTTTTATGTATCAGAGCTGGGAACAGATGTCATACAACTTTCATGGGCTTACATTCTAGTGGAGAAATGTAGCAATAAACACAATAATTAAAGGTATGTCAGTGTGGACATACCAGGAGAAAGTTCTGAGAAAATAAATCAGGAATTGGGACAGGGAGGGAGAAATGATTTCTGTCAAAGGATTAAGTGGGATAATAAGGGTAAAAGTTACTGCATTGCCTGGCTGAATAGAAAGTCTTTAATCAGTGTTAGCTATTATTACCAGGAAGACTTCTGAGCTTGAAGGACCTACAGCTACAAACTTATCATCCCACTGCTGAGTTATTGAACAGTTGAGTTGCATTTAAAGTCAAAAGCAAAAGGATACTGATATTTTGGGCAGTTGAAATAAAGGAATTATTGAAAATGCCATGACTTTGGGTTCTGGCATTGCCTAAGTTGGGCAAGGATGCTGATAAGACTCTTAAAGGAAATTCAGAAATGTAGAAACCAGAGCTTGAACTAAATTACATAAGATAAGTGAACTGACTTTTCTAAGCCTTAGTTACTCCCCAGTTTGAAGAGGACTGTCACACCTTAGTGGTACCATGTGAAATGATGGGCACAAACAGTAGAGTTTCCATTATTACTACTACTGTCCGAACAAACTCACTGGGATTTTCAGAGTAGGGAGAATGAAGAAACAAAGCAGTATTCCTCAGGAGGGAACATTCCACAATTATGTGTTGCTAGGAGTTGGACTAAGGTCACTTGTTTTGAGAATCAGGAAAACAGAAGGAAGCGTTCAAAGGATTAAATGCTCAATCCAGTGCTCAGATTTGCTAACTCCTTGGCTGTAGTCTTCAGAATTCCAGAAGATGCAAACAAAGGCACACTGATTCACTCAACAGAGTTCTTCGTACAAACCTGAGGATTTAGCCAAGAAGCAGTCCAAAAGGATTTATGAAGTGTGCTTCCCTCCACAGGGCCTGCAAGTCAAGGAGATATACAGGCTCCTTTTAATCACCTATTTTCCCAGAGACCTCTGTAGCATAGTCCCTCTGCTTCTCACCACTGTGACTGAGTGTCCTGGAAAATGAGAATTTAATTTGTGTTGAACTTTTTCTCATGGGGACAGCTTTATAAAGAAGGATCTCTTTGTGCTTTCCCTGAGGGGGAAATTAAAAAGTGTACCCCTATCAGTCTCATTTCTACATGTTCTTTGGGGTATTTATTCATGTTAGTGGCTTTCCACTATCCCCCTTTCTCAAGACAAGGTAAGCTATTTCTAGAATTGGAGTCCCTCAGCTCACGACAGATAGCACCTTTCTCTGCTGTGAGGGGACTTGCATTCAGCAATCTTCCTCTTTCAGGGGTGTCTAGAACCACATGGCAGCTAGAACCACCTGGAGTAAAGCAGCATCAAGGGACAAAGTGAAACTGCTACTCTACATGTGTTCTCCTTGAGCTGAGGTGATAGGCCAGTGTCCTCTTATTTCCAAATCACCAGGAACTGGTATTTTCATACATACTAGGAAAAGTTTGACATGAAAATACAAGACAATGTTTTTATTGCTAATTCATCAGACATAAAATTGCTGTCAAATTGCTACAAGTTCTTAAATTTCTGCTTGTCTTCTATATTACTCTAGTCATATCTCGCAGTATGAGGTCATTGTTGAGCCATATACTTAAAACAAACAACACATAAAGTAATTTTATCCCCTTCACATAGGGTGAAAAAATGCTGTATTTACTGCAGTCGTTGGCACATAAATATCTGCTATTTTAGTTTCTCCTAGGTAGTGAGAAAAAGGGAGTATTAACTGGCAGACTGAGATGCAAATCTGATGGGCTTAGTTTTTCAAAACTCTAGACTCCAACACCTATTATCAGTGAAGGAATAGTATCCTTCTGTATACTATGTGCATTATTCACACTATTTTTTGTTCTTTTTAAATAAGCTCGTCATGACATATTCGATTTCAAACCCAGTTTGAAAACTGCTAGTACTCCCAATCTTGATACTGAGGAGATGAACAACTAGTTCCTGCCAGTTGTTCACAAGTTAGTTAGTTTCTAACAGTGTTTCACAACTTAATTTCTGGACAGGACTGACATTATTAAAGGAAGGTGAATCTGAGATTTTTCATTTTTACTTCCTTGGCTCTACAATGGTATATTCTTCATAAGACTAATGGTCACAAAGAATAGTCACATTTGTGGGTAACCTGGCCTCGCTCCACTGGGTAACCTAGAAGTATCACTGGATAAACGCCTACCAATCCTCATGTATTTTTCTCTTATGCAAGTATGCCCAAGAAAGTTTCTTTACTGGATTCTGCTGTCTTGCTAAACTGCTTTTTTCTTTTTGGGTCATTAGTGGGAATCAAGAGGCAACTAGAAATATTTAATGGGTTCCTATTCCTTCACATTTTAGAAGCAAAGTACAAAGTTAGGGAACTTCCTAGGGGAAGAATGACTTTCTGTATGAATGGGGTATTTGTAATCCCTTTAACAAATAATGTTAACTGTTTTGAACTGCAACTCAGCAAAGACTAAAACATGGATTTCTAAAAACATTTATATATGTGCTCTAACCTCCCCTTTCCTCTTGAGAACACCTCAAACTGATCTCTTATACCAATTTGAATTATCAGAATTTCATTTTGATGCACTTTAATCTTATACAGGTGTACTTTTCACTTGCTTCTCCTTGTGCTTCACGTATTGTTTTTCACTAACGGAAGGTCTGTGACATTGAAGGTCTTGTATTGAGGTGGCTAGCTTTTCTTATCAATAAAGTATTTTTTTTAAAGATTTATTTATTTGTACATACAGAACTGGGGTACAGGCCAGAGGCTCAGGGGTGGCGAGAGGATTCACCAGAGACAGAGTGGGGAGCAGAACAGGCAGATCGACGAAGTACACTGCTGAGGGGAGCAGTGGACTGGTCAGGAGAGGTCTGCCACGCCCTGTGGTCACCTCCGGGGCAGGCAGGAATCGAACTTATGCAGAAGTGGCTTTAGCTTCTCAGTGCTGTGCATTAACCCGCTGCGCTACCAGGGAGGGCCACAATAAAGTACTTTTAATGGTGTGCACTTTTTAAGGACATAATACTATTTATTGCACTTAGCAGACTACCGTATGGTGTATATGTAATTTTTGTATGCACTTGGAACCCCAAAATATTTATGTGACTTGCTTTACCTAAGTATTTGCTACATCACAGTGACCCGGAACTGAACCTACAATCTCTCTGCAGAGTGCAGGTATTCAATACGAATCCCTGCACTTTTCTCTAGCTTGAGGTGAGGCTGGAGGATCCAGGGGTGGAAGAATGAGGTGGTCTCTTTCTCATTCCTTTTTCTCCTTCTCTGGGAGATTACTTTCTTGGTTGTTTCCTTTTATAGCCATGTACAGGGCATTTTAGATGACCTCTCCAGAAAAGTTCTGTCTTCATGGTAATGCTGGCTTACTTCACCACAAAATTCAAAAGAGGGTGTCCCTATGAACCACACACCTAGGTTAGGATGAGTTTTCTCACTGGCCAGAGGTATGTCATTGACAACCTTGGTATCACCCACCTGCTAGTGCACGCCTGGGGCACATCCATTACTGTTGAGAGGTGCAGCCAAGTCCATCCAAGGTATTTGGGGGATGTTCTGGCAGGCACTACCTAGGATACATTAAATCTGAAGCCACTGTCTAGGGATTCTCTTGAAAGCACAGTATCCAGGAAACCTCACACCACTGTCCCAACTACAGCATTTCTTTCCTCCCTTAGTTTTGCAGAGACTAGGGATGGGAGCTCTTTCTGGAATAGGGCTCACCAACTTTCAGACAAAAGATGATCTCCAAGTTGAATGTTTCCTTTCTCTGAGTAAGGCTTCCCCAAAAGTGTAAAGGGTGAGGTCAATTTATGGCTCTGCTAAAATAACTTTTTGAAAAAACTCAGCATCAAAGTGCTGGCCACAGAGTTGGCTACAGAAAGGTAGGGATTTTAAACACCTTGGTTTTAACCACCAGCTCTTCTCAACCATTCTTAGAAAACAGACTCCACATAGCATCTCATATATTAGAGTTCTACTGTGAATTACATGCAGGAACTGTAAACCAACAGTGGAAAGTATTTGTGCCTGCTCTCAGGGAGCTCACAATCTAACAAGTCATTAAACACACACACATACTCTCATACATCTACATAGCTCAGCTGTGACAAGTATTCTGCAGAAAAGCGTGCAGTGGTGGGTGTCAGGGAAAGATCTCTAAGAATTAACTAGAGTCCACAGGAGAAGATATAACTAGGTGAAGTGATTGGTAACTGTGTCTCAGGCAGGAGAAAATGCAGCTGAGGGAGCGGGTGGATTGCTTCCCTGGACAAAGCATGGACTGATCAACTGGGATGGAAAGATGGAACTTGGGAGGTAGGTGGTAACTAAGTCGCTTGGACCTTGGAGAACACATATGAAGGACAGCAGTCTTAATGTCTAGAGTAAAAGAAGTCACCAGACGGGTTTAAAATCAGTGACGCTACCATCAACTTTTCACTTAAAAAGGTTATTACAGCTGCACAGTCAAAAGTCCAGGCTGGGGGGAGGAAGATAGTGTGTATGGTGGTAAAAATTAAATACTATTAACATACACTGAGTCTAAGCAGTATTAGAAAACCCTGGAAATATTTCTAAAGCTTCACAACTGAGAGCACTTTAAATGCATCGAAACAGGTAGATTATCTTTAATTACTTACTTGAAACCTCAGGCATCTTCACACTAAAGACGGCCCAAAGGAGAGAACCGTCAACAAAACCCTGTTGTCAGCTACATGAGTACAATTACCTTAAAATGTTTTGGAGATGGTGGTAAAATAGACATTTAAACCATTTTTAAAGTAGTTTGGTGGCATTAAGTACATTCCCACTTTTGGAGAGCCATCATCACCTCTCCAGAATGTTTTCATCTTCTCCAATCAAGTGTATACCCACTAAACATGAACTTCCGCTGCCCCTCATCTTGCCCTGGGCAAACTCCACTCTACTTTCTGGTTCATGAATTTCACTTCCCTAGGATCCTGGTATGAGTGGAATCCCACAGTATTTGTGTGTGTGGGGGGGTATGATTTATTTTACTTAGCATATCGGGAAGATTTATCCATATTGTAGCAGGTGTCAGAAGCTTTGCCTTTTTAAGGCTGAGTAATATTCTGCTGTTTACATATGCATTTTGTGTATCCATCATCTACCAATGGGCACTTGGGTTGCTTTTCCTTTATTGATCGTCACTGTGAACATGGCTGTATAAGTGTTTGAATGCTTTCATTCACTTGATTAACCAAAAGTGGAATTGCTGGGTCACATAGTATTTCTATGCTTAATTCCATTCTTCCCATTCTCACAAACCTCAGCTGCAGACTAAAATGAATTCATCAACCAAACATGTTGCATTTTAATCAAAGCAGTGGAAAAAACCTGTCAGCTTTCTCTTGCATCACTTTTCACTTAACCTGTTGGAACATCTTACATCTATGAACTATCTCAAAGATGCCAAGGATCTCCAGGCTGAGGCAAGCCTTCTAGAGCTCTTGCCACAGTCTCAGCTTCAGGGTTTCCTATTGACAGAAGACAAGACTTAGTAAGATTCTGCATGTAGAAGTGCAGTGGTAGCTCTGTACAACCAACCCTCAGATTTGCCACATCCCATAGGACTGACTGAGGTCAAAGTCGGGTAAGTATAAAACCCGAGTTTTTATAAAACTAGTAATGGGAAAACAAGAAGATCAGGGAAGGTGCTGAAACCCTCACCACAGCCAGCAACTGCACAATCTATCACTCCCTGAAGCACTTTTTTCCACCTGTTATAACATTGAAACTGGAGTGATTCAAATTACTTAGGAATTCACCAATCCCAGTACTTTCCTTTCTTAGAAGCTCTTCCAGCATTTCTGTCAGAAATTCCTTTTCTGTTTAAGGGAACAGAAAATTCCAAGGAATTTCAGGGCTGGTAGCAAAATACATAATAGGGCAGAGCCAAGCTTCCCTATAATTAATCAGAAACATAGCCCAGAGGCTGAAGTTTAGAAAAATTCTTAATATACGAGGTCATGTGAAGGTACTGGGCCACAATGTAGTCAATGCTATGAGGAAAACACTTCAGGGCCCAGATTTGGTCCCAGAGGTTACTCCCAGGCATGGTTTCCCTTGGGTGCAGGAGAGAGGAGAGAGATTAAAGAGAGTTGTGGTGTTAATCAACAAAGGAAAACTGTGACCAGGAAATGTCTGAGGACTGGCAAGATGAAAGGTGAAACTCAAACTTTCATCTTCCTTTCTTTCTCATTATGTGCCAGTAAAGAACCTTTTGATACAACTGGCCCAGTCTGGAGACTCCCTGGTGGCTTAGGGGTTAAATCTCAGTGCTTAAATCTCAGTGCTATCACCACTATTGCCTGAGTTTAATCCCCAGCCAGGGAACTGACCCACATGACAGAACTCTTCTGTCTTGCCCGCTGCTCCCCTCAGCAGTGTATTTCAGTAAATCTTCCTGTTCTACTCCCTACTCTGTTTCTGGTGACTCCTCTCACCCTTCACACCTCTGGCCTACACCTCACTTCTATGAAATAAATAAATAAATATTAAAAAAAAAAATTGGCCCAACTCTAAGACACTGGGCCGTGTGGATGATTGGTTAAGGCTTCTGTATGTTCAGAGGTCACACATATGGCTTCCCCTTCTCTGGCTCTTCTTGCCCTATAATAGAAAGGTCTTAACTTCAGTAGGTTCTCTGTTCTCTTTTTAGCTATATGGATTACTGCTTTGAGCTCCTATACCAATTGGCTGTGTGCAGTGTCTAGGGTCCCAGATACAGAAATTAGCCTGAGAAGAGGCAAGAGCCCCTGTTTAGGCATGGGGCCTAAATTACATGCAATTACCTGAGCTTTGTAGTGTACATGACATAAGGTCATGTACTTTTATTCCTACCTGCTGTTCTCCACCTATACAGCTTCCTTAGGAGTCTTGAGAGAGGAGGGACGTAGAACATCCTGGGCTTTTTGATAGCCCTCTTGCCCCCAACAGTATCTCTAGAGTAGGAAGCAGCTGAAGATGTGAGCATGGTTTAACTTCTTAGTCTTTTATGCAAACCTGATGTTAGCTTGGTTCTTTATAAGCTTCATATCACTGATTTGTTCTAGATGTCACTGCAGAAGTCCTTAACTGCTTGGTAGAAACAAATTATTTACATGTACAATGTAAAATTTATTTTCATATACAGTGACAGTAGCAGCAATTACATGGCATTCATCGAATATATTTTAAATTAGACTAGGTTCTAAAATTTTTTTATTTCTGAAATACTGTATGTCCCCATCCATTCCTTAAATACAAAGTAATTTTATTCATACAACATTATAAACAGTACTCAACATGTGGGATTTTTCTCCCTGTTTATGGTCATTTTAATTTTGAATATCATTTTATCAATTTTATTTTGAAAGTCATTATAATTTTGAATATCAAGTGTCAAGCTATTCCAATCAGGTTACCTTTCACATTTACCTTTTTTAAAATGGTAGAAATTTCTCTGAATAATGGCTCCAGAAGTAACCAACCCACACTTAATACTTACCTAATATTGGTCCCTTAAAAGTCCCAAACATTATGCCTGCTTAGTACAACAGTCTTTCTGCTGCTATGCAAAAGACCACCCAACTCCTCTTTATGCCATTTTACAAAATAAGAAAAAAACACATGGTGTGACATTCCTTCCATATTAAGAGAGGTATGATACAAGGATAGTGTAAGGCTTCTATGTCCCCTCCACCTGTTTCCCAGGCCTTTTTCATCTTCTATCTTCCTTCCAGGGCACGTGGGAACTCCTTTGATGGAAGGTAAGATGGCTGCCATCCTTCAGTTATCACAGTACTGTACCTTTAGAATGGACAGCATCAGCACTGTGATAACTGAGCCAGGGCAGCCTGTCAGTCACTGTGTCCGCCAGCAGCATCTTTCTTGGTGGCTGTATTACTCCCTCCGGAGGATCCCCATGAAGTGAAGGACTAAATGATCCCCTCTTCTGATTCTAGATAAGGGGAAGCAGCAGAAAAAGTAGGGTCAGAGCCCAGCATGGAGAGGCTGAAATATTCAAAGGCCCAGTAGAATTATATTAGAATGAGAAATGAACATATGATTTATACCTATTAATGAAGACGAGCAAGCATTTGTTGACAATATATGGAATGTGAAATAAGATTTCCTGTTCTACTTCAGTGTGTCCCTTTTGTGCAAGCATTCCCTGCCTCCATCTCCCTGACTTCGGTCATTCACATGAGATTTATTGAGGGACTACTATGTTCTAGATGCTCAGGAAATGAAAAACAGTAAGACATGGTCCCTGTCCTCAAAGCACTCATATTAATCATGGCAATAACACTACAGCTGTACAATATTTGATGCTTTCCTATGTGCTTTCTCATTTGGTAGTCCTCAGAACCTAAGGGGTTCTCCATGAATTGTTCACTAATTTATCAAAAAAAGTATTCTGGCAATAGGTTCAGTAACCATGTCCCATTCCATAAATAAAAAAAGCTAAGAGAGGTTAGGTGGTTTACCTGACCATAATACTACTTTATGGTGAACTTAGTCCTCAATCCTTATCTAGTAACGACTGACTCAAGTTTTTTCACAACACCCCAACATAGCCCTTCAACTTCATGAATTGAGTATTAAGTTTACAAAATGAAAAAGATTTCTGAAAACATTTACTTTTTGCTGAAGATTTTTAGTTTTCCCAATATCTCAGATCATGAAATAGAAACTAGTAGAGGTTTTATGGCTTAAGAAGAAATGCACATTAGCCAAAAAATGATGTTCACTGTTTGTGCTCTGAGTGCTAAGAACGTACTCATATTGAAGACACTGGAGATGACTATGTACTTAGTACTGTGGTGGGGTGATTTTCCCTATAGTTAATGTCAATTCTACTGTTATGGTAGTGCAGTAATTATCAACACTCTTTGGGATGCTTTACAACAAAATCAAAATAGATACACTTCATTTGAAATTATCTGTACCTTTGAGATGTACTTTGCAGTAATTTCAGGGATGAGTCTGACTTTTAATAAAGAGTACAAAAAGATTCTGAAATTAGAATTCAGGCTTCAAAATATCAACTTAATAAAACCATGATTCACTCGTTTTCCCCCCATCAGTCATAAGGTCTTAAGATATTTCATTATGAGTAGAAACTGACAGATATTTGAAAAATAATTATGTTTTCAATTAAGCATTTGTTCAGTTGCAAAGATTCATCATTTGCAACTTAGGAAGCACTGTATTTCGAACAAGCAGAGATGAATCAATTCTTTAAATGAGAAATCGGAAAGATGGAGGGCACAGTGAGTCTAAATCCACTATTAACTTCATGCAGTGAAACTGACCTGATCTGAAAACTAATATCCAATGAAATAATCTACCTACAAACAAGTTAAAATAACATTCTCTAATGTGCAAAAATATCTAAATGTTAAGAGGTCACTGTCTAGGTTTTATCCAGCTGATGTAATACAGAGTTGAAACACGAGAGGGCAATGAAGATTTTTTAAAAAAAAATTGGATCCCAAAACCTAAGGTTCCTGGAAATAGTTGCAGTTTCACACAAATTATAAACATCTGTTTTTACATGAACAAATATATTATGATTATTGGAGAATAACATTTAAGATACTTGATCCATCAAAAAGGATAGAAGATTACCACCTAACATTTCCTGGACCTAAGTCCTGTCAGCTGTGGAAAAGATGAATATTCTGAAATATTGCAGGGTAGACAACTATGGGAACAAATAAATAACTCTGATATTAACTTAGTAGTTATTAGCTTTGGAAAATATGAATACTGCAGGGTGGACAACTACAGAAACAATAACTCTGATACTACTTAGTAGTTATTAGCCTGTTCCTCACTAAGATTGAGTGCCAGTGCAGCTGAAAGGCTAAATATGCAGTCTACAAAGATGAACTTACAGCTTGTAAAGAGCTACAAATCTGAAATTCACTCTGCTGTCATGACCAAAAACAATACGACTAAACATCTTGGTACAGTAAGAATATTTCCTTATTCTTCTCTCATTTCATTTTTTTCTACCTGAAAGAAGGGGGTGGGTGGGGGAACCCAAGTGACCAAGTAATAATAAAAAGCAACCTGTTATTCTGTGAATACTTAATAATCTTCCAGAATAATCTAAAGGGGTTTTAAACTAATAAATTTAAAATTCATTTCATAAACCCTAATAAGAAATACTTCAAAAAATTAGGTTTTGTTTCCTCTTGGAAATTACTTTTGAAATGTACATTAAAAAAAATCAACTGTATCAGAAACACTTATTTCAATAAAGGTTTCTTATAAAAATCAAACTGTCTTGGGCCCTCCCTGGTGGCGCAGCGAGCTAAAGCACAGTACAAAGAAGCTTAAGTCACTTCTGCAAGAGTTCGATCCCCGCCTGCCCGGAGGAGATCCACATGGCACGGCAGACCTCTCCTGACCCGCCCGCTGCTCCCCTCAGCAGTGTACTTAGTGGATCTGCCTGTTCTGGTCCCCACTCTGTCTCTGGTGAATCCTCTCACCCTCCGCATCTCTGGCCTGTACCCCAGTTCTGTACAAATAAATAAATAAATCTTAAAAAAAGAAACTCAAACTGTCTTAACTTTAAAACAAATGATTATAAGAGTTCATGCATAGTAAAAAAAAAAAAAAAAAACTGTACTCATTGGAAGCAGGAGAAATTATAATGTAAAATTCTACCAGAAAGCAAACTGAATAGAAATACTAAAAACAACTGCTTTATGATACACGCAACAAGCATTACTATCTTGAATTTCAAGCAAGTCCAGCAAAGTGTATACTAAAAAATTTGCTCTCAGGCCCTCCCTGGTGGTACAGTGGGTTAAAGCACAGCACTAAAAAGCTAAAGCCAATGCAGCACTAGTTCCAGCCCAAGCCCCATAGTTGACCCACATGGCAAGGCAGACCTCTCCTGACCAGCCCGCTGCTCCCCTTGGCAGTGTACTTCATCAATCTGAGTGTTCTGCTCCCCACTCTGTCTCTGGTGAAGCCTCTTACCGTCTCTGCACCTCTGGCCTATACCCCAGCTCTGTATGCATAAATAAATAAAAATCTAAAAAAAAAAAAAATTCTTGCTCTCACACTTGTAGAACACACACACAAGCACACACACACCAAAGGGGGGGAGGAACCAAAACTATATTATGTAGCTCTTATGTATGGCTTGAAAATGTAAACATGATGATTCTGAACCTTTAAGAATTCTTTAAGTAGCTGTTTACATATTGAACAATTGCAGGTATTGTAAAGAAAGTTGCTAGCAATATAAAACATTTGAAAATATTTTAAAACTAAAATATTTCAGGCCTTCCCTGGTGGCTCAAGGGGTTTTAGTGCAGCACTGTGAAGTTATCTCAGCCATTGAAGCACAAATTCAATCCTGGGCCAGGGAGGTGACTCACATGGCACAGCAGACCTCTCCTGACCTGCCTGATGCACCCCTCAGCAGTGTATTTCAGTACATCTCCGTGTTCTTCTCCCCACTCTGTCTCTGGTGAATCCTTTCACCTCCCACATCTCTGGCCTGTACCCCAGTTCTGTATAAGTAAATCTTTAAAAAAATTAAAATATTTCAAACAGGCTTTTTAATTTAAATCTGTCAGTCTTTTACTAAACTAGGGTGTTTTTTTTTTTTTCAACTTGAAAACCGTACTTCAACTCAATTTGACATTGCAAAACATACAAACTGGACCAAACTGCAATGTTACAAAAATTGAACTGTTGAGGACCCTCCCTGGTGGTGCAGCAAGTTAAAGCACAGCCCAACAAAGCTAAAGCCACTGCAGCATGAGTTTGATTCCCAGGCAGGGAGGTGACTCACATGGCGTGGTAGACCTTTCCTGACCCACCCACTGCTCCCCTCAGCAGTGTACTGCTCTCCACTGTTTCCGGTGAATCCTCTCACTGGCATGTACCCCAGTTCTGCATGCATAAATAAATAAATCTTTTAAAAAAAATTGAACTGTCTATAAAAGATGCTCAAATGCCAACTACTGCTTTGTCAGAAATACACAGAAGCTGTATTTCTATTTTATTTCAAAGATTTGTTATATTCTTTGTTCGATAACTTGTGCCAAATATTAGTAGGAAGTCTGAGTAACAGACTTTTTTTTTTTTTAAAGAAGAAAGGAATTGGCTAAAATGGCAAGGAAAAGTCAAAGACCACAATCCAGTGCAAAGTCAGCCCTGATTCTGGCACCATAGCATCAACTGGGAGTAAATGAGGGCATGTCAGTGTTTTACTACTTTCAGCACTGTCTTCTGAACATTCTCATGTTGCAGTTTTAGCAGGTCTATAGAAGAAAGAGTCTATCAGAGTTGGTATGCATCTAATGACACTCATAAAGAGCACTGAACTTACTCATGTTGAACTGAGGTTTTAGTCCAAAAGCCTCCAGGATACTAAAAATTTACAAACAAATGGATTGGCCTATTTACTCTTTAAGAAGATATTCTAGTATGTGGTATGTCCTTCCTACACAAGTAATCAGCTTACATTATTTACATTATTTCTAGCCCAACTACTCTGCAGTTATTTTCTTTTCTGATTTTTCGCTAGATTGTACCTCCCCCCACCCATATTTTAGATTTTATAATAATTTGCTCACAAGTCAGTTATATTCTGATTTCACTTCTCTATTTTATTCTGTTAAAATATACCACCTGACTTCAAAATGACTCACCACAGCTAACCATCTCTAAAACCCTTATTGCCGCCTATTAATCTATTATTTCCTTTCAACTACAGCACTGCCATTTAAAACTGCCAAGCCTTAGACTCTCAAGTTCTCACTTTTCTTTTTAAAATTTATGTATGCATACAGAACTGGGGTACAGGCCCGAGGTGCCAGGGTGGTGAGAGGATTCACCAGAGACAGAGTGGGGAACAGAACAACCAGACGGACAAAGTACACTGGTGAGGGGAGAAGCGGGCAAGACAGGAGAGGTCTACTGCGCCATGTAGGTCACCTCCCTAGGCAAGACTGAACTCATGCTGAAGAGGCTGCAGCCAGCTTGGTAATGCTGTGATTTAACTTGCTGTGGCTCCAGGGAGGGCCCTCATTTCTCCTAATGGACAGCTAAAGGGAGCAGTATTGAAGATTTGCACTAATCCTTGATTCTAGACCCTGGGTCTGTTCCAGAAAAACAATTATATTCCTCTTTTCTGTAGAGTCCACCATGCTCAGTTTCTAGTCCTACACCTGTCAAGTGAACAAATTTCTACTTGTAGCATACACCACAGTGGCATTGCATTCATTCAGAGCACTACCTTATACCGATTTAATTTGGCTCTGTTTACATACTGTTTCCTCCAATCAACAGTATCATCCCTAATGTTACAGTCTGTTTTTTGCATGTCCCTTCACAACACTAAGCAGGGTCCTTTCTACATAGTACAATTTCAGCGGATATTGAATTAAATGATAAGCCTCTTCAATTCTCAGGAATTACTAAAGTACATGTTCAATTGCAGCCTCTACCTGTTTGATCTTAGGCAAGGTACTTAACAGTTTGTTATCTATAAAATGGGAGGTACTAAATGGTCCTAAAGTTGCTTTCAGTGCCACTGATGGGATGCTATTGCATCCAGATCCCAAAGACAGCACTATTCCTATTCAGTCTTACGCTTTTTTTTTTTTTTTGAGGAAAGAAGTCAGCAACCTTATGGGTCCAATTACCACCAGTAGAATATGTTATCAGTGCAGCAAGTAAAAGGAGAGAAGGAAAATTAATGACAGTAAGTAGTTAATTGGGACCACCAAGATGCCACTAGGTGTCACAACAATCATTGTGCCATACACTGTTCCCTGAATGCCTAGGAACCTTAGACAAACGCAACTATAGATAAGTGGATGATTCCCTGAGTTTTCCCGTGACACCCCTCTAGTATTCTGTACATTTGCAGTGACCATTCTTGAACAGAGGATGCTCCCTGTATGGGAAACTATACAACAGTCACTAATAGGTCTCACATTCTATAACAGTAACTCTTGGAATTCTCAAATATCCACATGGAAAATAGCAAAGGCATACAAATGGTTGACAAACATGAAATAACTGCATTCCATGCAATCACTCTTTTGAAATTAACCCATGGACACAAAGGAACATGTTATAGGCCAGCACTGTCCAAAAGGAGTAAATTGCAAGCCACATATTATTTAAAATATTATAGTAGCCACATTTTAGAAACATTTCAAAATAGACAGGTGAAATTAACATTAGTCATATATTTCATTTATTTCAATATATTATCATTTGAACATGGAAGCCATATAAAATTTGTGATATTTTACTTTCCTTTTTTGTATTGTCTTTGAAATCCAGACTGTGTTTTAAATATTTTACACTGATAACAGATTTCAATTTGAGTACTAAATTTTCCTCAGAAATACTTAATCTATATTTAGATTTCATAAAATTTACAGTTTAAAAAGTAGATCCATATGCCCCAGTTTCCAAATATTTAAGTTTTCCAATAGCCCAATCTAACAGCAACATTAAAAATTAAGTAATTTTAAATTTAGTTCTTTATCACTCTAGTCAGATTTCAGGTGCTTAATACCACAAATGCCTAGTGGCTACCATGTTAATGTAGGTCAGACAATTCTGTCACTGAATTCTTTAATTCTGTACAGGATTAAAAGACATGCTACCTGATCAATCAGCAAGTCCTCCACAGCACCTCAAAGGTACTCAAAGTATGCCAATAATTTTCTGTCACACCTGCAATAATTAGATGTCAATATCCCAGGGATGACCATTTATGAAGCAGCCTTCCCAAAAACAAAACAACTTTTTTTGTTCAGAGAGACAGGCACAATTCAATTCAGGGGGGGAATGGAGACACCGAAATTCAAAGATATAAAGTTCATTTCTGAGGTGGGAAATCTTGACCCGTTATTTCTTGCCCAGGACATTAGTCATCATTAGACATTACAGTCATTGTTTTTAATAAGCCTCTCATCTTCCATACTCACAGCTGTTATTACTGTATTCTCAGGTTCTTAGCCTTCCTCAAGGCTCCCTGCTAACTTCCCCCACAATCTTCACATTCTCTAGCCAATTCTAGTGCATATTCCAGGAGACCCTCTTTAATTCATTGAAAAGTGCTTGTTACCGTTGACATGCAGAAACATCTGAATAATTCAATAAATGACTCTTGAAATATCCTATTAATCATTCATTGGTCTAGGTACCCAAGTTATTTGAGAAAAGCTTTTCTGAAAATACATGTAAAGTCTCCCCCTACCCTTTCCCCAAAGGAACCAATTACAAAATGCTCCAGCTTTCTATTCCCATGTCAAAGTTCAGTGTTCCTACTGTGGTTGATTTTAAAAGTTGATCTTCTAAAGGAGCTGGATTCCTAAGGTAGTTCTATTTTCAGCCTTCTTCCTGTTCTGAAGCTAAAGTTGGAAGGGCTTAGGTGGTGATGTCATGGAAGGGAGACGACCGGCAAATTTTACAGAAGGGTCTTCTCCAGCACCTCTGGGAATGCTCATATGGGGGCCAACTAGGACGAATGTTCACTTATCATCTCCCCAGCCTCCCTCTTCAGTTCCAGTTATTTGTTAGCCAGCAATAAAGTAAGTCAAATAAGCTTGCAAACATATTTACAGAGTTTACTTCTAATGCATGTCAAAATGAAAAGACTGGGGAGAAGGAAAATGTCTCACTCCAGGGAAGAGGGGAGACAATTTCTCTCCATCCTTCACTCTCACTTCCCCAAATAGCTATCATAGGAATAGTGGCCAAGAGGGTGGGAAGGGCAGCTTGCAACAGGGAAAGGATTATAATTCTAGAGGCTTGAAGAGGGAAATGCTGCTTGGGAGATTCAGCTCAGAAAGGGGACCCTTAGGTCTCTTTTTTTACACTGTTTCCTCCTCCTTTTTGGAATGGTTAGTTCTGGGGCTGGGTGTGCCTTATGCTTGGGAAGCTTGTTTGGCTCTGGAAAACTAAGAGGGGCCAGGGTGGGGCTTAGGGAAAAAGTCATAGAAAAGCTGCTTGGTTCTAATTCTAGGTTAAGTAAGGCAAAGAAAGAAGGGAGCTGTAGGGGATGATGAGTGGGTGATTCCATAAGAAGACCCAGTGAAGAACTAAAAAAAAATCACACTGGGGCAAAGGCGAGTTCATCTCTCTTTCTCTCTAGCTGCTTGATTGGTGAGCTAGGTCTGGGGGTGAACGAGAAAATTCCAACCTATCCTTAGACCACAACTTGCACAGGAGAAGGATGAATGTGTGCTCTGCTGTGCAATCAGCAGGTGAAAGAAGCACTTTTGGCTGAGTCTTGGATGGGGTAAGCTAAGAAATCTAGAGAACAGAGGCGTCTCTGGTTTCTCTGCTAACCTCCCTTTAAAGCAGGAAAAACACAGGTATGGTCCTTCTCCAAGAAGGTGGCAGCAGGCGTGCCGGTATTTGAGTGAAGGAAAAGATTCCTTGTCCCGGGAAGGCAGGGAGAAGTCCTGGGGTCAGCTCCGGCCAGGAGTAGGCAGTCGCAGCCAAGGCCCCTCCCCCCTTTTCGTAAACCATCCTAGCCCGGCATAAATTACAGCAAGGCACCCTCCACCCCAATAACGTTTCTAATAAAAGAAGCAGTCTTTCATGGCCACATTTGAAAATAAAAACCTGCAAGCTCTTAATGATGGAAATAAACAGTTGAGCCTGGAGAGAAGCGGGAAAAAATTGGGGATGGGAGAAAGAACGTGCAGAGAAATCGAGGTTTCCCCGCCCTCCCAGCACACCCCCGCCCTTCAAAACCCGGGAGATTCTGCGTGGCAGGTTACAAGCTAAAAATGTCACTTTGACAGACCCCCTTCTTTCCTCCCTGCGCCCATTCTTCCTCCTACCCCAGGGTCCAGCGTCCCGGCCTGGTGGTAGCGATGAGTCCCAGAGCGTCGCGCGGGGCTCGCCCTTACCCCGGACCGCCGCCGCCGCCGCGGGGACTCCGGTCTTCCTCTCTCCTCCCTCCCTCATCCTCCTCCTCCTCCTCCGCCGCCGCCGCCGCCTCCTCGCAGACTCCTCCCGCCGGATCCTTCATGTAAACAACATCCAGGCTCTATTTACAGTCGCCGCCGGACGGCGAGGGACCCACGCCAGCACCCTGGAAGAAGGCGGGGGTGGGGGAAAAGCGAGTGCGCAACATTTACACACACACACACACACCCCGCCCCGCCCCTCCGCGCCGCTCCCCCTCCGGAGGGCCGAAGCAGGGTGCCGAGGGGCTCCTCGTGCCGGTCCAACCTGCGCGGCTCTTGACACCTCAGCGGGGGCCTGAGGGGAACAGCGGAACTGCTCACGGGCGAGGTCTACCACCCACCCCGCAGCAAAACACACACACCCCAACAACAACAAACCCAGTCCAACAACACCCTTGAAGTCGGAGTGGGAGTGCGGGGCCCGCAACCCCCTGCCGCCCCCGCCCCGAGCCCCGTTGCCTACCCAGAGGTGACGAGCTGCGAGAGGTGCCCGGAGCGGCTGAAGAGAGGCGGCCAGCGCCGGGCAGCGGCGCACCCTCGGCCCCCACC
>NW_004567109.1:37979291-38003663 GCF_000260355.1 Condylura cristata
GGGGGGGGGGGGGACGGGTGGAAAAGGGAGAGACAGGATTAAAAACACACACACACATACACACACAAACTTCCGGGTCTCATGACAGGGAAGGGAGAAAAACAAAAGGGAGGCGAGACACAACTCCCAGGGAAGGATGTGTGTGCGTACGTGCGTGCCTGTGTGTGTTTGTGTGTTTGTATGTGCGCGTGCGTGCGCGCGTCCTTCCCTCCAGTGCTCGGAGAAGGGAGGCCTCGCAGAGGACGGGTAGCATCCTCCCATCTAGGGAGCTCAGTGACCCCAGTGGGGCCACGACGCACCCGTTAGCAGCAGAGGTCGCCCATCCCGGCCTCAGGCTGGTCTCGAAGGCTCGGCGAAGCTGACGGGTTGGTCCCTACCTCTGACCGCCTCCGCTTACCGATTCGCCCCGGAGTTCTCGCTCACGCTCCCGGGCGGGGCGGGTGTATGACTCCCGGGCTACAGGAGAGAAGTCTCGCTATTGCCGTGAGGGAGAGAATGAAAAACTTTAAAGGCTACTGTACAAGTTTTTAAATCGTTTTGATTGTTGTTGTCTATGACAGCAGTAGGCAGAGTCTAATATTGGTTCTAACTCTTCCTCTCTTTCTGAGTCTTTTTTCTTACCAAAACGGACACACCCTCGTGGTTTTCCTTGATCCCATTCATCATCGATTGACTTATATAGGACAACTGTTTCTTCTATGTCAAGAGACAGTTGCATAGAGCAAGGCAGGTTTGTGTAACACTGGTCTGATTCATTTTCAGAGAGCTTGATAGGCATTTCCTTTATCCTCAGATCTGTTCACCGTAGCTGAAAACAACGATGCGGCGCCTTCTTTCCAGTGAAGTAGAAGAAATTGTGTATTTTTGTTGCTTGCTGTATTTCCTTTGGGTACTTTCACTTTTATTCCTCCTTAGTTTCTTTTCGAGTTTCTTGTCTCATAATTCAGAGCAGAAGTGAACTTTTAATTAGAGTCACCTCGGATTCCTCACTTTACGCATGAAGAAACGTATGTCTTGAGTTGAGGAGTTGCTTTAGGTCACACATTTAATTAGGGTGGAGTTTGTATTGAGCCCTACTCACCTGGTATCTCTACACAAGGGTGGGGGGGGGCGGGAGCCGTGAGGGACGAACTTAGAGTAATTGTATGGCAGCAATTCTGCTCCTATCCTAGAAATTAAAGATGGAGAACACCAGATATTTCTCTGCTGGTGAACACACATCATACTGGTGTGAGCTGCTTCTAACTCTCCATTTCTATGACTTGACTCAAATATATGTTAACTCGTTTCCGCTTAGCCTTTTGGTGGGAGAGTTTGTCATTTCACTGAACAACCCTACATTATTGTTCTGAGTTGTTTTTATTAGAATCCCACTGCATCCTTTTTGTGTTTGTAACCCACTGCATCCTTTTTGTGTTTATTTCATGGCATTTTTGCAGGTACAGAGGGTTAATGTGTGGAGAGGCACTGCCATGCTATGTTCACTTTTAATCTCTCATGTTTAGCACCTTACCTGGCAATGAATGAACAAATGAGAGCCCCAAGGGGAAATTCCCCCCCTAATTTCATCCCGACTATCTCTAGGAAATACTTCTACGTTTCTGTTGAAGGGAAAATACTGGAGATGCTTTTTTATTTTTATACTTTTGCAGACAACTTTTGGCAAA
Source organism: Condylura cristata (assembly GCF_000260355.1). NCBI lineage: Eukaryota > Metazoa > Chordata > Mammalia > Eulipotyphla > Talpidae > Condylura > Condylura cristata. The sequence goes on from NW_004567109.1 coordinate 37,980,959, forward strand.
TTTCTAAATTATAGAACCAAGCAAAACAATTTCTAAAATTTTTTAATCAAGTAATTTTTCTCTTTTTGCCACATTGGTTTCTCTTTTATAAATTCCTTCTTATTCATATAAGTAGATATGCCAATACGTATCTTTTGACTTTTGCTTTAGACTCCAAGCGGTTAGTGAAGTTTGAACTATGATTTTACTGTTTGGTATGAAATCATAATTTCACAGGTAGTATTCTGCTTCCTGGAATCCAGGGAACTAGGTGAGGAAGCAAACAGTTGAGCAGGCTGAAAAGATGTCAGCCTGTAGACAAAAAAGTATACATTGGAAATTTAAAAGACTGAAGGGCCTTTTAAATGATGTATACAATTATATTTACATCTTGGAGTAAGGGCTGGATTGTAACAGATTGAATTCATGAACGCACACATCATTATAAAGATCAAACATTAATCCTCTCTACTACCATGTAGCAGATGATCACAAAAAGAGCTCTTACAGCGTCTCCATCAATATGCCATCTCTCCAGTACACAACTGAAAAATGACATTTCCAGGTGTGTGAGAGTGGACTTTGGAATCAGGTACTAATCTCAGCTCTGCCCACTACCAACTTTGCCATCCTGGGCAAGTTATTCATCACTTCTGATTCTAGTTTGTTTGTTTTTTTTTAACTCATGAGTATAACAATACCTGGCTTAATGAGGAAGTTTTAGTACTGAAATTTAATCAAAATTGGATTAAATATATGTAAAGCACCTACCATAATACTAGTAATTTAATCTTCAGTAATAAGTGACTGTAATGATCATTTTAATTATATTTTTATTTTCCCCATATACTTCCTAGGATTAGTCTTCCCCATCCCACCCCCCTTGGCTTTCTTGAAAGTGCAACAAAACTACTACTATTGAAAGTTCTGTGATTGTGAAGATAAATAATAGATCCTGCTCTCAAGAAGTTCATACTTCACTCTTAAAAAAAATACATAAACAAGTGAGGATTTTGGTGGGCTGAAGACAAACACTCAGCTTCTAACATGTTGAGATAACTTGAGAAATATTTAATTATGACCTAGGTGTATTAATATCCAACAAAACCTATAGAAGAATGAAAACGCAGAAGAATTAAAAACCCACACCTCAAACCAACTCACATTTGTACATTAATGAAGTTTGCCTGTAAAATCCCTAATCTGTTTGTTTCACAGCTTTCAAAAACAGTTTTCTGGGGGCCCTTCCTGGTGGCACAAGGAGTTAATGCACAGCATTGTAAAGTTATTCTCAGTCACTGCAGCATGAGTTCAATCAGCAGCCAGGCAGCTGACCCACATCGTGCAGCAGACTTCTTCTGTCTTGCTGGCTGCTCCCTGCAGCAATGTATTTCAGTCAATCTGCCTGTTCTGCTCCCCACTCTGTCTCTGGTGAATCTTCTCACACCCTGCACCTCTGGCCGGTACCCCAGTTCTTGTATGCATAAATAAATAAATGTTAAAAAAAAAAGTTTTCTGGTCTGGTATGAGGTTTCCTTTGCATTTGAGTGAAAGCTATGCCAGGTTTTTCCTTTGAGGTAATGTTGAAGAAGTGTAGTTAATGGTAGGCGCTTTTGGTTGTTAAATAATTAGACCATTTTAATCAAGCACTAGTTTTCTAAGAAACTTATTCCCATTCCTTGAGGTTAAGAAGCAAAGCTGACAGCGATTAAGACTTTGCCCCTAAGAAATTCATTCAACAATATTTATTGATTACTGATTGGGAATGAAATAGTAAGACATTGAATTTAATGAAAGCTTGATATATAAACTATCTTTTTCAAGAAGTATGTGAGTGACTCAGGGTTTGGGAACAACAAAATATAGCTCTTCCCCTCCTCCCAAGGTAATGTTTGCTCCTTGAAAAAAAAAAAAAAAGAATAGTTCTTAAGAGAATAATTTGGTCTCTACACCCCAAGTGAACCTAGGTATCTTGCTAGTGTTAGGTGGAATTATGAAATGAGTGAGTTTATATTCAGTTCCCCTTTGGGTTATTTAAATAGCTTTCCTGTCTTTCCTGTTTGTTTTCCAAAAGACACTAAAGTGATGATTTTAAAATGCAAACCCAATTATATTATTCTTCTGCTTAAAAACTATGACTCCCCATTGTCTGCCAAGTACAGCACACAAGACCTTGTGTGATCTTGCACTGCTGAGCCTTCCAATCTCTTCCTCCATAAGACCTCCCATGTAGAGTTTTCTGGATGCCCAGTTTAATTTAAATCTCAGATTTTTTTTGTTATGAACTTATCCCCCAATATTACATACTTTCTTATACTAGAATGTATCGTTTGTTAATCTGAAATCCAGATTTAAGTGGGCACTCTATCTTTTATCTGGCAGCCTTAATCAAGCCAATCTGATTAAGCTGCTATTTCCTACTAGTCTATGCCATTGTCAGTATTTGACCACCTCACCACCCTGCTCCTTGTTCACATGAGATTATTTTGCTGCTTCTTGGTCTAGACATGAGGTTCTGGAACTTGGAAGGAGTGAGATTGAAATTGACTCTTGCTGGGGACATACCTAACCACCTGTTCAATATCTGGGCTTCTGTCCTCGTCCTTGTTCATCCTTTCCATTCTTCTCCTGGAGCTGGAGTTCTGCTGTGAACCCTAATTTCCTTGGCAGGAGGCCCACACCTGACTTTTTGCATGTGCCTCCCTGGGGATATGGGTTTAAATCCTTTTTTCTGAGTTACTGGCTGGGCTACTGACCTAAATTGGATGGTCATTGAAATGGCCTCATATGCTGCCATTTTCCTATTGTACCCATTACAAATGAGACACTCAAATGAGATCAAATTTGTGAATGTGGTTTGTAAATTATAAAACCTCTATGATGGTAATTTAGTTTAGAGACTAATTTCAAGCTCATCACCTGGTCTTGAATATGGACGTGCCACACTAAGGTACTCTGGATGTCTCTTGCTCCTATTCATACCTAGTGATATGGGATGCTGAAAATGATACAGACTTTTTCTCTGAATTTACTCTAATTTTTGAACGTGTGCTTTCAAGTCACACTATGTCATTATGAATGGGTCTAGATTTAATTAAAAAATTAATGTTATGAATCAGGGCATACCTCTTAATGATTGCAAACAGACTCATAAACTATGTCATAGTCTGGGCTTGGTAACGAACTCTGATCTTTTCTATTCTATTTCATTTTTAAAAAAACTGGTTGACCCACCAAATTAGTTTAACCCACTAATGTGTGTGACCTGCATTTTGATATATGCTGACTGGCATTATCCATTCAGATTTTCTATATTAACCAACTGACTGGGACAATCATCAAATGTCTACGTCATTTGGTGCTGTTTCCAGTAGGAGCCGCCTTTGCCCACAAAAGGAGTTGAAGCTAACTTACTGAGGCATGTCATAAGTGTTCTTCCCATTAAGATCAGTAAGAAGAGTACTGAAGAAAGACTTTCTAAGCTATCTAACATTAATATATAAAGTTCCTGGGAAGCTTATTTGTAAAGAGAGATAGCTGCAATTTTTTCACTAATGGCTGCTACATTCATCTTAGAACAGAAGGATATTGTTTGGGAGTATTTCTTTCTAAGACCTTTAAAATTATTCCTGGTTGCAGTAGAGACTTTTAGGTTTCTGAGATTTCATACTAATGTCAAGTCTAAAACATAAACCGTTCTCTTTTTCATGGCTATGATTTTATTTTATTCTCCTATCCCGTAAATGGCCAGCAGGTTAATCTAATATTCAGACTGCTTTTTAAAAAGCTGGAGAACAGTAGATTCCAGAGAAAATAAGAAAATATTTGCAAAAGCAAGTATGGTGCAAGTGGAGTGGAAAGAAGACAATTTATTTAAGGAATTTTTATGATACAAATAGTCAATCCAAGTGCTAGAATTCAGGACTTTCTCCCTCCTCCTCTTCTTTTACATATGACTGACTCATATATTTTTCTTTATGGTATGGTAGAGTTTTAGTATAGTTTTAGTATAGTTTTAGTATAGTTTTTTAGTATATTGGCCTGGAAAAGACCAAGTTCTAGGTCAGCAGAGGTAGGAAAGCTAGATTGAAGAGAAAGGAAAATAGAGTCAAAGGGAGATTTTTGCTTACTTTTTTTTTTTAAGATTTATTTATGCTTACAGAACTGGGGTACAGGCCAGAGGATTCACCAGAGACAGAATGGGGAGCAGAACATGTCGACTGATGAAGTACACTGCTGAGGAGAGCAGTGGGGTAGACAAGAGAGGTCTGCCATGCCATGTGGATCTGCCATGCCATGTGGGCGGGGATAGAACTCATGCTGAAGTGGCTTTAGTTGCTTAGTGCTGTGCTTTAACCCAATGCACCACAAAAGAGTGCCCTGCTTACTGATTTACAAAGTGTTTGAAATGGTTTGCTTGTATACATAGATGGAAATGATCCAGGAGAAGAGAAATTCGTGATGGATGACAAGGATTTGTTGGTCTAGATCTTGAGTCTTATTTCTTTTTTAGATTTATTTATTTATGCATACAAGAACTGGGGTGTCGACCAGAGGTGGGGGTAGGGATGAGAGGATTCACCAGAGACAGAGTGGGGAACAGAACAGGCAGATCTACTGAAATACACTGCTGAGGGGAGCAGTGGGTAAGAGAGCTGACAAGAGCTGCGCCATGTGGTAACTTACCTGTGTGGACAGCTTGCTAGTTCTGTTTCTTTAACCCCTTTGTACCACCAGGGAAGCCCCTAGATCTTGAGTCTCTCAGACGATCTAATGCATTAGTGGAAACTTTTCTGCAGGCGTGCATTCTCCCAGAATAGGAGACAAAGTAGGATCTAAGGGGGTACACCCCTATAGACTAGAGTATCTGGTAAGAGTGAGTTGAACTCTTTTGATTCCAGTTTTCTCAATGAGGAAAGTAGTGGTTTTCAATTGAGAATGAGATTAGGGAGAAGAGAGAAATAGGTGTGAAACAGTCTTTTAACAGGAAATGAGTGCAAGGATATAGTATATAGGAAAGCTAATGTATTTGAGAGATTTTTGGATATTAGCTGGGAAACAGTAATCCTCTTCTTAAATTACTGGTGAGACCAGACCAGTGTGGGTGGAAAGTTTAACCGGGATTGTGATTTTACAAACCTGCGTGAACTAAAGTAGTGAAGAGAGTTTAGGGAATGAGTATACTTAATGTCTGATTTTTAAACCAGATGAAGGGAAAGAGAGGATGTCACTGAGCAGGGGACGATAAAAGCAACGGTGCCCAGGAAGCTCCACCCTCTGGTCTTTGTGTGACTGGCGCCCCCTTGTGGGTTAGTCATTCCCTGATCACTTTTTTTCTTTATGCATACAAAACTGGGGTACAGGCCAGAGAAGCAGGTGTGGTGAGAGGATTCACCAGAGACAGTGGGGAGCAGAACAGGCAGATGACAAAGTACACTGTTGAGAAGAGCAGTGGGCGACACAGGCACCGAAGCGGCTTTGGCCAGCCTGCAGTGCTGTGCCCAAACCCGCTACGCCACCAGGAGGGGCCCTCCCTTGATCACTTTTTAAGAGTAATTAAGATGCACTACTGTCGCCTACCTACCTACCTACCTACCTACCCATCCATGTCAATTATTTATCTTAATATCTTTTATATCTTTTTGTCTCTGTATCTATGATCTATCTCTGCATCTACCCTCCCACACATCTATATACCTACCCACTAATATATGTTGTGGCATAATTACTGATTTTAGAGTCACTTTATGATACTCTAGACTTGCATATTACATTTGCTATATATAGAGCTTGTAATACAACTCCAGGGACCCTTGGAAAGATTTACAGACTGGGAAGCAATTTGATTATTCATGATTGTGAATATTTGTATTTTATCATTCCTTTATTCTTACATTTATTTGCTGCCGAGAATATAGCCCAGAAATGCAGCCACCAATAACAATTCTGTTTCTGTGCGAAAATTAGTCTGCCTGGCCATGGTTACATATCACATGGCATCACTCCTCAGATCACTCTAGTGAAATCCAGATACTGTTTGACATAGACAACATTCCAAAGTGTGGTAGGAGAAGAAACCCCAAATCTTAGACAGATATGATTCAAAAAAATAAACACTTCAAATGTGCTAATGCCTCTGGCAACTAAAAATCAAGGCTTGATTTTTTGACATAGCACTTTTCAAATCATTATGTGTCAAATTTTCTAAAAAGTGTCTGTATGACAACAATATAACTTGCACAACGAATACTCTTGGATTTATCATTAAGACATTTCCTTATCAGCATGCTTCACAAAAATGTGGGGGGCAGCACATTACCTATCTTAACAGACTCTCAGGGTTTCTTTTCCAAAATGGAGATAATAGTAAATAGGATTGCCCCTAAAATTATTAGATGCTCATCACAGCGTCCAGTACATATTAGGTGCTCAAGACATGTTAGTTCCCTTCTTTCCTTTTTTTGTTGTCATTGGTGTCAGTTAAAAATTATGAAGGGGGGGTGCTACCTGGTGTAGCAGGGGTTAAAGTCTTAGTGCTATCAAGTTGTCTCCAGATACTGCAGCATGAGTTTGATCCCCCACATCCCTTGGGAGCTGACCAGCATGGCACAGCAGAACACCCCTGACCTGCCCACTGCTCCCCTCCTCAACGAATTTCAGTAGATCTGCCAGTTCTGCTCCCCACTCTGACTCTGGTGAATCCTCACTGCCCAACCCCCTACACCTCTGGCCTATACCCCATTTCTTATAAATAAATCTTTACAAATATATGAATGGAGTGGGAAGGAAAGTAATTATCTTTTTTTTTTTTTTTTAAGATTTATTTATTTGTGCATACAGAACTGAGGCTCAGGGGTGGTGAGAGATTTCACCAGAGACAGAGTGGGGAACAGAACAGGCAGATCGATGAAGTACACTGCTGAGGGGAGCAGCGGGCGGGTCAGGAGAGGTCTGCCACACCATGTGGTCACCTCCGGGGCAGGCGGGAATCGAACTCATGTGGAGTGGCTTTAGATTCTCAGTGCTGTGCTTTAACCCGCTGCGCCACCAGGGAGGGCTCCGAAAGTAATTATTTCTTAATGTCACTCTGGTTTAAGTTGGTGCATTTAAAAGATACAGGACAAAATTGTTTTAATGGAAGCATTGTAATAGAGTTTTTCATCATGAAAGTTGTGGCTTTAGCTGGGCAACAGGGAAAAACATCCTGGGGTCTAGATTCTACCCACAGAGACCGATTTACTTGGACAAGGATGTGGTCTAATATAGGTGTGAGGGCTTTTAATAAGTCAACTTTACATACAATAAATTGCACAGATCTTAAATGTGCAGTAAATGAGTTTCACAATTGTTTATTGCTGTGTAACTGTTACAGAGCACCCCAATGTGAATTGGGTTGCCTGTCTGTGGGTCTTCACCTGCATGTTTACGATTCAATTGAATTATGGACACACTCAAAAAGGTTCAATAATGGATTTATTTACAAGCAGAAAGGTAAAGGAATAACCCAGGGGAAAAGGGAGAGAAATACAAGTTAAGCTAGGATGTCCTACCAGTTCTGCTGACTTGGACTCCACCGGCACACTGAAAACCTATCGAGAGCCAAAACGACCAGCCTCGAACCACCAGGCCAAGAGACCCCCAGAGCCCACATGTCTGGTTTTATCTTAACCTGGCTGCTCAGCTCCGTCCTCACGTCCCAGTGTGCTTCTCCTTGTTATTGATGGGATTAGTAGTTCCAGTATCTGGAGTGGGGAGCGGATTCCATGAAACCTGTACCAGTTACATAACCATCACTCTAATCATGATCGAGAACTTTCCTATTACCCAGAAAGTGTCACTTTCTTGTCAGTCGGTCCTGCTGCTACCTTAGTTCACAGGTATTCTGATTTCTATTACCACGGATTGGTTCTGCCTGTGTTTGAATTTCACATGAAATTTATAAGTGGAAGCAAATACGTCCTCATATGTCACTAGCAAATTGAAGTATTTTTTGACACACATTAGTGCTGATATGTGTGTTTGTAGCTTCTTCTTTTGGTATTTTTCTGCACAAAAGTATCATAATTTATGTACCTATGTTCCTGTAGGCAGACAGTTGATTTGTTTTCTTAGAGGTTACAAACATTCTTATGCAAGTCTTTTGTGAATATTCATTTCCATTTCCCTTGGGTTATGTCTAGAAGTGGAATTTCTGGCTTATAGGTTGGGTGTAATTTATATAAGAAACTACTGTCAGGGACCGTCCCAATCATGGATTGCTGGGGGTCAGAATTGGCAGGGCCTTAAGGTGGGAGCTGCGTTGTCAAGGTCAAGCGGAGATTCCTGAAAAGGGGGGGAAAGGGCAGCACGAGGAAGACGGGAATAGGAGTTGGGTGCAAGTCTTTCTGTTCTGCTGTCAGCAGAAGTTTATTTTATGCATTTCAAGCAAGCAGTGAGATAATATTAGCATTGAATTGGGCTAAGATCACAATCATTTTTTTTTTTTCTGAGAACAGTTTGGGGTCTATTGACCTTCAGCTGAGGTTATAACATTATTCTTAAAATTGATCTAATAAAATTAAGATAGGTACATAAATTCATAAAATTTAAGGCTAACATTATATTTTATTACAGTGACGATTGGCTAAAATAAAGTCCTTTTGAACCTTAAATGCTACTTAATGATCTTCATTCTCATTGAAACATCTTAGAGGGTAAAGTTGAGGACTAGGGTGGAGGCTGGACTGGAGATGTGAAAGAGGATAAAGTGAGGTCGCACCCCCAAGGTGAAATTGTAAGAGGGTAAGGTAAAGTCGAGGATTAGGGTGGAGAAGTTTTCTTGTAGATAAATCACTAAAGGAGATAGTAAGATTCCTCATTTAATGACTAAGCAATAGAAAGCTTAAGTAAGCTTGTAGAGAGATAAGATTTGGATTCTTGTCCAGGCAGTAAAAGAACTCAGTAATTTTAAGCATGTTCTAGTACTGTCTTATTTTATAGTATTGATTTTACTATAACAGCCAATTGATTTTATTAATCAGCCCATTGTAATATTTTTTACTTTAAGAATTTCCCGCCCTGGGGCAGCACTTGCCTGGGTCAGGTAGTGTCTTATGAGGCTAAGGTAATCCAGTTGCAAGCTGATGGTTGATATTACAAAAAAGAGGGGTCATAACATGAGCTAGTGTGGAGATTCTGATTTTTCAGAGCTTTTCCTTTTCTATCCGGAATTTGTCAGTTAATAGAAGTTACATAGTTTGTGTCAAACTTCCAACAATTTTATCAAGGTGGTTGTACTCCTTAGCTCCTGTTAGCAATGCATGCAAGTTCTGGATGATCTACATCATTACTAACATTGGTCTTTTCTCATACCTTTAAAATTTGGTCGTTCTGGCTGGTAAGAAATGGTATGTAACAGTTTTAATTTGTATTTCCTTGATGAATAAATATGTTTTCACATGAGTTGACATGTTATGTACACAAATACTATCAAATACAGTTTGTTTTGAAATCTTTTCTCCATTTTTAAAAACTGGATTGTCTTTTCTTAGTGCTTTAAAAGATTTCTTTCTTTCATCTGTGTTGCACTGTACCTGCTTTTGTTATTCTTTTTTTTTTTTAAGATTCATTTTGTAAAGATTTATTTTTGCATAATACTGGGATGTAAGCCAGCAGTGTTGGGGGGTGAGAAGATTCACCAGAGACAGAGTGGGGAGCAGAACAAGCTGTTCTCCTGAAATACACTGCTGAGGAGAGCACTGGAGAGTATCTGCTGTGGCATATGTGGGTTAACTCCCTGGCTGGTGACTGAACTCTGGTCTTTACCATGAGCTTTCAAAGTGATAGGGCTGAGATGTAACTCCTATACCACCTGGGAGGCTCTGCTTTTGTCATTCTATGTCCTCAATTAGTGTTGGTATTGCAATGAAGAGGAAACAGGACATGGGCATTCTGGAAGTCAGAGGGGCAAAAAGCAGAGGAACCTCCAAGCAGCTCAATGGTATACAATGTGGTCAGAAGGAATCAAACTAGTAGTCAGAGCAGGGGGTGGGTGAGCCATGGAAGTATATGTCCAGCACCTTCTTGACAGAAGCCCTGAGACACTTTGGAGGAAGTGGTAGACTTCCACACAGCCCTTGGGACAGGAACCCAGTCTTCAAAAATAAATAAATAAATGTATATGTAGTATATGCAATACACATCATCTATTTATAGTGTATATACACTTATATTCCATGTAAATATATAAATGACATCAGAAAGCTGGTATACTTGGGTACTTCTATCAAAGATACAATTGAGGCCATTTTATAAGTGATTCAGATAACTAATATGTGGACCAATTTCTACCTTGCTGTGAACTCCCCAAGGGTGGCAACAAATCCTTTTAGAGTTTCTGAGAACAGAGAAAAATCCAACTGTGATGCTACAGAATATTGGCTCCTTTGTCAGGTTCTTGCTTCTCCTCTCAGCAGTCCCTTGCTGTGGTTTCTTAGGTTACAGTACAATTAGTGAGTTAAGGCTTTAATGTATGGGTAAAGGCTTTGTTGTTATTATCAGCTTTAATGTGGCTATGGCTTAAATCTTATTATTTTTGAGATTATTTTTGAGTTTTAGTTATTGCTGTCATTATTAGATCTGCTGATTAGCAGTCATTTTAGGGCCCAATCTGTTACAGGGCACCCCAATGTGAATTGGGTTGCCCGTCTGTGGGTCTTCACCCACGTGCTTACTATTCAATCGTATTATGGACACACTCAAAAAGGTTCAATAATGGATTTATTTATAAGGAGAAAGGTAAAGGAATAACCCAGGGAAAGAGGGAGAGAAATACAAGTTAACTAGAATGTCTTACCAGTTCTGCTGACTTTGACTCCACCGGCATGCTGAAAACCAATTGAGAGCCAAAACGATCAGCAGCGAACCACCAGGCCAAGAGATATACAGAGCCCACATGTCCAGTTTTATCTCAACCTGGCTGCTCAGCTCCGCCCTCACGTCCCAGCGTGCTTCTTCTTGGTACTGATGGGATTTGGAGTTCCAGTATCTTGAGTGGGGGCGGAGTCCATGAAACCTGTACCTGTTACAAAACCAACCAAACACCAGCAACTGGAAGACTAAGGACAATAAAAACAACTCTTATTCAGGAACAATTCAAATACTTAATTTAGAGATTTTTAGAATTTCCCAATTGGATGTGTATTCCAGTTTAACTTTGTTGTGTCCATGGCAAAACACTTTGCAAAGCAAAATAATAAACATATTTGCAAGAGGCATGTTCACCCAACTAAAGAGAACAGTAGGATGAGAACATTGGCATTCATTAGAGGCTTCCATTTACTTAAACAATTAGAAGCATACATGTAGATGCAGTAAGTTCACAATGAGTTTTCCTAATCTATTTTCCTCTTTCTCTCTCTCAGGGCTTTGTTGAGGGCAGAAAGTATATTTCTGTGCAGAGAACCCCTTAGTACATGTTAGCTAAATGAAAAGCTCCTATATTGTATAGATGGCTTAGATTTTAGGTTCTTTACACTCAGCAGTCTGTTGTAAGCTTGTGGGTGCATGTGTGCAAAACTGTCAGTAGAATCTATAGCATTGGTGTTAGAAATACAACATTTGTTGGAGGCGAAAATGTATATTAAAAATAAAAGGGAGGAAAAACAGGATTGTGCAAGAACCTCAGGCCATAAAGTAAATCTAAGACAGCCTTGGAAGACCCATCAGCCAGCTCCTGGAGCACATGAATTCTCGGCTTTGTGAAACTATTGGCAGCCACTGCAGCACAACTACCTGCTGTGTGATGGAACATTTCTCTATAAAGTTTAGTGGAGAAGACAGGAAAACTGATCTTTAAAATACCTTCTAACACAGCAAAGGGACAGATCAGACCAAACCAAACTAAAACAAGCCCTTCGAATCTGATTGTAGAACAGAGATTAGTGGACAGTATTGGGGACCAGCCTCAACACACAGCCGGGGAGCAAGAGCTTCAGAGGTGCAAAATGGCATCTGCCAGCGGAAATTTTGGGGGGCCAGGGAAAGCGGGAATGAGGAGACAGGGGAGTCAGTCTAGGGTGCGAGTGTCTCCTGCCTCTGGTCTCAGCAGGACTTTATTTATACACTACAAGCAAGCAGTGGGATGACATTACCATATGAATCAAGCAGAAAGGTTACAATCAGACTCTTTTTTTTCTGAGAACAGTTTGTGGTCATTTTGACCCTCAGTTAAGATTATAATATTTATTGTTCTTAAAATCAATCTATTAAAGTTAAAACAGTACATAAATTCATAAAATTTAATACTAACATTGCTATATTTACCACAGTGAAGATTAGCTAAAATGGAGCCCCTTTAGCAATAGTTACTATTTAATGACTTTCATTCTCATTGAGATATCCTATAGGTGAAAGAGATGAAGTAAAGCCAAGGGCCAGGGTGGAGAAGTTTTCTTGTGAATCCATCACTAAAACAGATATAGCAGAGTTCCTCATTTAAAGAATGAACAAGAGAAAGCTTAAGTAAGATAGTAGAGTGATGAGATTTGGGTTATCCGTTTCAGGCAATAAAAGAGCTCTGGTTTTTTTTTTACATGTTCTTAGTGCTGCCTTGTTTTACAATATTGATTTTACTATAACAGCCAATTGTTTTTTTTTTTTAAAAGATTTATTTATTTATACAGAACGGGGTACAGGCCAGAGATACGGAGGGTGAGAGGATTCACCAGAGACAGAGCGGGGAGCAGAACAGGCAGATCGATGAAGTACACTGCTGAGGGGAGCAGCAGGTGGGTCAGGAGAGGTCTGCCGTGCCATGTGGATCTTCTCCTGGGCAGGCGGGGATTGAACTCATGCAGAAGTGGCTTAAGCTTCCTAGTGCAGTGCTTTAACCCACTGTGCCACCAGGGAGGGCCACAGCCCTGTTTTTATTAAATAGCCAATTGTAAAATCATTTTTGACTTCATCAGATGCATTCAAATGAAGAAGTTGTTATAATTACAGGAGTGGCAAAAACAAAGGGGCCAGCAGGAGCCAGCTTTGGGACCCCCTCAAGCTTTTTAGGTATGTGACCCCACTAGCTCAGACTTTGTCAAACAGCATGCGTTAGCTGGCTTGCACCAAGACAGGGAGAGGGTGTGGAGGCAAGGTGTGGAGGGGACAGTGGGTTATAGTGGAGAGTTATGTTACTTTGTTGATGGGTGTGGTGTGGTAACTTGCATTTGTGGAGGTGTGAACCTGTACTCCTAAAACATAGTGTTGTGAATTGATGTCACTGCCATAAAATACCTTCTGATATCTTCTAAGTAGTAAGATGTACATGCTACAGTAAGAGGACAAAGGTGGGGGTGTTTATCTTCAACATATATGTCAGTCTCAGTGACTGTGTTGGCTTTAAGGAGAAAATGTAACAGGTACAGGGTTCATGGACTCTGCCCCCACTCCAGATACTGGAACTACTAATCCCGTCAGTAACAAGGAGAAGCATGCTGGGACGGGACGTGAGGGTGGAGCTGAGCAGCCAGGTTAGGATAAAACCAGACATGTGGGCTCTGGGGATCTCTTGGCCTGGTGGTTCGAGGCTGGTCGTTTTGGCTCTCGATAGGTTTTCAGTGTGCCGGTGGAGTCCAAGTCAGCAGAACTGGTAGGACATCCTAGCTTAACTTATATTTCTCTCCCTTTTCCCCTGGGTTATTCCTTTACCTTTCTCCTTGTAAATAAACCCATTATTGAACCTTTTTGAGTGTGTCCATAATACGATTGAATCGTAAGCATGCAGGTGAGGACCCACAGACAGGCAACCCAATTCACATTGGGATGCCCTGTAACAAAAACACAGAAAAGTATGAGACAACACCATGTGGAAGTGTAACAGGGTGGTCCCTAGGAAAAGGGGAAATTCCAGGTTCCCTCAAGGACACAAATTAATGAGAAATATGCTTGGGGAAGAGAATGATGCCAAGTGAGACTGAAAATTAGGGTGGGGAAGGGACAGAGTTTTGGGGCAATTTATTTCATAGTATTAAAAAATAAAGCAATGATTGAATGCCTGTTAGGTGTTGGACTAGGAACATAAAGTTAAACAAGGTGGGGTTTCAGGTCACACTCTTGAAAATTAGTCTTTGAAATATTGATTGAGACCTAGTAACCTCGATAATCCTGGGAGTCCCACTATAGTGGTTCTTAATGTCTATCTCCAATTTAGTAACACCAAATTCCTGGTCTTTTCATAAAAGAGAATTTGTATTTGAAGATTCTGGGTGAGAACATGTGTGTGATCTTGCTGAGTACTTGATTCCTGAGGCATCAACGTAAGGGCTGGAAAGGGCTTCAGAAGTCATGGACAGATAGCCTACATTTCACCTCTGATGAGACTGAGGACCAAAGGGAAAATGATTTTCTTAGTCCTTTCTGATGGAGGAAGGAATGCAAGGGAGGCCTCACAAGACTGAGGCACAAAGGGAATGGGTAGAAGGGGCTAGTGCAGCTACTGACACAGCCATAAAATCAAGGTCAACCCATGCCGGGGATGCCCCTGGGATGCCTGAATATCTGCAGGAGGTCCCAGCAGATAACTGACTGAGGGATGTGTGTGAAGCTCAGATCCAAAAGGTGAAAGATAAGGACTTGGTGATGAAGCCTATCAGGAATCTCAGATTCTATTCAAAGACAACAAACCTAGGTTCACACGGAGTGAGCCCCTCCCAGGGAGAGGTTGCCTATATCTGGGCAGTCTCTCCTCCAGCATGGGGCAGCCACTCCTCTGCCCACCTGTGCCTATGCAGGTGCTTCTTTCCACCCATTGTCTCCCTCTGCAGGGCAGCAGCATCCTGCCTGCCCATGACCTGTACCATGCCAGGACTTCTCTGCATTGACCTCCCTCAACGGAGGCAGCTCTCTTAAGACCACCCACCTGCAATCATGCAGGTTTCTTTCCCTGCATACCTGTCCCTTTGGGGCAGCTCTTTCTGCCCGCTTGTGTCTATGCAAGTGTCTTTTCTTCGCCTGTCTCTTTCTAATAAACTTACTCTTTAAATATAACTGAGTCTCTGCCTCGTGGAGAATCTCGCCACATTCTGCTGAAAGGGGAGCTCTGGTGAAACCTTTCCCAGAGTGAACCCAAGGACCCAAACTCAAAAGATGACATCACTTTCTACTGTGCATATTATTTATCTTGAGAGAAATAAGACTAGGTCGATTATTTCTGAAGTTTATTTTCATTATTGCCTGGAACACTCTCAGACATTTTTCCTAATCACTCCCCTCCAATGAACTCTCAATACCATAGATACAGTATATATCTGTTATGTACTATAGATCTGTTTATGTGCCCATAAGAACAAGATTTGTTTTCAACCTCCAAGAACTAATATTTGCCCCCTTGGGGGTGATGTTGTCTGATTGGGAGTGCATGGGATGGACAGACTAAATGTGACCAGGTTACCAAGGCTTTAAAATTCAGGTAGAGGAACTGCTTTTGGTGAAACAAGCAATAGAGAGCCATAAGAGGCTCTTGAAGCGAAAAGCAGTGAGGAAAGAGTTGAAGACCCTACTACACACAATGGTATCCTTCAAATACTATGTGTCAGCTGCTCTGTTGCTGGTGTACATATCTTAAAAAAAGGTTAACACGGACCTCCTATGCCCTTACAGACTGGAGTGAGACAAATTTATTAAATATATGCACAAATGATTTTTATTAGAGTTGTAATAAGTGTTACGACCTCCTTTCTTAATTTTTGTTTTAGCTACAATATAGTAGTTGTGTTCTAAATACTACGTTAAACAATACAAATATCAGCTCCTTTATGAAAGAGGTATAGTATACCTATATAACAACTAGGAAACAGGCATAGAAACTGAGAGCCCTGCCTTACCAGGGCCCACCTGGTGGTGCAGAGGATTAAAGCTCAGCTCTGTGAAGGTAGCCACAGCCACTTCAGTACAAGAGCAACCGGATCCGGGCCCTGGAGGTGACCCACATGGCACAGCAGACCTCTCCTGTCTGGCCGGATACTCCCCTCAGCTGATCTGTCTCAGCCTGTTGATCCCCTGTCCATCTGCCATTCTGCTTCCCACTCTGGTGAATCCTCTCACTTCCACAACTGTATGCATAAATAAATTACCAAAGGCACATGACTTGTAACAGTGGAGCTTATACTTGAACCCAGGCCGTCTGGCTCCAGAGTCAATTTTTAAAATCACTTTACTGTGGTTTAAAAAGGAAAACCTTTACGTGCAAGGTATAATCATATTTCAATCTCTACCCAACCTGGGGTGTCAACATAAGTCATGGACTCCTTGTGTAACAGGTACAGGTTTCACGGACTCTGCCCCCACTCAATGCTGGAACTCCAAATCCCATCAGTACCAAGAAGAAGCATGCAGGAACGTGAGGGTGGAGCTGAGCAGCCAGGTTGGGATAAACCCGGACATGTGGGCTCTTGGGGTCTCTTGGCCTGGTGGTTCGCAGCTGATCGTTTTGGCTCTCAATTGGTTTTCAGCGTGCCGGTGGAGACCAAGTCAGCAGAACTGGTAGGACATCCTAGTTACCCTGTGTTTCTCTCCCTCTTTCCCTGGGTTATTCCTTTACCTTTCTCCTTATAAATAAATCCATTATTGAACCTTTTGAGTGTGTCCATAATACGATTGAATCGTAAGTGCGTGGGTGAAGACCCACAGACGGGCAACCCAACTCACATTGGGGTGCCCTGTAACACTTGCAATAATATTGAAGGACTGCAAGTTGGAAACTAGAGAGCTGGAAGATTTTTAGTGTCTGTTTGGCTCTGTAGATCATAATTCTAATGGAATAAAAAAAGGGAGAGGAAAAAAATTAGGAATCTTTCAAACTTAGCTCTTGTAACCATAACAAACCAGCTAAATTTCTCAGGAATAAACAGAAGAGGCATTTACCTACATGTTATCTACTGAAGAAATGTAACATAGGGACTATAAGTTACATCTGTGAGTCTCCAGTGAAGGACAAATGTATACCTTTGGACTTGAACCTGGAGAGGCAGTAAAACAAATGCCTGTGTTTTACTGTTTGGCTTCCTCTGAAGTTTTCCTTCCCATACTTTTTACAATTACCAATGAGTGATTTTTTTTTTTTTAATCAGAGGACACACCTGCCATCATCTGTATTTCTTTCGTAGGTTTTAAAAAAACACAAAACCAGTCAGTTTCTCTTAGTTGGTCTAATCCTATTGCTTTAGAAGAAAGTTCAAAATACCAGTTGAAAGGATAATGAATTAAACCCAGAAGAAATGCATTTCCATACCAACATTCTGTGACTGTTTTATATACTTACTGAACACCTGCTATGTGTAGGGCATTGTTAGGTGCTAGAAACAGAGATAAGCAAGTCATAGCTCCTGTTCTTGATAAATTCACAGAAGAGTAGAGGAAACAGATATATACAGAAATCATTGCAATGCAAGTATATATATATATATATATATATATATATAGTGTGTGTGTGTGTGCATATCATGGCTTGTTCCATGATATTTTTAGCCCATAAATGCTTGAACAATCTGCTTTCAAGGTTGGGAATGTGTTTTCTTGGCATTCTGGCAGCTGATTTCTATGGGTTATAGCACATAGTAGGAGCCTCTTACTGCAGAAACACTAGAGAAGGCTTCTTAGATGAGGAATGTAAAAGCTGAAGTTTCAAGGATTAAGATTCAGTTTAGATGTTAATGTCTCTGTTAGTCTCCAGACCACATTGTTGAGTGCAACGTGCCTCTGTTCCCTAGCCGCCATTCCAAACCCTTGTTCTAGCAAAAAGTAAATATTTCTGACTGTTGAGCAAATCGTACTCATTGCAATAACATAAGGTATTGGTCTTGTACTTGTCAATAATCTGCCTTCTACATAGACTATGAGCTTTCTGAGAGAAAGACTTGGGTAGGGTTTATCTTTTTATCCCTATCAATGAGTAGAGGGTCTTGCCAAGATAAACCTTCACTAGGTGTTTTCAGGTTCAAAGCTGCTGACTGCTTGGCTGGATGGATGAATGGTAGGTAGATGGGCACATGGACAAGAAAGTAAATAAATATTGGTGTCCATAAAGAAGTAACAAATTAGTTAGGAGAAACAGTGACACTTTCATAATAGTGATGTTTTTGAATTGAGTCCTGAAGAATAATCAAGTGCAGTGCTTTTCAGACTATAGTGTATTTAGGAAACATCTGGGGATCTTGTTAAAATTCAGCAGCTAATTCAGGAGGTCTGGGGTGCAGCTCCACATTCTGTGTTTCTAATAAGCTCCCAGGTGATACTGCTGTTAGTCCCGAGACTGAGATTTCTGTGCCAAGGTTGTCTAGGGTATGGGCTGGGGGACAGAGAAGAAGACAGGAAAAGAGGAAAATTACCTACACAGATGGAACTGTTGGGAGTTGTGCTGGCTCAGGCCTAGAGCAAGCAGAGATATTATCAACACAGATTGTGGGGAAGATGATGGGAGAGATTGAGACACATAGGTGTAGGTGGGTATGGGAAACCCAGGCTTTTTTTTTTTTTTTTAAACTGATACAATATGTTTAAGTTATTTTTTTTAATGATTTATTTATGCATACAAGAACTGGGATATAAGCCAGAGGTGCGGAGGTCGAAAGGATTCACCAGTGAATCCTTGTATTTCGGTACAAGCAGATGTACCGAAATACACTGGGGAGGGGAGCAGCAGGTGAGACAGGAGATATATGGTTTACCTCTCTGGCTGGAGATCGAACTTGTGTGTGCAGTGGCTGTGTATAGCTTTGTAGTGTGGCCCTTTAACCCATTGAGTTACCAGGGAGGGCTCTGAAAGCCAGGCTTTTATGGATGGAGAGTCAAGGAGATAAGCAATGCACATGGCCCCAGAAGGAGAGACGAGTGAAAGGCAGACAAAGGAGAGAATTATTGTATCTTGGATAGCTACATATCTTTATCTATATCCTAACCTATATCCGTGCTTGTATCATCCATCATATATTTTGCTCTCATGACAGCCCTGGGAAAATTCAGGATATAGAAATGTCTCTCTCTTATTCTCTCTTGCTCTTTCTTCCTTTGTTTATAAGTTGGTTCTTTCACTGTGTCATCATTTCCTTAATGTGGCAGTTTTAGCTTCAATTCAACTGAAAGCTATACTGAAAAAAATTATTTTGTTGTCTTAATTTGTGCCATTCATGACAGCAAAAGAAGCAGAAATCATGAATCCTTGAAAGTAAATAAAATGTATTGCAAAAGAAAAGTAATGAAAATGGAGATTCAGAAAGCTCAGGATGTTTGCCTCAGGAATCACAATGAGTGATGGAGTTAGGAGTCCAGGCAGGGCTAAGTAGGCATAGTAGGAAGAGGACCTGAACAAGTAGATAGAGTTTCAGAGAAGAGCTCTCAACCTAATGAGGAATTAAATATAAGTGAGGAATTTGGAGCCCTCTTGCAGTTAGATGCTAGGTCAGTAGATGAGGATTCTGAAAGGCTGGAACCCAAGGGTGGTTAGGGCAGGGCCCAGGGCTTCTAGTGAATAGTCCAATTCTATATTTCCACACTCCTGTAAAGCCAGGGCTGAAGTTAGAGGAGCTATGTCAATGCACATAACTACAAAAGACTGTGATGAAATCTACAGAAGTGAATGCTGGAGAGTGAGAGACCTGGTGAAGACAGGGAGACAGTTCAGATTTTATTCATTTGGCAAATATGAGGATGAGATAATTTAAAAGTGAAGTGTGTGTCTTACATTTAAACAGATTTTCTGATTTTTAAATATTTATTTTTATTTTATAGACCAGAGGTACAGAGGTGGGGTGGTGGGACAGTGTAGGGACCAGTACAGGTGTATCTACTGAAATGCACTGCTGAGGGGAGCAGCAGACCAAACAGGAGAGGTCTGCTGCACCATGTGGGTCAGCTACCTGGTGGGATCGAACTTATGCTGCAGGGCTGGTCATAGCTTGATAGCACTGAGACTTAACCCCTGCATCATCAGGGAGGCCTGCTTTTCTGATTCTTGTCATAAAAGAGATAGACTTTGAACTACTAAATATATAGGCTTTCCCTACCCCTAGACAGCCATTTAATGTTAACTAGAGACCACTTTTTTAAAATTCAGCTTTTCACTAAGAAACAGCAAATGTGGAATGTTTGTTTAAGAAATGGAATTGATTCATTTAATGTATAATTAGCTGTTATTTTCTAACCCCTACTTTATGACTCATTCAGTCCTTTTATCAGAAAACTAAAGTCAGTACTCAAAAATCTACATTTTATTCATAGCTCTATACAAACCAGGAATAAATGGTATTCCCGAATAAACTAACAATAAACTGCACGCAGTGGAAAGCTACAATAACAGTGTTTAGAGTGAGACTCATGCACAAGAGCTCCCCAGGTAGGACAGAGAATCTAATTCCAGTTATGAAGAAACCAGGCCACTGGAAGAATTATCTAGGTAAATAAAGAAGGCACAGTGTTGGGACAGTCATCTCAAACCAAGAGCTGAGTCAGGAAGCTGAGCTTTGGGAGATGACAGCACCAAGGTAGGTGATGGCAGCTCAGCCTGGTGACACAGGAGTTGCTGCTATTTCTAGTGGGTTCACTGAGATGTCCTTTAAGTCCCTTCCCTAAGAGGCTTGCATAGGGACCTGTGACAAACAGGCAAGTAGTTTTAGTTATTTTATTTAAACTTATGGTCTGAGAATTTGCAAGTATTAATTATTTACTCCAATCAGGTAGTGCTGTTCCTGATTGGAGTAAATGTCTAAATAAAGTATCGTTCGTTGAAAAAAAAAAAGAGAGAGTGAGAGCAAGTAAAGCTAAGATTCTTAGCTAGGTGTGTATGTGGCCAGAGATTCTATTCTTTATCATACTTTATAGCAAGAAGCAAAAAATGTTTTTTTATCTTATTTTTGTTATATATATTTTTTAAATATAATAGTTTATTTTTACATCATTTTGTACATTTTTTTTAATCTCAATTGTAATCCCTGTGGGTTTCCCATCACTGAGTCACCCATATGCCATCACAACAGTCCTGTGCACTTCCCTCCCCACCCCTTTGATCCCATTCCCCACTCCACCCCCACAAAATGTCTCTGGTATATGACTGTTCATTATTCTTATTATTTTCTCGCCTGGTTCATTATACTCCTGCTATGAGTGAAACCATCCGGTATTTTTCTTTCTTTTTCTGGCTTATCTGGATGGAGCATGACCTTTTCCAGCTCCATCCAAGTTGCTGCAAAAGACACGTGTTTCTCTTTTTTGGTTGCTGAGTAATATTCCATTGTATATATGTACCACATCTTTTTAATCCAGTCATCTCCTTTTGGGCATTTGGGCTGCTTCCATGTTTTTCCAATTGTAAATAAAGCAGCAATAAACATGGGGGTGCAGGTATCTTTTTCAATCAGTGTTTTTGTGTCTTTTGGGTAGATACCTAGGAGTGGGATTGCTGGGTCATAGGGAAGCTTCATGTTAAGCAGTTTAAGGAACCTCCAAACAGTTTTCCATAGTGGTTGTACTAATTTGCATTCCCACCAGCAGTGCCGGACAGTTCCTTTTTTTACCACATCCTCATCAACATTTGTTGTTGCCAGTTGTTTGAAGATGTGCCATTCTCACTAGGGTGAGGTGGCATCTCATTTTGGCTTTAATTTGCAAGAAGCAAAAATATTTAATATAATCAAACAAAGAAATCAATTTCATAATGATTTGTTGAAGAATCACCT
The DNA here is from genome assembly GCF_000260355.1 of Condylura cristata. Classification (NCBI taxonomy): domain Eukaryota; kingdom Metazoa; phylum Chordata; class Mammalia; order Eulipotyphla; family Talpidae; genus Condylura; species Condylura cristata. Next base: position 38,002,636 of record NW_004567109.1, read on the forward strand.
ACTGATATCCTAGTCTCTTTAAAAAGTTAGTGATTTTGGTGATCGTGCTATCTGTGAGCTAGATGGCTCAGTCAACTTTCAAAGCACCCAGAAGGCGGAGACAAGAGTCCTGCTACATTTGGTACTGATCCTTCCACCTGGAGAATATTTATGCATTCATTGAGCAAATAGATCAAGTGGCTACCTTATCCAGAGCAAGCTTGCACAATAAAGTGAACAGGATAGAAACTATCTCCACCATCATGGAGTAGTTGGGAAGCTGAGTAGTTAATTGTTTTCAGTTTTGACCATGACAATTGAGTGGGAAAGCTGACAAAAGAGTAAGTAGAGAAAGAGGATCAGCATGGTGAGAAATACAGGAAGGGACAATTGAAAGATCTAAGAGAGGGCTTTCCTGGTGGTGCAGGGGTTAAAGACACAGAGTTATCCCTGTCAATGGAACATGAGTTCCATCTTGGACCATGAAGCTGACCCACATGACACAGAATGTGGCACAGCAGAACTCTCCTGTCCCACCTACTGCTCCCCTCAACAGTGTATTTCAACAAATCTGCTGTTCTGCTCCCCATCACTCTTTGGTGAATCCTCTCCCCCACCCCCACCTCTGGCCTATATCCCAGTTCCCACCTCTGGCCTATACCCCAGTTTTTGTAGGCATAATTAAAAAAATCTTTTTAAAAAGAGAAAGAAGAGCAGATTACAGAGGAGATCTAAAGATAAGATATAGCTGAATGGTGCTTGAAGGTATAAACACAAATGATGGTTAGATAACCTGCATAAAAATAAAAAACCAGGCCCTCCCTGGTGGCGCAGCGGGTTAAAGCACAGCACTGAGAAGCTAAAGCCACTTCCGTATGAGTTCGATTCCCGCCTGCCCCGGAGGCGACCACATGGCGTGGCAGACCTCTCCTGACCCGCCCGCTGCTCCCCTCTGCAGTGTACTTCGTCGATCTGCCTGTTCTGCTCCCCATTCTGTCTCTGGTGAAGCCTCTCACCACCCCTGAGCCTCTGGCCTGTACCCCAGTTCT
>NW_004567109.1:38003828-38180075 GCF_000260355.1 Condylura cristata
TTTATTTATTCATACAGAACTGGAGTACAGGCCAGAGATGCGGAGGGTGAGAGGATTCACCAGAGACAGAGCAGGGAGCAGAGCAGGCAGATCTACGAAGTACACTGCTGAGGGGAGCAGCGGGTGGGCCAGGAGAGGTCTGCCGCGCCATGTGGATCTCTCCCGGGGTAGGCGGGAATCGAACTCTTGCGGAGTGGCCCAAACCTTTCAGTGCTGTGCTTTTAACTCTCTGTGCCACCAAGGAGGGCCCAGTTATGATCACTTTTTAAGTGACATCTTAAAACATGAAATCCGGAGGTTGAGTCCTTGTTCATAATAAGCCTGTGTGATTTTGAGGCCAGTTATTTTGCTTGTTTCTTCATCAGTAAACTGGGAAAATGAAACCTCTTCCTAGAGATGCTATGGAAATTTTATGAAGTGCAGAGCACATGTCTGATAGCCCACAGAAAATGGTGCCAAGTATTATTCAGATATGGGTAAGGGTCATCAATGGCATGATTTCATGATTCCACATACCACAGAATTTTTACCCCCAAGTGGCCTTTCACAAAAACGGCTTCTGAATGTCCAAGTTCCAGACCTTACTCAGACTGAGAGTGGAAGAAGAGGTAAAAAAAGATGCACCTTTCTCAGAAGCTGTTGATGTAGTTCATTTTGTGAGGAAGAAGAGAGAGATGTCTGATTCTTTTGGAGGATGTAACATTCCTTGCTAAACCAGTAATCCTTCACATTTATTTTGGCCTTGGTTTCCTTTTGCACTAATCTAATAAGTGCAAAAAGTCACTCATGGCATTTCTCTAGGATGTTTGCATGTTACGGAAAATGCCAACAGAAGAAGGGGGGTGGGGAAAGAAAAGGTTTCTAGTGGAGCAAATCAAGGCATGACCCAATGAACAATCTCCTGTTATGAACTGCAAAGGGCCCCAAGATCTCCTGAATAAATAGGGCTCTGCCGTAGGAAATGTGATCTGATTTTTCCTCTTCCTCTGCCACGGAAAAATTCCACTCCCACCACTAGCAACTCCTCTGGCTTTGAGCCAAGAGGCAATCAGTCTGCCTTTTTCTACTTTTCTCCCTCCTGACAACACAGGGTTCTGACGACTCTTCCAGAGCCTGTGCCTCCACAGTGCACAGTGCTGTCACTCAGCAGGTGGGTTGTTTAAGATTTATGCAGCCCAGCCAGAGGGGTTCAGCCTCAGCTTTCCCCTTTTTTCTCCAGGTGCACCATTATAACAAGCAAGCCAGGGGAGTCTTTCAGAGGAGTCAAAGGGATGTTGCTTGTTAGAATGATTTTTAGATTTAAAGCACCAGTTGCAGACCTTGATCTTTGAAGTGCATGTATGCTTGCACTTTTAAAATCTCAATTTTCATTTTCAAGTTCAAAAGTAATAGCAGCTTGAGACAACAAACCAAACAATACCATCCTGTGAAAACATAAATGTCAATATCCCCTTCTGCTTAAACTGCCCATATAAATATGTGTGTGTGTGTATGTATATACACACACACACATATATGGCATGTATTTGTGTGTGAATGTATACATGTACATATATGTTCACATATCTAGAAGATTTTGTCATCCTCTTTTACAATTGGATAGTATAAAAAACATAAAAAAATTGCTTTTTTTTACCTATATTTCATTCAACGCCCCCCAAGTAAATACATACAGTTTTTATGTTTTATGCATCATATCCATTGTTTAGATGTATCATATTTTACTTATAGATGCCCCTATAATATTCCAGTTTTTTCTAGTATTTTTATTTTGCTACATTAAATAATATTGCCTGAAAGACTCATATAACTATCTTTCCTTATTCATACTTTAAATTTAGTAGGAGAGACTTAAAAGGATGAATTTCTGTGTTCACCTGAGGATTTCATTCTACCAGAGAAAAAGATTCAGTGCCTAGCAAAACAGTCATTTGGTGACAGCTTTTTCTTCTTTGTTAGGAGAGAGGCCTAGAAAAATAATGTTCCCCTTTTTTCCCTTCCCTGCACCATTATTCTCCTGCAGTAGAATGGGCAGGGATAATATATCCTTTGTAATTCAGCAAGGAATAAGAATGACCAGTTTGCTGGGTTATTAGAGGATACAAGAGAGGCCCAAATTAAATAGCCTCATATTCCTCCAGTAAATCTTTTGTTCTTTTATTTTTTTTTCTCTCATGAAAAGGCAGATTATAAGGAAGAGGAGGCAAAGAAAGATCAGTTGTGCATTTCTGAGCTTTAATTGGCAAATAGTTAAATGATGGCACCTGCAAAACCCTAGACTTACCCTTCATGCAGGGTCTGAGTATGTTTTGCTTCTCTTTGCAGACAGAGGAGAGAGGGAGTGGTTGAATGAGATGAATCACAATAGAAATCTTCTTTCATTACTATTTTTGAGTTATCCAATCCCAGAGACTCATCAGAGCTCAAGGCTAGAAGGGTGTAGTTCCTCTGGTCTCTTCTCTCTATTGTGTCTGGCTTCATCGTGCTCTATTTCTTCATTCCTCCTGAACACAGTTGGATTTGGTTATTTTCTTCTTACTTCCATGCCTTCAAAGGCACATTCACTGGATACTTCTATGTGCTAGAATAGGTGAGACTCTGGGAACAAAGAGAAAAAACACTGAGCCTGACTTCCAAGAGCTTACAAATATAGGGAAGAAAAATCAGTAAACTTAAAATAATAAGGGAATGACAGCAATGGCTGCAAGTACTAAGGTGACCAGAAAGGAAGCATCTTACCTAGCTGGGAGTATGGCCAGGGAAAAGAGCATAGTAAGAGTAAGCTGTGACTACCCCTGGCTTTTACTTTATTTTATGCTGAATGTATTTCCCAGCCTTAAGTTTTTATTTCATCTGGGACATTTATTTCTTCTTTACAACCTCCTCTCTAGCTTAGCAACAACCTGCTCCTTTTTAGTACAGATATTCTCAATGTGACAGGGAGAACTCATGTAGGGATTAACCTGGTCATAAACTCTGTCAGGTCTGTGCTGCATCCTGGGGAGTTTATCCATCTGGTTGTGTTCAGTGACCAGAGAGAATCTGCATCAAAATGTTGAATGTGGCATTACCTTGCATGTTCTTAGCATGTATAGTAAAAATTCAGCACTGTTTTTGGGCCACTGCTTCTGTGTCCAGCCCCATTATTTGGCCTAGGTAAACCCACCAATTTCAACATAATAAGGGCCAAATAGCATACACTGCTTCTTTAAAGTGACATCCTTTTGGATATTTTTCCTATCTGCATACCCTTAATGGCCTGGGTGATTTCATAAGTGTCCTTAATATGAACAATCCTCTCGATTTGCATGATTGTATAAGGTTTTCTGAGTCAAGTAAGTAACAAAACTTATTCAGAGAGAGCTCACTTAGGGTTACTTAAAGCAAACATTAAGCTATGACACAGGGCTTCTTAAAGTCACACATTAACCTGTGACTTTAAGATTGAATAGAATTTGCCAACACTTGACTGTATAGAGGGTATATACAAAGGCTTGGAAATCAATGAGAACATGATATATTGAAGTTGTAAATGTAATTGATTTAGAGTAGCAGAAATACAGGGTGAGCATGTAGAGTAATGGAATATGATGTTGGAGAGATGGACAGGGGCCAGATCTTAAAGAACTGTATGTTCCTTGATAGGAAGTTTAGTTTTCTTTATCCTAATAGAAATGGGGGAGAATTTTAAATGTGGAACTGACAAGATAGGATGCACATTTCATAGAGCTCATTCTAAAATAAGTATAGCAGATAAAATTGGGGGTGAGAGACTGGAAGCAGAAAGACCAGCTGGAAAGCTGATAAGTTGGTAAGAAACGGCAAAAAAAGTGGTGGGAGAGGGCAGTGGTACTTGGGCCTGAGAACTAGATAGTAGGTCATGTAGACTCTCCTGTGAATCTTCAAATGTGGAGGAAAAAGAAGTGGGGTGGAATCTCGGAGACATTTAGACTTCAGTCTTACGCAATTAACTGGATGGTACTTCCCACCAATTTAGAGGGAATTCTATGCAAGGAGCTGCTTTAAGAGGGAAGATGATGAGCTCATCTTTAAAGAAGTGAGAGTTTGAAGTTCCTGGGACATGTCCAAGTACAGGAGTGTATAATAGTTAGGTAAGTGGGTCCAGAGTTCAGATAAGAAGTATGGGTTAGAAATATAAACCTTGGCTTCACCAACATGTGAGTAGAAGTTGAAGCCAAAATCATGACTGAGACTACTCAGTAAATGTACACAGAATAAGAGATTGCCCAGTAAATGTACATAGAATAACAGCAGAGAAGGTCAAGGACAAAACCATAGGAAAATATGACATGTTTAAGAATTAGATGGCACTCGTGACAACATAGGTAAGCCTGGAGAGTATTATGCTAAGTGAAATAAACCAGAGAAAGACAAATAATATATAGTATCATTGAGGTGTGGGATTTCAGGAAAAGTCAGTTTCATAAAAATAGAGAATAAAATGATGTTATTAGGGGTTGGGCGGAGGGGGGGAATGAGGACATTATGAAAGTCCCAATATGTTTTTTAAAAAGAGATATGTGAAAGAGGGACTCAACAAATAACTTTCTACACAAAGTAAACCACAGAAGAATAGAATTTGGAGGAAGAAGTGAAAGAGAAATATAAGCCCAAAGATAAAAGGGGATGACATAAAACTTCAATCACTTTAGAACTGTGTTGTATTGTTAAATGTAGATATGGACTCACTTTTGCCTTCAAATGTCATAGGATATATCACAGCCAGTGATGAACAATTCCTTTCATTCCCACATTGAACCCAAGTTGAGATTGGATGAACTATTCTCAAAGTGGAGGTTGAACTTCTGCCCAGCCACCCATAGCTGGACTCCAGCTGCAGTCACAGGGCCCAGAGGAGCTAGAGCTTTCTTACTGTGGTCTGAACTTTGAAACCACAGATGATAGTTTATGAACATTTTGAGAAATGGGACACATAGATATATTGTGTGGTGGAGGCCCTGAAACAAATTGCTACAGGGTGTTTGACTTGTGACTTACTCTTTTTTTTAAAGATTTATTTATTTATGCATGTGAGAACTGGAGTACAGGCTAGAGGTTCATGGGGTGAAAGGATTTCCCCACAGACAGAGTGAGGAGCAGAACAAGCAAAGTGACAGAATTCACTGCTGAGGGGAGCAGTGAACAAGACAGGAGAGGCCTGCTGCACCATGTGGGTCAGCTCCCAGGCCTGGGATAGAATTCGTGCTGCAGTGGCTGGGGATAGCTTCATAGTGCTGCATTTTAACCCCTTGTGCCACCAGGGAGGGCCCTTGTGACTTACTCGTATGCTGAAAAGGTGGCTGTAGCAGTGTGTGTCAGAAGGATATAAAGGTTACAATCAAAGATAACATTTTGGTAGTGGCAACTATGGCAATAATGATGTAGAAATTAAAGTGGACACTATCAATCAAATCATGGATCTGAAGGGGGCAGTTCTGTTGGAAAAAAAAACACCTTTTTTTTCTTTTTAAATGTATTTATTTTCTTACCTCTTTGTTAATTTTTGTATAGTATTTGATTTCTCCCCTGTGGCTTAGCTCTCCCACCACCATAGTACTCATGATCCATCACCATGGTCCCTTGTGCTCTTCCCTCTGCTGTTTTGACTCCTCCTCTTACTTCTCCACTCCCTATGCCTCAGATCTATGATCTGCTTGCAAGTTTTGTTTCTTGTTTGTTTTTCCTGGCACGTTGTTCGGTTTTACTATATTCTGCAATAAGTGAAACGTTGAGGGAGAAATATAAGCAGTCCTTAAAGGGTGGTGGTTATGGATTTGGAAGTAGAAGTGGTGGATGTAGTAGTAAAAAGTTCTGAAAACCCAGCAGGAGAAAAAGGGATATAGTTCTTATAAAGAGAGGGAATGAAGTGTTAACAGGAAAGTTGCTGGTGACTTTGAAACAATTATCTTAGATGCATATAAGAGAAGCTATAAAAATCTGCCAGGAAAGAAATGGTGATCATCCATAGCCAGAAAAGGTACTGCAGTTAAATAGGTTAAAAGTTAAAAAGAAACCCTTCCTGTTCAGGACTGTCAAAGAGAGTTTATAAAAGGTACAATTAATGAATAACACAGTGTAATGTCAACTGGATGTATTTTCCTGTGTTCTTTTATTTACTGTAACTTTTTGTCTTCATTTGTTGTGTCAGACATAATGCTCTGGTTTGTAAATTGTAGCAGTGGTACCAGGAATAAAAAGGGAAGGAATTAAAATAAAATCCTCCCCAAAGTGATTAAACTGTTTTATAATGCTATTTCCCTTACCTGAGAAGTTACAGAATTTTCAATCAAATTATTTTGAGCTTTTTCATATTTTGCGTTCTTTGTAAATTCCTCACTTTGTTCATCCATTACTCTCCTACTACCACCGAGACTGTGACTGAAGTTGTCCTCTGTGGTTGCTTCACTTTGTTGCTTTAGGGTTTTTTCCCAGGGTTTTGTCTTGATCCATCAAGTGGGGGTATAATTAAAGAAATAGCTAAAAGTTGTAGATGTCAACACAAAAAGATACAAAGTGAGCAAACATGATTAAAGATGGCTGGCATAGAGGAAAGTATACAGGAGAGTTCTAGAATCCAAATGTGGCCCTTGGGCAAGTCACTTTACCTCTCTCTGTTCAGTTTCCTCCTCTGCTTCTGCTGTCTACTAAGATGGACTTAGTAGGACATACTTCATTGGAAGGATTAAAACATAAAAGAGCCAGAAACATGGTAAATCCTCAATAAATATTACTTCCTTCCTCCTTGCTACAAGCAACGCTGCAATAAGTATTGATTAGTTCCTTCTAGTTATTTTTATTACTTGTGTCAGTCACTATCCTAGGACCTGGCTAAATAAGGCAAACAAACAGGACATGGATAAGAGTGAACTCTTGGAGCCAGATGGTCTAGGTTTGAATCTACTCTTTACTAGCTGTATAATCATTGATAGCTCCCTTAATGTGTCTCAGTTTAGTGATCTATAAAACAAGAATAGTAATAGTTCCTTGAAGGGTCTGTGTGTTGAAATGTGAAGGAGTTAGCGATGTGCCTGACATATGGTAAGCACTCAGTAAATATTAGTTATTAATGTTTTTCTTCATGAAGTGTACAATTCTGTGTGGAGTTTACAATTCTCTAACAGGGTGAGAATATTTTTCTGCAGGTAAAGAAACTCAGGTAAAGAAACAGGTTCAGAGAGGTTAAACAAACTGTCTAAGTCAAATAGATAGTAGGGGTAGAGGTGAGACTTCGTCCTCTGTTCCATTTGACTTCAAAGTCTACAACATTTCTGTCAAACCCAGTAGACTTTTTCATGGGGTGACTTCTCTAGGACATTCCTCATGATGGAATCTATTGATGGAAGGAATTTTAAAGAGCTGTCAGTGGAGGACTTAGAAAAACACAAAGGCACAATTTACAAGTCTCCACAGCCTTTCGTTTGCTTGGTTTAGTCCACTGCAAAGTATAGTTTGTGTCCCTTTATGTAAATCAGACCACCCCTCAATTCATTAAACAAGTTGCCTGGAAATGAGTCTCAGGAGAAATGTGATGCATGGGTGTAGTGGTAGCCTTACATTATATAGTATCAACTGGCTTTTTGTATGTTAAAAATTGACTTCGTTCCATGTTCCAGGTGTTATCCTAGATGATGAGGCTATCAGGTGAAATACAAATGTTAGGTGAGTCCCATACATGAAACCAGAAGCCCTTGCCCAACATGGTAGGATGATGACCTTATGAAAATTCAGCAATAGACTTCCTGAAAAAGAGGTGATTGACTCAGTAGTGGGTCCAGGAGAGAGAGACTCCAGAGGAGCAAGTATAAACAGGATCTTGAGATTCGAGTAAGGGCTCTGTAATCAGAGAAGGGAAAGAAAAGTATTGAGAATGTACTCGGTGCTGGGTATTGAGGTCTAAAGCCAATTTTCCTTTCTCAGCTTCCCAGTTATAATCACCCTTATCTCATTTAGTAACATTAAAAGGCACACTTGTCCGCATCTTATTATGGCAGCCTGCACAGGGTGTAAAAACCACCAGGACTCCAAAGAGATCTTTCCAAATACTGGGATAGGTTAAGTGCCTACTCACCCAGGCTATGTCCTCTCGAAGTTGGGCTTGTGCTTTTTTTCTGACTTACAAACATCCTGTGAAGAATGAAAACTAGCATCTGAAATCAACTATTTTCATCCCTGTTGGGATATTTTGAACTTTGTTACACTAAAAGGTAGAACAGGGATGTGAAGACAATATTTATTTTAACTCCTTAGCTTTCCTGTCCCCTGACTGTTGTCAAAGAATTTATCAGTGACAGAGTCTTGTGACATCCAAAGCAAAATAGCCCACAATAAAAGGGGATTATTTATAAAATATATTAAATAGGGTGGCACTTTATATAATTTATTTGATTCAGGAATCAGTTCTCAGAAAGGTTTACTCTCTGTCTCTCAATTCAAAGTGAGAGGGACTACAATGGTGGTGGGTGAACCTATACTTCCAAACCATATACTGTGTTATAAATCAAAGTTACTTCAATAAAAAGATATAATTAAAAAAAGTGAGATGGTTGTCATGAAGATGTATCTCAACATTTCTATTTGAATAGAAAAATGTAGTTAGATCTTTTCTATCAGGGAAAAAATTCTGATTTGACTTCATAGTCTCAACAGTGAAGACTGATTTTTGCCAGTGTTAGGTTATTATTTCCCATGAATCAAATGAGCTAAAAGCAAAGCACTGAGATTTTTGAATAAAATATATTTAAATCACATGATTTGGGCCACCCTGGTGGCCCCAGTGTTGTCTCAGGATTATCACCTTTATGCTTTGCATTTGATCCCTGGCCAGGAAGGTGACCAACATGGCACAGCTGCTCACCTTGTCTCCTATCTTGCCTGCTGCTTTCCTCCAGCAGAGTATTTCAGTCAATCTTCCTGTTCTGTTCTGTTCTCCTTTCTGTCTCTGGGGAATCCTTTCATCCCCTCACTTCTGGCCTGCAACACAATTCTTCTATTGAAAACATAAATAACTAAATAACTCAAATGATTAGAGAGAGAAAATTGCTTTTCAAAGATTTTATTACCCAAGGTATTTTGAAATAAACAGTATTTACATTTTCTCATTCTTTTTGAATGTATCAGGTTATTCAAAATGCCACCAGGTAGAGACATAACAGGTATGTTTTGATAATTGTTTGATAAAATTTGAGAAGAAATTCTTTTTGGGAAATCTCCCAGAAATCCAGAAAGTGAGCTATTTTCATGAGTGGTTAATAACCCCTTTTGCAGGTCATTTACTTTCTCATTCTTTTGCTTGTGACAGAACTGAGGGAAAAGCAAGTTTCAGCTTCTTCTGACCAAACAGTGTATTTTAATGATAGATTGCTCTGTGGTTTTTGTAATATAACTTGGAAGGAGTTGAAAGAATTAAATGGTGCTGCTGCACCAGAATTCCTCTTCCCATTTTCTGATTTCTGTGGACAATTTATCTAACACATATACCTAAAAACATGGAAAATAGAGTGGAATTAATGCTAGACTATATCTCAGTCTAACAATGTTTTGTAAACTAATTTTTTAAATCATAATTTATCTTAGAGGCAATTATAGTCAAATGTCAGTTCTGTTTAATAATTTTTAATCAGTAGTGTAATACTAATACTTATGATAACTTAATTCCTAGAACTGACTTCTTAAAAAGAAAAGTTTAAGGAAATACATACATACGTACACAGATAAACTGCCAAGTATATTATCATAATCAAGTAAAGATTGCCAAGAGGGGCTCCCTGGTGGTGCAAGAGGTTAAGTCTTGGCACTATGACACTCTCTGCAGCCACTACAGCACAGCACAAGTTCGATCCCCGGCCATGGAGCTGACCCACATGGCACAGCAGACGTTTCCTGTTTTGCCTGCTGCTCCCCTCAGCAGGGTATTTCAGTAGATCTGGCTGTTCTGCTCCCCACTCTGTTCCTGGTGAATCTGCTCACCCCCACACCTCTGACCTGCACCCCAGGTTTTGTATGCATAATTAAAAAAAAACTGCCAAGAATAAAAATATATTACATTCCAATAAAATTGAGGGGAAGTAGTAAAAAGATGTTGGGCCAAGATAAAAAGGGTTGATGTTAAAAATGTAATTGCCATAAAAGATCTCATTACTGTAATTTTGAAGAGGATTAATTATAGTGACTATCAATTTTCTAGGGTGTTTAGATTAGCTTACATTCATTTAAGTGAATTATGTGGTTTTGTTTTGAAAATGGCATATGACTGGAATTACACCTCTAGCAACTTTTTCCATTTATGATATACAATTTTAACAGTTGCAAAGTTAGTTTAGGAAATACTGTTGTGCAAAACTTCAAAGATTCTCGATAGCCATGTGAAGGAAATTTACCCCCTCATTTGTGCCCCTCCTGGCTGAGTAAGGGATGCCACTTGCCCTTAGTAAAGAAATGCAGAAACCTGGTCATCACCCTTATTTCTCTTTCTTCCCATACATCAAACCAACTTATTCTATGTTAGATAAATCTTATATTCTTTTCTGTTTCCTCTGCCACTGTCTCTTACTGTTAAAATTGTTAACATCTTAATGGGTTTGGGTGACACTGGACTTAATCCCATTTACTTGGATATCTGCAAGAAAAAATGTCTTCCTAAAATTCAAATCAATCACATCATTTTTTGTAATTATATAGCTTGATGATTCTCCATTCCCTTCAAACAAAACCTAAATGATTAAAACTACAGAAATCCTCTATGATCTGTTTCCTGCTGTCTCTCCTACTTTGTCTATCTTTACTCATAGAGTAAAGCTCTAACCTTTAATAATTCTGGGTCCTTTCCTGTCTCCATAGTCCCACATCTTGATGTTAATCCTCGTGCCAGGGGTACACTGTATTTTTGTCTCCTCGGTCTAAGTGTAACCTCCAGCTCTAACTTCTAAGAATTATTAGGTGGGTTTTTCTTTCTGGTAAGGTCCCATTTTTTCCCTTACACAGGCTTGCATGATTTCTTTTCTGGATTCAATTGGAGGAAAGTCTTAAATATAGCCTGAAACATGGCCTTGTTTTAAGGCAAGTCATACTTAGGATATTGCTGCTTAAAACTTCCTCGTACCACCTCAAACTGGACTCCCTTTGGCTAGTTTTTGGAACTGCTTTTCATGTTGAATTCCTCCTTCTAAGAATTTAACCCTTTGGGATTACCTTCTAAAATGCTAAAACAAGTCAGATAGAAAAAGACAAATTGCTATATGATTTCACTCTTATATGGAAGATAAAAAAACAAAATAAATGAATAAACAAAACAAAAACAAACTCTTAGCTTTGAGAACAGAATGGTAGTTACCAGAGGGGAAAGTGCAGAGGGAAGGGTAAAATCCATAGAGCAGATCAAACACATGGTGGTAGATGAAAACTAGATTGGGGTGAATTGTTGGTGATTGTAATGTAGTGTATATAGATTTTTAAGTATAATGCTGTGTAACTGAAACTTAGTGTTATAAAAATGTTACCTTAATTTAAAAATAAACAATTTAACCTTCATCTCTTTCTTTCATTTAAAAAAGTTCCTGGGAGAGGTTTTTAAAATATGCATGAACCTAAATTCCTTGTAACTGATCATCTTTAATTTAACCAAATAGGGACTCTTTTGACCATCATGTGTCCTCAGAGTTGAATCAGTATCTGCCAATAAATACTGCCAAGTGATGAGGCAGAACTAGAGAGTGGAATAGTCTAGTTTAAGAGACTATTCATGAACAGTTATTTAAAATGTCTTCACAATTATATGTCAGTGAGTTAATAATTACTGGGTTTACCAAAAACGTAACTTCAATTTTTAGGTTACATGACATTTTTAGCAAAGAGAATCTTAGTACTTTAACCATGCTATGAAATATTGGAACATTAAAATTTTTCTATGACCAAAATTAAATTTTATTATGAGCCTACACCAGGATGTTTTAAATGTAGGTAATAATAAATACAGCTCAAACTGATTTAAAGAATAAAGAATTCATTGGCCTATGGAAGAGGAAGTCCAAAATTAGGGAAGACTTCACAGTTGATTTAGAGGCTGCATTATGTCATCAAGTACCAGTTCTTTCATCTTTCTGCTCTATCATCCACATTGGTTTGAAATTAAACTGGTGACACAGGGAGGCCGTCACCAACAGTGAGGCTACAAAGATACCTTGTTTGAAAGAAATATTGACTGACTCCCAGTTATTATTATAAATTTCCTAGAAACTTTCATAAAATCACTTTTGCTGATAATTGGGTCACTTATCTATTCCTGAAATGATGAATGGCAAGAGGTAATGGAATGTCTTTAGAGCATTCCCATATACTACTTGAGTCAAAGTCATTTCTCCAAGCTTCATTGCTGGGATTCAACATAGTGGAGAGGAGTAGGAGTAAGATATTGAGGAGTCAGCTATAATGTCCAAACAAACACATCTATTTTGCAAAGTGGTAAAACATCAGCTCAGCTTATTCTATATATCTATGTTTTACCCCAGTTTTGGCAAGTGTGGGATTTGGGAATACTAAAACATTGGCGAAGAGCCCCAGTCTAGACAACATCCATTTGTGATACTTTGCTTACATCTGGATTTTAATTATAGATAACTTGTCCCTATTCCTGACTCTCAGGCTCTTCTTGGTTTGATTCATTCTCTCTCTGTCCCTCCCTCTCACTTTTCTCCTCTCCTCTGGTCCATTCATATTTTCCTCCCCTTAATCCTCAAATATAAATAAAAAGATAACAGTATTACAGAGTTCTCTAAATCAGCATGGCACAGTGATTAAAGAGTTTGGGCTCTGGAGTCAGGGTGCTTGATTTATGTCCTTAATCTTCTACTTAAGGCTGAGGGACCTCAGGCAAGTCATCAGATAACTTACTTTAGTTGTGAGATCTAAAACTGACACACCGTAATAGGTCACTGAAGTCATAGTGTTAGTGGACAGAATGAGAAGTATGCCAGGAGCCCTAAACCAGAGTGGGTCTTGCCATTTACCACGTTAAGACAATCACACTCTTAATGTATAAAATCTTTAATAGAAAAGAACTTTTATTCATTAGTGTGCAATAGAGAGAAGAGAAAGCATAGTTTAAATAGTTTTCAATTAAATACTCAAGGTTACCCATCTCCTCATAAGCAAATGCCCAGCCAAATAGATGTGGCCCAAAACAGGTCCACTGAGACCCTAACACTTGCCACAAGTCTAAGGTGCAGAACCGTAGAAAAGGGAAAAAAAGGAAAAGAGCAAAATCAAAATACAAGTCAAGCTGCCATTGTCAGCTTCCCTGTGGTCTCTTTCTGCCTCTTTCAAGTGTCTCTTCCATGCCTCCCAGGTCCTTGTGACTTCTTTTTCACAAGTCTTTATGCTCTATGAGCTTCCTTTAGGGCTGCTCCCTTCCTTCCTTCAGTCTCCCCTACAGATCCTTTTAAATTTCTGGATGCTCAGCTCAACTCTTCAATTGGTGGGGCTGGGAACCTGAAACCTTCCCTTTCTATGGTTATCACACTGTTATAATAGGACTGTGTTAAGAATGAACATTACATATATGTATTTGACTTGAAACATTTATTGTGCAAGTACTCAATAAATGTTAATTATAACATTGTAAGATAATTTAAACATTATATCCACATGTAACTATCTGTATCTTAGAGCTTCTCTGGCACAGCAATCACTCTAAATGTTAGTTTAGTTTTAGTTTTTTTTAAAGACTTATTTATGCGCACATGAAATGGAGTACAGGCCAGAGGTGCCCAGGGTGAGAGGATTCACCAGAGACAGAGTGGGGAGCAGAACAGATGGATTTGTAACAGGGTGGTCCCTAGGAAAAGGAGGAAGTTCCAGATTCTCTGCCCTACCCAGAAGTAGGGTGGAGTTGAGGAGAGAAAAAAGAGAGAAGAGAAGGAATCTGAAGAAAAGAAGGAAGCAGGATGGAGAGCCAGAAGGAGACCTGAAGAAGCCACATGGAGCAACAAGCATGTGATGAAGAAACCGTGCTTGTTTCTTGACCTTGGACTGGTTAAGGCAGATCTGTGTGAGATACCTGTAGGGAGGTTACTATGGCAGTGTTTATATTAATTTTGATTTTGCTTTTTTCCTCCCAGACTTGTCTGGCTATTTCTGACCATTTTCTATGGGCCCCGGCCAGAAGGTGCTTTAGGCTCGTGGCGGGCTTTCAGGCCTTGCTTTGGACCAATCCTTTTTGGGTTGAATTTTTGCCCACGAGGGGATGGGTAACTTCAGGTGTTTGATTTAAACATTATATTCTTTGTCTTCTGTATTGAATACACGCTGTATTAAAGTTCCTTTTCATTGAAGTTTTCTATGTTTTGTCACATGCTGTATTAAAGTTCCTTTTAATTAAAGTTTTCTATGTTTTGTCTTAATGCGGCAGATGGCAGAACCCACTTAGAGCAGGCAGGTTTGGGGCTTCAGTGGTGCCCCCTCTCCTTGTCCTGTAACAGACTGACCAAAATATACTTCTGAGGAGAGCAGGGGCTGGAAAGGAGTTGTGCTGAGCCATGTGGGTCACCTCCCTGGCCAAGCATCAAACTTATGCTATAGTGGCTGAAGATAGCTTCTCAGTGCTGTGTTTTAACCCCTTCAACTTCAGGGAGGGACTTGTTAGTGATTACCTTTACTGCTCTTAACAAAAGACCAGGTTTGGGCCTCCCTGATGGTGGAGAGGTTAAGTCTCAGCACTAACAATGCAATGGCCTCCAGAGAGCTACCCCACGAATGGCACAACAGACCTCTCCTGTCTCACCCCACCCTCTACATCCAGGCTTGATAAACTAGATTTGGGTACAGTAGACTCACTATTCAGTTCCAGACCCTCCTTCCAGTTGGGGCAGAAGTAAGCTGTACTCTTCCTGGCAGTTAACTTTGCACAGAAGAAAGACACACCCAAAAGTATGCAGATACTGTCCCAAAGCAATTTACTGAAAGAATTCTACTGGTAGTGATTAGGAAAGTGGGGTGAAGGGCTGGAACAACATAGTCCTGTCTATCTCTACTATCACTACTTTGATCTACAAACCAGTGCAAAGTTTTGAGCTAGAAATAATTTTATGTGGAATATAAAAGAATTGTTATTTTGCTTTGGAGGGAATCATGGTTAAAAATTAAAAAAAGTGTTAGGGTTCAACATCTTCAGTTTCTGAAAGAGCACCTCTATAGAATATCTTTCCAGGAGTGATTTGTAAATGGCCTGCTTCTTATGGAGAATCATGAGAAAATGTCGATTTCTTTCTTCCAAGTTTTTTTTTTTAAAGATTTATTTATTTATGCATACAGAACTAGGGTACAGACCAGAGGCGCAGGGGCTGAGAGAGGATTCACCAGAGACAAAGTGGGGAGCAGAACAGGCTGACTAACAAGGTCAGGAGGGAGCAGCAGGTGGGTCAGGAGAGGTCTGCCGCACCATGTGGATCAACTCCAGGGCTGGGATCAAACTCGTGCTGAAGTGGCTTTAGCTATTTAGTGCTGTGCTTTAACCTGCTGTGCCACCAGGGAGGACCCTCTTCCAAGTTTTCAAACAAATACTTGAGAATTTTTTTTAGTCTGGTTTCAGTATCTGGTTATATGTTATAGGTTAATAACCCCATAGCCTAGTAAAATTTAGGGGTACAATGACTTTTTCCACTTGTAAGAATGTACTGTGGTCTCAAATAATGGCATGGTAGTTCTTTATCCACCATTTATTATTTTTTTCAATGCAACCTTTTGGCTTCTTAAGTATTTAATGAGTGCTTACCCAGAGAAAGGAGTCAGGTACTCAGAGATCAATATTATGTCATTATTTTCTAGCTTTCTTTTCTGAGTCTTGGCAGGCCCAAGTCACTGGCCTTTCCTCTGTTTGTTCAGAGAAGCTTCACAGAAGGCAAAGAGAGAAACAACTTTGTCTAGTTATTCATTCAACTGAGACTAATTCAATAATATTTTTTCTCCATATTTGGACTCTATACTGTTAGAGAAACAGGAGGCCCAAAATGGAGTGATTTATGCCAAGCCTAACATAATTGCCATCTTAACTTCTCCCAAACTGGAATTCCAAACCAGTCAACTTAGAATTTCCTTATCAACACTAGTAAGCTGATCTGCATGATAAGACCACCCTGTCTTCCCCAAAGGGAAGGTGGCCTTGTCTGGAACAACAACAACAAAAAGCTTTCTTTCCTTTGGTTAATCACCTCACCCCACCTTCTTTATGACTTTCATAATACAACTTGGCCTACCCTTTTATTGTTAGATGGAATGTTGTCCTATTCATGAATCCTGAATAAAGCCAATTAGATCTTCAAATTTACTCTAATGAATTTTCTAAAACAATACCTAACTGTGTAGAGACCATAAAGAATAAGATAAAGCCACTGTGTTCAAGGAGTTTGCAGTCTTCTCAGATACAATAGAAGTAATCTTGAAATGATGATAGGAAGACAGTAATAGAGAGAAGACTGGAAGAATGGGGCTTATATTTTTGAAGTAGGATCATTGTCATAGCTGTGAACTATGCTTGGAGTGAGCACATCATTAAAAAAAATCCTGGTGAGTTATATTAAATTGCATTTCAAAGGTCTACTTTGAGGTACATTAGAGTATGTGACATGCATCCTTGATGATGCAAGAGATAATTGGGCATTGTGCTAGAGATGATTCTAGGTGGGCCATGGTTTGGCTTTAGAGAACATAAAGCTGAATATTAAAATACTCCTTTTCTAACTCTATTTTGACTTAAGTGAGTACAGATGAACAGAAAGTCATTTAGATTTTGTATGTCTTAAATACCTCTTAAGCTCCCTTACTTGAAAAAAAGATTATATCCAGAAATAAAACAGTCAGTGAGTAAACTCCAGCTGGCATTTGATAATTTCATTTTATTGTGAGCTTTTATTTATGATTAATGAGCTATATATTTTTTTCCAAATAAATTATTTAAACAAAATGAATTGATAAAAAACATGATAAGTAGGAGGAAAGAGACAGGGGCTACAAGGTTATGGCACAACTTTGAAGGTAGTATGGAAATGGCTGAAGTTTAGTAAACTAACTGGAAAATAGCACCTGGAAATAGAACATCTGGGTTATCAGCAGAAAAACTGCATACCAATTAGCTCCATGAACATGGGTAGATCACCAATCTTTCAGAACATTAGTTTTGTCATTGGCAAAATAGAACAAGGATCTCTACATTACTACCTTTGCAAGCTGATAAGAATCTGAAGGAGTATGTAAAATGTGAGCAAATGTAGATTTTGTATTACTACCTAAAGTTAGTTGTGTAACTGGAAAATGCCTGGATAGGGCTATCTGTATCTGCTTGAAGTCAACTGAATGGAGACAGGAATCTATAATACACACTTTATAGTCAGAAAATGGGTGACCTGAGAGAATGGGGGTAATTTTACCTCGAAAACCTGTCTGATATATCAAACTGGCCTTTTTCTAGTGAACTAAACAAGGACAGTTAACCATAAGCAAACCTCCCACCACAGCAGTCTATCATGATTGGTTCCCTTATCTTGTCCTGTCTACAAAATTCTCACTTGCTTGCTCATCTTAACTGAGGTATATCCTGTTTTCCTGGGCCTGGGAAAACATCCTGTTCTCTGAAGGCATCAGTGTTTGATATTTCTTCAGGTGTCATTGGGGTAGTGTAATAGGGCAGGGAGAAGGACATCCCTAAATTCCCAAACCTGCCCACTCTAAATAGACTCATATAATTAGGGTTGAATACAGAAAAGACAAAGAAAATAGTTTCTAAATCAAACACCCAAAGTCACCCATCCTCTTGTGTGGGTTTACCCAAAAGGGATTCGTCCAAAGCAAGGCCTGAAAGCCCACCACAAGACTAAAGTACCTTCCAGCAGGGACCCATAATAAAGGGTCAGAAATGGCCAGCCAACTCTAGGAGGAAAAGAGTAAAATCAAAACGAAAATAAATGCTGCCATTGTTAACTTCCCCATGGATGTCTCTGGCCACATCTGTTTCAACCAGTCCAGGACCAAGAAACAAGAGCTGCTTCTTCACATGTTTCTCGGCTCCATGTGCCTCCCTCAAGCCACCTTCTGGCTCTCCATCCTGCTTTCTTTCTCTTCAGATTCTTCAGATTTCTCTCCTCCAGGCTCAGCTCTACCCTCCTTTGTGTGGGGCAGAGAAACTGGAACCTTCCCTTTTCCTGGGGACCACCATGTTACACAGTAGACTTTCAGTTCAGAACAAGAGTTCAAAGAAAGCAGATTATTAATCACATAGTATTTGTGTGCCTATGCTGTGTGTATGTGCAGATCCCTATGCTATGTATGGTGTCCTTCCCTTTTCTTCTAGCCTCTATCAGTTGCAGTAGAAACAGGGCTATGTGTAGAGTGTGTTAAGGAAGGGACAGGCATTTGTGAACATTAACAGAGTAGTTGTGACAGTCAAAGTGCTATGCATTTTTGAGGACAAAAAGATGAATAAAATTGATCTTTGCCAACTGATCACAAAATATACGGAGAACTGATGAAACTCAACAAAAATAAACAACCCCATCAAAAAATGGGCAGAATAGCTAAAAAGACACTTCTCCAAAGAAGAAATGCAAATGGCCAACAAGCATATGAAAAAATGTCCAACATCACTCGTAATAAGGGAGATGCAAATTAAAACCACAATGAGATACCACCTCACCCCAGTGAGAATGGCACATCTTAAAACAACTAGCAACAACAAAAGTTGGCGAGGATGTGGAGAAAAAGGAACTCTCCTGCTCTGCTGGTGGGAATGCAAAATAGTACAACCACTATGGAAAACTGTTTGGAGGTTCCTCAAACTGCTAAACATGGAGCTTCCCTATGACCCAGCAATCCCATTCCTAGGTATCTGCCCAAAAGACACAAAAACACTGATTGAAAAAGATACCTGCTGCTTTACTTACAATTGGAAAAACATGGAAGCAGCCCAAATGCCCAAAAGGAGATGACTGGATTAAAAAGATGTGGTACATATATACAATGGAATATTACTCAGCAACCAAAAAAAGAGAAACACGTGTCTTTTGCAGCAACTTGGATGGAGCTGGAAAAGATCATGCTTAGTGAGATAAGCCAGAAAGAGAAAGAAAAATACTGGATAGTTTCACTCATAGCAGGAGTATAATGAACCAGGCGAGAAAATAACAAGAATAATGAACAACCATATACCAGAGACATTTTGTGGGGGTAGAGTGGGGAATGGGATCAAAAATGGGGAGGGTGGGCAGGGAAGTGCACGGGATTATGGTGATGGCACACGGGTGACATGGTGATGGGAACTCCGCGGGGATTACCATTGAGATGAAAAAAAAAAAGTACAAAATGATGTAAAAATAAACTTATATATCAAAAAAAAATTTGGCCTTTGCCATTGGGAGTTTAGTTTGTCCACCTGGGAAATGAACACAGTAAGGTATATTATTTCTCAAATTGTAATAAGTATTCTAAATGGGTTAAAAGCCCTAGACAAAGGAAAGAGGAAGAAATAGATTATAGGAGTATGTGTAATAAGAATAGTTACCATTTGTAGAGTACCTGCCAAAGGCCAGGAAGCTTGCTAGGTGCTTTATTACATGAACTTGTTTATTCCTCAAAATTTAGGTACTGAAATCGAGGACCAGGATTAATCATAGTGAGTGATGTCATCTTTTTGAGTTCGGTGTCCTTGAATTCACTCTGGGAAAGGTTTCACCAGAGCTTCCCTTTCAGTGGCATGCAGTGGAATTCTCCATAAGGCAGAGACTCAGTTATATTTAAAAAGTGAGTTTCTTAGAAAGAGACAGGAAAGAAAAAGACACTTGCAGAGACACAAGTGGACAGAAAGCGCTGTCCTGAAAGGGACAGGTTTGCAAGGAAAGAGATCTGCATGGTTGCAGACGGGTGGACTAAGAGAGCACCCCCCCCCCCCCCAGGGAGGTCAGTGCAGAGAAGTCTCAGCCTGGTACAGGTCATGGGCAAGCAGGACGCTGCTGCCCTGCAGAGGGGGAGAGTAGGTGGAAAGAAGCACCTGCATAGTCAGAGGTGGGCAGAGGTATGGCTGCCCCCTTGCTGGTGGAGAGATGCCCTGATATAGACAGCCTCTCCCTGGGAGGGGCTCACTCCCTGTGAGCTTAGGTTCGTTGACTTTGAATAGATTCTGAAGAGAGTTCTGATGACTTTCATCTCAATGTCCTTATCTTTCACCTTCAAACACAGCCCCTTACAGTCTGTTATCTGCTGGGACCTCCTGCAGATATTCAGGCATCCCAGGCAAGGGTTGACCTTGATTTTATGGCTGTGTCAGTTGCTGCACTAGCCCCTTCTACCCATCCCCTTTGTGCCTCAGTTTTGTGATGCCTCCTCTACATTCCTTCCTCCATCAGTGAGGATACTTATATTTGAACATTTATTATTTTGTGTTCTTTGCTGTATTTAATCTTCCATATATGTTATCTCATTTAAATCTTACCACAAATTTGTGAGATGAGGATTATCTCCCTTTCACAGATAAGCAAATTAAGACTCACAGAGACCAAGTTGTTCAGTTAGTAAATGGTGCTGTAGATATCTGATTCCATGGAGTTTTGACTCCAAAACCCCTTTCTTTGGGTTTGGGCTCTATCACTTACTGTGGGGGATCTTGAGGTGGTTGTACAGGAAGGCTCTTTGGAAATTTGGGTTTCTCTAAGTTTACTTCTACCACAACTCTTTTTTTTCATAATATAAGCTTCTAAATTCCTACTGCATCTAGTTTTAGTGTTACCAGGGTGTTCCCCAGGAAAAGGGGGAAGTTCCAGGTTCTCTGCCCCACACAAAGGAGGGTGGAGCTGAGAAAAGAGAAGAATCTGGAGAGGAGACTGAAGAGAAAGGAAGCAGGATGGAGAGCCTGAAGGTGACCTGAGGGAGGCACATGGAGCCGAGAGACATGTGAAGAAGCAGCTCTTGTTTCTTGGTCCTGGACTGGTTGAAAAGATGTGGCCAGAGACACCCATGGGGAGGTTAACAATGGCAGCATTTATTTTCGTTTTGATTTTACTCTTTTCCTCCCAGAGTTGGCTGGCCATTTCTGACCCTTTATTATGGGTCCCTGCTGGAAGGTACTTTAGTCCTGTGGTGGGCTTTCAGGCCTTGTTTTGGACCAATCCCTTTTGGGTAGACTTTTATCTGTGAGGGGGTGGGTGACTTTGGGTGTTTGATTTGGAAACTGTATTTTTGGTCCTTTTTGTATTGCACACTAATTGTATTAAAATTCCTTTCCATTAAAGGTTTTATATGGTTTGTCTTGATGAGACAGATGGCAGAAACTATTTAAAATGGACAGGGTTTCAGGGATTACCAGCTCCCTGCCCTGTAACATAGGACCATATGAGTGGCTAGAGCTGCTCTATGATACGCTAACATGATGCTGGACAAGACATTTTGAAAGTAGGCAAAAGAATTGGGCTATAGGGCAAAGTAAGATATAGTCCACCTAGTTTGGGGGTGGGGTAGAAGCTGTTTCCTGTGGGGACTTACAGAATTAATTCTTGATAGATACAAGAATGTATATATTGATCTTGATAGATACAAACCTCCAAGATGTACTGAAACCTACTGGAGTCACACCACAGGCACTGTGTCTCAAGGACACAGGCATCTCCATGTCTCATTGCTTATTTTAGTAGAAGTGGTTTTTACAAGTGTGCTCTGTAAACCAGCAACCCTAGGATTCCCTGGAAACTTGTTTGAAATGCTTAGCTAAGATCCACAGAATCAGAAACTGTGCAGGTGGGTCTTAACAATAAGGATTAATAAGGATTCAGAATAACCTTGATACCTGCTCAGGTTTGAGGACTGCAAAGTATCTGCTACATATTATACAATATATGGCAGGAAGAAGAGGGGAGATTTCAGTCCCCATAGAAACTTACCTTCTTAGTTCCCAGCGAAAGGGTTGAAGGGCCTCATTGTAACAACCTCCTGAGATCCACTCAAATATTTTACACAGAAGGGTGTGCCTATGGAACAACTACTGGCCTGGGTGTGCTGTCTGGACCACTGTGTTTGGAAGAGGCAGATCAGGAGCAGAGATGGGCCCCTTCAATCTCCTAACAGACTGAGCAGCCAGGAATCCAGAGGAGACTTTTCTGTACATTCTGTGGAAGGACAGAGGAGGGGAACCCATTGAATGCAAAATTATAAGCAGGGGACTGAGTGCCCCCGCTGTAGATTTTATAAAATTTATCCTGAAAAAAAAAAAATTATCCTAAAGGGGCAATGACATCTCAGGAGGGGAAATAACAGAACATTACTTGCATTTTAGCAATACCTCCATGGAGGATAGACTGGTGGAAGTCAGAGACTAACAGATTACACTAGACAGAGTGGCAATGAGGGCTGTGTATGATTGGGAACAGAAAATACGAATTGGGATATAAAGTATGGACCAGAGGAGCTGACCCCCATTTGGGACTTGGTGAGTTGCAGATGTGCCAACATCTTGGGTTCTAAAAACTGGGCATCAGTTGGCTAGATGAGTGAAGGTCTTTCTTCTCCCAAAGGACCTAGGTTTTGGAGTCAGGTAGATTAGGTTCAAAACTTCCCCTTGAATGAAACTTTCATTAAGGGCAAGTTCTGGTTCACAGTTATGTTCCAAGTTCCTAAAACTATCTGGCACATAGTAGGTGCTCAATGAATATTTCTTGAATGCTTGAATGAATGAATGATTATAGTCCAAGCCCCCTTTTCCTCCGCTGTGAGTAACACTGTGAACACCTGAAAGGTTGTTGTATAAATAAATCACTTACCCCGAACTTCTCGCACAGTAGGCGCTCAACAAGTTGTTTTTTCTATCTTTTAATAGTAGATCGGGTTCCTAGGTGATCATAGAAGAGGGACTTCGATTCCTCGCGTCTTCTCACCTATTTTTTGCTCACGCAGCCCCCCATTGGGTCTTTGAGAACCAGGGACAGTGGATGGGAGTCTAGCTATGGAAGGGGAGGGGTCTCTGGGCGCTGGAGAAAAACTGGTCTCTGGGCTTACGTAAGGCGCGAGTCCCGAGCGGCCGGCCGGGGATCAGAGTGGGGGTGGGTGGAGGCGGCGCCGCCCAGCGGGATCCGGGTTGGAAGCCTCTCGGAGCGCCGCTTCCCAGCCGATGTGTGTTTATTTGACTGCTTTGGGTGGAGAGGCGCCGGACTCCGGCTCCTCGCGGCGGGGGAGAGCATCCGTCAACCCTCGGCTGAGGTGGGCGCCGGGTCGTAGCGCTGGCGGAGGGCAGCGGGCAGCTGGCATGGGCCGCCACAGCGATTCCAGGGGATGTGACAGCCGCCGGGGAGGGGCCAAGGAGCGAACTAAACGCTGCCCACGTGCGGGGGCCGGGGCTGTGGCTGAGTCCCTAAGCCACCCGGTGAGTGCGGCGGCGGGGGCGCGCTGGGAGTCACCACCTCTCTCGGCTTCCCCGGCTTGGTGGAGACTGCGTGGGGACACCGGGCCGCCCGGCTCCCTACTTGGACACATCGTGGGGAGGGAGGTAGAGGTGAGACCGGCCGGGTCGACCTCTTAGCCTCTGGAGAGCTGATCACGCCAGGGGCGGGGGCTCAGGAGTAGTCCTGAATCGCTGCCGGGGGGCGAGGGCGGGGAGGCTTAGCGTGGCGCCTTACTCCGCCTTCCAGTCGGCCCCGGAGCTGCGGGAGGGGTTGTCTTAAAAGTCTCTCCTTCCCACTGCAGGGGCTGCTGGCGAGTCCCGTGCAATCGGAGGGTGCCAAGCTCAGGGCAGAAGAGAAAAGTTCGCGGGGCTTTCCGGGGCCGCCCCCCCTTCGCAAAGGCAATGGCTTCCAAACTCCTGCGCGCGGTCATCCTTGGGCCGCCGGGTTCGGGCAAGGGCACCGTGTGCCAGAGGATCGCCCAGAACTTTGGTCTCCAGCATCTCTCCAGCGGCCACTTCTTGAGGGAGAACATCAAGGCCAATACGGGTGAGGGGGTGCGGGTTGAGCCGAAGTGGGATCGGTTTACGTAGGGGAGACAGCCTGAGAGGGACCTGGTCTCCGTCCCCGGGCGCCCTTCCCCCGCCCGCATGTGGTCGTGCAGACTCGTACGTGCCGGGGCGCATGCAACCGGCTGCCAGCGGTGGTGCGGCTTAACCGCGCCCTGGGAGTAGACCGAGGCTTGCAGGGAGGATGGTGGGAGTTGCCCGTGGCTCCTCTCGCCACCGGGAATCCTGACTTCTACCAAAGTCCGCCGAGGGAACGCGGAACAGGCAGCGGAAAACCCCGAGCTTTTCTCTCGCTGTGCTTCCTGAGGGCAAAGCCTACCGCCGTAGCTCCCACCCCACCCGGTGCCCTCTCCTTCCCTTCTCCCGTTCCTAGTGAACCGCGGCGATTCCTCCTCTCGCTCTACGTTCCCCTGACCAAGTTCGCCCACCTGTGGGAGTCTGGCCTGGCTGCGCTTTGGGGAACCTGTGGAGCCTCCGGCTCCCAGCCGCGCGCCTCTCAAGCCCTCAAGCCCCTTCGCCCCGCCTCGGGCCTCGGGGCAGAGCCTTGGGTAGCTTTGAAAGGCCTGTCTGTTTGCAGCCGCCTTCTAAGGTAAACTCTCACTAACTCCCTCCCCCCCCAAGCTGGGGCCTGGCGTTTGGGAGACTAGTAGGAGACTGATAAATTACATTTTGAATCCAGCTTCCTTGGAAATGGCTTCTGGAGAATGCCTCCCTTGGCTTGCGTGGTGAATTCAGAAATACAGTGAGTGCCTGATATCTTACTGTTTCACTACACACTTCTCCGACTCCAGGTTCACACCAGCTCCTAATGAATTGGCATTAAAAGGCGAGAGGTAGCAGAGATAGCAGTTGTGCTTCTCTGAGGTACATAATCCCTCTGGGATAGATGCTCATAATTAGCAAGTCCTTTATGGAAAGGAGGTGCTTTATGTCATAACTGTTCTCATCGGTGTTCAGGTACTTATTGTCCACGATGGGCTAATTATGCAGGATCTTCATTGCAGAAACAGATTAGTTTGAAGAGGTGGGTGGAGGATTGTTCTGGAGATACAGAAGAAAATCTTCAAAGCAAGGAATTAAGAAATACTCAAAGGTAGAGTATTATTCATCACCTCCTAAGCAGTTGTGAAATCACACGTTTGAGTTTAAGGAACATGTTCTGCACCAACCCTATCTTTTAGAGCTCTGTCCCAGACACCAGTCTGAACTTTATCTTGCAGGTATTGTTACCTCAGGTTGGAGGAATATTTTAATATCCACGCGATTCTGTTTCTAGGGCAGGTGGGGGTGAGGGGCCTGCCATGTAAGCAGAAAGTCTGACTGTCAGTCTAAGGATTGGGCAGAGGTGGTGTGGTGTCTCTTCTCTGAGGGAGGGAGATGGAGGCAAATCAGGGGTGCCTGGGCTTGAGTGGGATTCTTCCTATTTCTTAGCATTTGCTACATTTGATTTGGTGCCTGTTTCCTCTGGCCTGTAGGGGCTTCCCAATGCCCCAGCACTAGGTTAGAGAGACCTTTTAGATTTTTTTTAAAGATTCTTTTAGGCTTTTAAAGTACATGTGATTGGATATGGTTTATTCCTGCATTTTTGAAAAATTTCCACTTGCTGTTTTCTCTTATTCTCAATTTATCATTCCTTTTTTCTTGCATTATAATTTCTTTCATTTATCCTCAGTTGTTTCTCCCGGGACTAAGAAGTGACAGTGAAATGTTTAGATTTTTTTTTCTCTTAGGAATCAAATAGTTTTTGCATGAACCAATTTGAAAACTGTGCCAGGGAAAAAAAAATAAAAAAGATAGCAATTTGCTTTGAAAGTAACTTGTTTCTGTTGGAGGTGTTCTCAGATTTTTTTTTTTTTTCCTGTGTCAGAAGGTCTAAGAATTATACAGACTCACTGCCTGGCAAATAAAACATTCCACGGTATTTATTTTTCTGTTACCTGCTGTTAGTTTTCAGCTAATTTCCTGGTAGAGAAACACAACTATCCCACTGTATGTGCCCTTTCTTAGCTAAAGGTTTGAAGGGGATGAGGAAGCACAACAAAACACCAGGAAATAAAACCTTGGTAGGAATTTCATTTGGAAAGTAGCTCAGGCCATCTGCTTCATCCTTGGCTCAGGCATGCTTGTGTCCATAATGCTGTCCTGTAACCATTGCATGCTGAAAATCTTCTTCCAGGGAAGGTGCTGGTCATTGCTTCTGGGCAGTCTCCTCTCACCTACCTTGGCAGAATACATAACTTTTCTCTGTGCATAGCTTGATTCTGTTGCTGTCACATACAGTTAAAATGTAGTCAAGCAAATGAAATTTTGATGCACCCACTAGAATAGGTACTGAATTCCTGCTATGTGTCAGCCTGGGTGCTGGGATTAAAGCGATATTTAAAATAACCTACACACCTGTTGTACCTTCTACCTTCACCATATTACTGTTCCCACTGAGAACCTTAGAGGACAGGCACCTGGCAAAGTATTAATGCATAAAAGGATTCAGCAAGTCTGTGTGAAAGGCACTGGAGTCATATAACCTCTGTTGATAGTATCCATCCTGTTTAATTCACTTTTATTTATGGCAAAAGTTTGTATTTACTATGGATGAGATTAGTCTTACAGCATTATCCATTGGCTTCTCCTTGGCTTCTAGAAGCTGTGTAGGCTGAGACTTACCAAAGACCTTATTTGAAGACCCATTCTCAAAGCTGTGGCTCTAACTTTCTTTAACATATTTCCCAAGTAGTTGAGTTTCAAGATAGCCAGGAGCCGCGTCCTACACTTTGTTGTAGAAAAAAATAGCTTCCCTTTGTATACTCGTGTATATGCATATGCACATGTGTGTGTACAGCATGTATGTATGTGCAGTGTATGTATAGGGGCAAATATTCAGTCATTTGGTTGGCATTCAATAGTGAGTCCCATTAAAACATTTTACATAAGTGATTTTGCTGGGTGAAAATGACTGAAATGAATCCTGTTTTAAGGGTTTGACATAGTGGTATTTGGATTTATCTCAAATGTAGAAAAATTGGCATATTTCTACTTGGAAGCCTCATGGACTTGGTTGAGAGAAAAGATGTTCAAGAATAAACCTATTTCTGCTCTTAATTAATATTAACTGCTGCTCTTGCTGGGGTGTTGTAGATGGGACTAGCATTTGAAATTAGACTATGGGCTGAGTTTCTCTTTTGAAAAGATGACCTAGTTCAGAGAGCTCAGGTTTTTTTTTTTTTGAGTACTCATTAAGTATAAATGTGTCTTTTATGTAAACCTTCTGAGAATTGGAGGCTAAAGGGACTGTATTAGGGAGGCTTGAGACAGGGGTCAACCATGTAACTAAAACAAAATAGTCAACTTTTTTGGTAGGTGTTACAAATCTTGGATTTATTAGAGGATTTCTAGAATATGCTACATGCAATTACTTTTCTAGTGTGGTGAGACTCTGGATATAGCCCTAGATCAGAGGTCTGACAAATTATGAGGTATTTCTTCAGGTCACAGGTTTTCTTCACCTCTCCTGATTTTTCGAGGATTTTCACATATTTGAAGAGCACAATTTCTGACTTCCATAAGGTATTCCATCGGTAAGTCTGCTACAGTTATGTGCACAAAATCTAAACATTCTTCAAGTATGGTCATTTATTTATTTATTTTTTTTTTTTAAAGATTTATTTATTTATTTGTGCATACAGAACTGGGGTACAGGCCAGAGGCTCAGGGGCGGTGAGAGGCTTCACCAGAGACAGAGTGGGGAGCAGAACAGGCAGATTGACAAAGTACACTGCTGAGGGAAGCAGCGGGCGGGCCAGGAGAGGTCTGGCTCGCCATGTGGTCTCCTCCGGGGCAGGCCGGCAGGCGGGAATCGAACTCATGCGGAAGCGGCTTCAGATTCTCAGTGCTGTGCTTTAACCCGCTGCGCCACCAGGGAGGGCCATGGTCATTTATTTTTAAGTAGACTGATCAAGGCAGAAAATTTGAAAAAGTGACTACAATTAAAGAAACCGAAAAGGTGAATAGAATTTACTTGTCACATCACCCTGATGTAAATATTCTAACAAGCTATTTTTTTTCTTTCCTGTGTATTTGCCTTGCTATCCCCACCCAACTAGTTTGTCATTATATTAGCTGATAACCTTTTTCTTTCCCACTAAATACTGCAATATATTGCGAGCACTTTCCTGAATTCTTAAAACTTAAAAAATATTTAAGATACTTAGATAATATTCTATTCACTCAGAAGATGCTTTTTGAGTACTTAGCCAAATGTTCCTTTGCACTTAAGATATGACAAGCTGCAGTGCATTGAGGTGACTAGGGGTGCAGGGGGCAAAAGATAAGCACATATGGAATAAACAGGATAGTACAGTTGTGTGGGGTGAAAGATGCCAAACCTACAACCCCACCCCTGTAGTTAGAAATCCACGCATAATTTTGACTCCTAGCAAAACTTTATTGCTTGATGTTGACCACAGCCTGACAGTCGATTAATACAAATTTTGTGTTGTACATGTATCATACATATGAAACGTGAAATAGGTGAATGGCACTGCACTGTATTGATGCTCTAAATTTATACTTTCTCTTACCATACAGTGTATTGTAAGTGGACTTGCACAGAACAAACCCAATTTATTAAGAGTTCACCTGTGTTAGAGGTACATATTACAAAGGAAAGGAAATAGTGATGATTTAGTGATGAGGGCTTAAGGCGGCTTTCCTGTGTTATGTGATTAGGGAAGGTCTCTCTGGAAGTAAGTAGCCAGAAGGAAAGAACAGTATTCCATCCAAGGAGAAGGAACAGTAAATGCAGACACTGTGGTGAGAACAAGCATATCATTTTTGAGAAACAGAAAGATAGTATGTTTAGAGTATTGTGAGCCAAGTATATGTAGAAGAAGTTTAGTTGAGAGTTAAATAGCTCTAAAGGTATTGGGTTCTATTTTGAGGGCACAGAACTCTTGCTGCAGTGGCTGTGGATTGCTTCATAGTACTGCGCTTTAACCCATTGTGCCACCAGGGAAGGCCCAGATTCTGTTCATTAATGTGAATTTAATGCCCTTTTACTATTTTAATGCCATAAGGAAGCAATGGTGTTTCCAGTAGTAAGGAAGAAGGAAGACTTTTTAAAGACATGATCCTGTGCCGAATCTTGAAATGAGGTGGGTGCTAACTATCACAACATACCTGGAACTCTGCTCCTAGAGCTTGTTCATAGGATACCAACTTCAGTGAGTGCAGCTGATCATGAAAATAGTAAGCTTGGAACCTGCTCTAAACCCACCCATTATAAGGGGTATATTGAATTGCTCATTTAAAAAAAAAAGATTTATATATTGATGCATATAAGAACTGGGGTACAGGCCAGAGGTACAGGGCTTAGAGTATTCACTAGAAATAGAGTGGAGAACAGATAGGCAGATTGACTGAAATACACTGCTGAGGGGAGCAGTGGGTTAGACAGGAGAGGCCTGCTGTGCCATATGCCTCTCTTGCCGTGGATTGAACTCGTGCTGCCTTGGCTATGGATAGCGTCATAGTGCTGTGCTTTAACTAAGCCATTGCACCACAAGGGACACCCCATGAATTGCTCATTTGTTTTAAAGTCTGCCAAATAATTGTTACATAGTACAGTATTAAGCTAGTCTGCTTTTGAACATGCTCTTGTGTTCCATGTAGTATGAAGATTTAAGGGCTGGAAATTACAATTTTCTTGTAACCTTTTAGACAGTATGTTCCCGCAGTAGATCGCATATCTCAACCATATGTTGTCTTTTAGCACACAAGGCATTTTTCTTATGTGCTAAAATATCTCCAAAATGAAGAGATATTAGAGGCTTTGGATTACTCTTTCTCCAGCTCATCACTTTGATGTTTTGTCCTCAAGTTGGCCTTTAAGACATGGTACAAAAGGTCTCATTTTGTACAGCTTCATGAAATCCCATTAGATGGCTGATGTTATATTTTAACAGTCTCACTTCCACGTTCCAAGAGTTCTTGTGCTAGTTAAATAACAGGACAGGAAGCAAGCAAGCATCCTTTACTTAGAGAAACCTCTAGTATTGAAATAATGCAAACTGACTTCTACTCATTAAACTAGAAATCAAGTAATTTCTTATTTTCTAGCACTTTTTTTAGATACCAGCAACTTGTGACCCTGGTGCTTTGTCATTCTTGTGACTTGGTATTCATAACTAACATTTCCATTGGGCCAAACATGTGCTAGATACTAGATTGGCTAGTATATGCATTACCTCTACTACACACAAATCCAGAGTGCATTTATTACTATAGTCTTCACTTATGCTCAGGGGCATGCATTCCAAGACTCCCAGTAAATGCATAAAACTAATACTGAACCCTATCTAATTCTTTGTTTTTCCTTTTACATACATACCAGAGAGAAGTTGAATTTATGTATTAGGCACATAAGAGTAAGATACTCTTTCTTTCTGTTGGGGGCCAGAGTTGGGGGGTGGGGTGGTGAGAGGATACAACAGAGACAGAGTGTGGAGCAGAACAGGCAGATATACTGAAATAAACTGCTGGGGGGAGCAACAGGTGGATCAGGAGAGGTCTGCCATGCCATATACGCCACCTCCCTGTCAGCCATTGACCTCTGCTGCAGTGTCTGTGGACAGCTCCTTTGTGCTGTGCTTTAACCCATTGTGCCACAAGGGAGGGCCACAGTAAGATACTTTTTTTTAAAAAATTTTATAACAGTTTATTTTTACATCATTTTGTACATTTTTTTTCCATCTCAATTGTAATCCCCGCGGGTTTCCCATCACCAAGTCACCCGTGTGCCATCACCATAATCCCCTGCACTTCCCTCCCCACTCCCCTATTTTTGGTCCCATTCCCCACTCCACCCCCACAAAATGTCTCTGGTATATGGCTGTTCATTATTGTTATTTTCTCGCCTGGTCCATTATGCTCCTGCTATGATTGAAACCATCTGGTATTTTTCTTTCTCTTTCACATTAAGATACTTTTAACTACAGGTATACCTTGGAGGTATTACAGGATTAGCTTCACACTGCTTCATTAATATGAATATTGCAATAAACTGAGGCAAAACTTTGGGTTTCCCTGTGTATATAAGAGCTATGTTTACACTCTACTGTGTATATAAGACCTATGTTTAATTATACACTGTGTAACACCTTAATTTGAAGTGCATTTTTGATATAAAAAATATTAACCATCATTGGAGACTAAAGTGAGCTGTAATTTTTTGCCACCAAACTTTATTCTCTGATGAAAGTAATATTTGTGAAGCACAATCAAGGGAAGCCGAGCAAAGCAAGGTATCCTGCAATAAAATGGGGCAGTTGAAACAATATGTTGTAATAATAGTTAAGTGAATATGTTCTCTCAAAATATCTTCTTAATATTTTTGGATGGCAACTGACCTTGGGCAAGTGACACCAGGAAAAGTGGGAAGCTACACCAAGGATAAAAAGGGGATGAAATACATCACAAATAAAGAAATGGCCTCAGAGGTGTTGAATACTTGCCTTAGTGTGAACCATAGTTAGAAGGTGGCATTCAGACCTGGCACTCTAGCTCAGGTTAAACTAACTGTAATGTCACATTGCCATACTTGGTCTCCCGTAACTAGCAGATTCCCTCTTCAAGACTTGTAAAAACCACACTAGAAAAGGGGGTGGTAGAGAATTATCTTGTTTCTACAATTAATCAGATTCAACAGGTTAGTTAAGGTTTTGGATTTTTATTTGTCATTGTTTTGTCTCTAAAACAAAAATCTAAACATGGAAACACTTTTCTCTCCAAAAATAGATCAAAAAAGATCTAAAATAGTAACTACGGTAATGTGAAGAAGTAGAAATTGCTTTACATCATAATGGTAAGAGTTCTGGAAAAACATCTGAGCATGGTGTTATTTCATTAGTCATTAAATAAGTGTTTCTATGCCTGCATTTGATATAGGGAGGCCTATAAAAGTACCCTTAGGATATTTAGAGTCTAGTGTTGAAGTTCTAGTTTTCACAGTGTATTCCCATGAGTCATATTATATATATAAATATACATGTATACATATATATATATAGACACACATATATATGCACACATGTGGATGAAGTGTTGGTGTATACACATGTATACTTGGATGACATGGTATATGTATGTGGATGAAGTGTTAAAGTCATGGACAAGCTGGAGGAGCACTTTGTTAGATGTACCTTTCTCCTGTAATGCCTTGCCCACTTCTGTTAATCTCTCCAGAGTCTATTTTCAGTCTCATTGCTTTCATGAAGCTTTTCCACAGCTGTTGCTGCAGCTCCACATCATTTTCGTGTCTGAATATTCTTTTATACCCATCTGTACCTCTAATATGGCATTCATTACCACTGCCCAACAAGATGATCTATTCCATTGCTTTAGAGTCTCTCAAAAGCTGAATAGTAAATTCATTTGTGTCAAATCTGTTAAAAAATGTTTTGGTAGTTTTGTCAAAAGGGGTGATATGCTACAAACAAGGAAAATAAACAGGATAACCTAGTATACTTTTTACCTTATATGTGGTATAAATACTGTGAAGAAAATACAAAGACGCAATGAATGGAAGGGGCTGGAAAGACTCCTTTAGATTGTGAATTGAGAGAAGACCTCTCACAGGAGATGATGTTTTAAGCAGAGCTCTCAGTGTAGGGGCCAGGTATGTGATTTGCAGGCAGAGAGAGCAGTGTAAAAAGACCCTGGGGTAGGAGAAAACTTTCAGTAAGTGGAGAATGATGGAGGCATGGTTTCTGCCTGAGCACGGGAAGGAAATTGTAGAGGAGGAACAACTAGAAACCCGCAACAATCACCACTAATTCCAGAACATTTGTTACCCCAGGAAGAAATCCCTACTCATTAACCAGGTGCTCCTTATTCCTTCCCAGCGCCAGACAATCACTTATCTGTTTTCTGTTCATATAGAAAGAAAACAAGAATTTGCCTCTTTTGGATATTTTATATAAATGTGACATTTGTATCTGGAGCCATTCATTTGTTTTCAAGATTCATCTGTGTTGTAAGTGTATGTTTTTATTGCCAAAAAATATTCTATTTTGGGCTCTCCCTGGTGGCGCAACAGGTAAGGACGCAGCACTGCAAGCTAGCCACAGCCGCTTCAGTGCGGTTTAGATCCCCAGCCCCTGAGGTGATCCACAGGGCGGGCAGATAATCTCACCTCAGCAGTAGGTTGTCGACCTGCCTGTTCTGCTCCCCTTTCTGTCTCTGGTGAATCCTCTCACCACCTCTAGACTTCTGGCATGTATACCAGTTCTGTATGCATAAATAAATCTTTAAAAAAATTTCTGTTTTGGGGTATATGTTTTTTTGTTTATCCATTCATTACATAGTCAATTCTTGGGTTGTTGTTTCCTGGTATGAGCATTAAATTACAACTGTGATTTTTGTGGGGGTCTGTTTTACTTTTTCTTGCATGTAGAATTAGCAGTAGAATACTAGGCTGTTTCATAATGATGTTCTGAAAAACTGCTGAACTATTTTCCAAAGTACCTGCATCATTTTATGTCTATGAGTAATTTGTGAAATGTAGTTTTGAATTGAATTTTCCTAAGGATTAATATCATTGAATATATTTCAGGTCCTACTTGGTCATTTCTTTAGAGAAATGCCTATTAAAATCCTTCACCCATTCAAAAATGGACTCGTTTGTCCATTGTGGAGGTCTTTATATATTTTGGATATAAGTCCTTGTTAGTTACATGATTTGCACATTTTCCTGTTTGTAGCCTTATTATTGATTGTGTCCTTGGAAACACAAAAGGTTTTAAGTAAGTCCAGTTTACCCATTTTTTTTTCTTTTTTGCTTGTGTTTTTGATGTCTTAGCTAAGAACTGGATTAACCATCACCTAATCCAAAGTGAAGTCATTGCTATTATTTTTATTTATTTTTTAAAAGACTTATTTATTCATACAGAACTGGGGTACAGGCAGGCCAGAGGTGCAAGGGTGGTGAGAGGATTCACCAGAAAGGTGGGGAACAGAATAGGCAGACCCATGAAATACACTGCTGAGGGGAGCAGAGGGCCAGACAGAAATCTGCTATGCCCTGTGGGTCACCTTCTTGGCAGGGGATTTAACTTGTGCTGAACTGCCTGCTCAAGCAGCTTTGGCCAGCTTTGTAATGCTATGCTTTAACCTGTTGTGCCACCAGGGAGGGCCCAAAGCCATTGCTTTTAAATGTGGGACTGTCAATCTAATTCACATTTTTAATAGATCACTCAAGTTTTTGGAAATTGAATTGAAATTTCTAGAGTAAACCAAGGAGACCAGTTAGAATCATCTTTTTGTATCCACAGACAAATGGGTAGACATTGAACATCAGTAAGTACTTGTGAATTTGATATATTCCAATAACATTGAGAATAGGCATAAACAGTGGCCTCTAACTTTAAGGACTTCACAAGGTAAAAATTACACCCAACTAATTATCTTTTGGCTGTGCTATAAAGAACGCAAAATTTTTAAAGAACAGTGAAGAGAGAATTACATTGAGTTCATTTTCTATCTGCAATACTACGGTATAGTCAGTGTTTAATAGTTGCTACCTTTTAAGATGAAAGAGTGAATGAAAGGTTTAGGAGAGAATGAGTCTTGAAGGATGGGAAAGTTACTTCAGATGGACTAGTGGGAATAGGGTGTTTTTTTAAATTTTATAATTTATTTTACATATTTTTGTGCATTTTTCCATCTCAGTTGCAATCCCCTTGGGTTTCCCATCACCAAATCACCCATGTGCCCTCACCATAGTCCAGTGCATTTCCCTCCCCCCATTGTTTTTGATCCCATTCCCCACTCCACCCCCACAAAATGTCTCTGGTATATAGCTGTTCATCATTATATTTTTTTCTTGCCTTTTCTGTTATATTCCTGCTATGAGAGAAATCATCCAGTATTTTTCCTTTTCTTTTTGGCTTATTTCACTAAGCATGATCTTTTCCAGCTCCATGTTGCTGCAAAAGACATGTGTTTCTTCTTTTTTATTTGGTTGCTGAGTAATATTCCATTGTGTATATGTACCATATCTATCAGTATTTTTGTTTCTTTTGGGTAGATACCTAGGAGTGAGACATAGGGAAGCTCCATGTTTAGCAGTTTGAGGAACCTCCAAACAGTTTTCCATAGTGGTTGTACTAGTTTGCATTCCCACAAGCAGTGCAGGAGAGTTCCTTTTTCTCCACATCCTCGCCAACATTTGTTGTTGCTAGTTTGGAGATGTGTCATTCTCACTGGGATGAGGTAATATCACATTGTGATTTTAATTTGCATCTTCCTTATTACAAGTGATGTTGAGCATTTCTTCTTTGGAGAAGTGTCTTTTTAGCTCTTCTGCCCATTTTTTGATGGGGTTGTTTATTTTTGTTGAGATTCATCAGTTCTCTGTATATTTTTGTGATTAATCCTTTATTGCTAGTTTTGTGTGAGAAATTTTTTTCCCAATCAGTAGGATGTCTGTCTGTTTTTTGTAATGTCTCTTTTGCTGTACAGAAGCTCTTAAACTTGATGTAGTGCCATCTATTTATCCTTGCCTTCACTATCGTTGCATTGGGTGCTAAAGTGTATGTATGTAGTGTTTGGCTCATCTTTGCTTCCAGGTATTTTATGGTTTCTATTCTTATGTCTAGGTCTCTAATCCACTTCAAGTTGATTTTTGTGTATGGTGAGAGGTAGTGATCTAGTTTCATTTTTTTGCAGGGTACAGGGTGTTTTTATTGGAAGGATCATGTCTGGGAGTAGGTGATTAAAATAGGTGAGTATTTTGATTGAGACCTAGGATTGGAAGGATTATAGGCAAGGAAGCTGGAAAATGTCCACTTTGGTTTATGTGTAGTTCCAGATTGAGTTCATAAATAGGACTGTGGGGAGTCAATGCTTTGCTCGGACTCCTTTAGTGGTGTGATTGTTCTTTCACAGCAAAGTGTGGAGTGGATGGTAGTGGAGGATAAGTGGAGCACAGCTAAGTGTTGCAGCAGTTTGGAGAGGTCTAGGTAGAAGTTATGGAGGGGAGGGGATTTGGGAGAAGTCAAGTAGTGACTGTACCTGGAGTGACTGCCTTGATGGAAGCACAGCCAATAAAGTGCCTTTGAAGGCTGAATTCTTATCATGTGGGTTTCAGCCTAGGGTTGGGAATTAGTTTAGGAAGACTGAGTACAGAGGATTTGACATAGAAAGTGGTGAGTACAGGACTTGGCTATAAAGCAGAGAGGAAATAATGATTGGACTTTGGAGTCAGGCGTAACCCTTTGGCTCAACCTCTGATTTGATAAACTTTAGGGGAAGCTAATTAATTTGATTTTCACCTTTTTGGAATCCTTATCTTGTAGGACTAATGGGAAGGTCGAGATGGGGTTATCTAAAATGACTGGCTAGTAGAAGGTTTATTTCTATTGTTTGTTCCCTCCTTCCCCAGAGTCTTATAATGCTTTGATTTCATTTAAAATCTCCCCTAGTGGTGTTTTAAGTGGAATCACTGGTACAATCCAGTGGGGTCTAGGGTGTATGCGTGGTGTTTGTGTGTCTGTTCCCACACCACTCAGCAGAGGTTATAAGCACTCATAGCTTTTAAATTACCTATTCATTTTGTTGTCCTATTTTCTTCTGCACTACTCAAAGTTCAAATTTCCGGTCTTGTCCAAACCAAAATACTTGAAATAAAGCTATGTTACCTATTTGAAAGACTTCCTGAACACAATACAGCTTTTAAAAAATTATGTCATCATTAAGATGGACAGCTACGTTTACTTAGAACTCTGGTTAGATAGATTTTCTAAAGATTTTTTAATACCCTGGGTTGATAAATTTGATTGAACTTTTGCTTTGCTTGTTTTCCCAAATTCTAACTCAACTGCTTTCCTCTGTATCACCCCCGTAAATCTTGATAAGAATAGCCAAAGTAGTTTGCAGAAGAGTTACAAAATATTGATTGCATATCAATGTACACTTTCCCTAAATGGGAACTATAAATACCATCTCGGTACATAATTTAGCTTTCCCAAAAGGGAAATTGATTTTTAACTTGCATTACTTCATTGGCTTAGTGTTTAAAAATCAAGAATTTAACTTTGGAATTAGATGAAAGAGCAAGACCTCCTTTCCATTGAGCTTTTATAGTTTTGTTTTAGTTTTCTAGGGCTTTTAGGAACTAAACACTATGCATAACAATGAATGTTAAGTTTAATTATTTGTTCCATTTCTTAATGCCTCAGAATTGGAAGGAGTTTTAAGTCCTTCTGTCCAAGTGGCTGTTCTATGTTGGATCCCTTCTATAGCAGCTGACAGCCAACTTGTCGCCTTTGGAGGCAGGCTCTTTCATTGCTGGACAGGTCTAATTGTTGGAAGATTTTTTCCTTTATACTGTGATGAAAGCCAACTCCTTGAAACTGTCATCCATAAACTGTCACCCACTTGTCTAACTTCAGTCTTCTGGTGTCACATGAATCCTCTAGCTCTTCAGATAATTGAAAATAGTTGCTAGGTACCACTTCCCTGATTTAAGTTGTCTTTTTCTTTCTCAAGAGAAATAGCCCAATCTTCCCAGGGTGTCATTTTTGGACTCTTTCTCAGACAGGTTTCATGGTGATACTTTTAAGTAGTGATGGTCACCACAGTTGATGACAGAGAGGTAGTGGGACCATTACAGCTGTTGAGTGGCTACTTACATATTCTCCTTTATTTTCAATTGAAAACATTACTTGGGAGCATTCCTGAATATTGCTCTGCAGCACAAACTGTAGCACGCATTGGAGGCTACAGACCAGAGTCATCTCAGAACTGATTCTAGGTTCTGAGCTGCAGACTACTCAACAGTACTTAATCTGTAGTCTTGTCCTTTGAATGAGGGGCTATAGATCACCCTTGGCATTTTCTGAGGCTTAGGATGGCTGTAGAATTAGGGACAAACCAGAAAGTTTCATGGAATTTGGAATTAAAAGTAATCTAAACATTATAGGTTATTGATCATTGATGACAAACCAGAAAGTTTCATGGAGTTTGGAATTGAAAGTAATCTAAACATTATAGGTTATTGATCATTGATGACAAAGACAGGACAAAGTTTGCCTGATTTGTCGTGAATTCTAACTTATGTGGATTATTCACCACATATGACTATAGATTTATGCTGAATACCGTAGTGATCCAAGTTCCGAGGTAATGTAGGTTGTTAAGAGTGAGCTCTGAGCTGCAGACCTGGTTTTGGAATCTGGCTTGACAAAGTAGCTGACTCTATGGTGTTTACTCTCTTATGAATGAGAGTAATGGTAGTGTTACCCCCATGGACTTTTGGGGTAAGTATAAAAGAAGTTAATATATGTTGACAGGGCTGAAGGTAGTGTGAGAAGAGTGAGACACTCCTTGGGTGAAAAATTAAGGAAGTGTCAAAAACCTACAAATAGTAGCTTAATGAATGAAATGAGCAACCTACTAAATTTTAAATCAAGACCAGATCTGGTTGGGTCTAGTAAGGATGATGTAAATGAGAGTGAGCTGTGTGAATGAAGGGGTAGACACTGTCTATCCTGTCTTCATTTAAAATATTCTAAGTTTTCCATAGTGGGGTTTTGCATTTTTAAAAAAATATTGCATGAAAATATTTTTATCATGATTAATGGAGTTTACATGTGTGTGTACAAGGGGGCTGGTTTTATTTGCATGAAGAATTGGTGTGTTGGCCAGAAGTATGAGGGCGAAGAGGATTTACCAGAACAGATGGATTTACAGAAATACACTGCTAAGGGGAGCAGTGCTGCTGCACCATTAAGTGGATTAGTTTCCCTAGCTGGGGATCTCAGGCTATAGTGGTGATAGTACTAAAACTTAACCCCCCTAGGCAACCAGGGAGGCCCCATGGCTTTGATTTTTAAACTCAAGTTGAGTGTTTAACTTGTCTTAACTTTCAGTCCCAAACCAATGTGTTGGTGTCTGTTGTTAATAGTTAGTAGCTTGCCATAGTGTCAATTTTGCAGAGGAACTGAATTTTAAGATGCATGTGGAAGGATTATTTTTCAGTAGAGATGTTTTTAACTGTTAGCCTCAGTGCGCCAATTCAGAGCTCATCAAGATCAGTTTTAGCATTTGAATGTCATGTTTCAAACACTGCTGGAGTTCAAACCTTAGAGTAAAAAAATGTGTGCACTTAACTTATGTCTAGAGAAGTCTAGCCAAACTGAACAGCACCAAAACACGTCTCCCTGACAGCTAGGATTGTGAAAGACAGCCACAGATGGCTGCTGAATCGTAGCCGGAACTCCCGTTAGTTGGCGTGAGATGCTTTATGTGCCAGAAAGCCAGGAGGCTTTTGGGAGTGGAGAGTGGTGTTTCTAGAAGCTAAATTGTGATGATAAGGGTTTTTTTTTTTTTCTAATTCTGGTTCTATTCCAGTTGCCTTTTGGTTATGAGTCCCTGATTTTAATTTTTTTTTTTTTTAAAGATTTACTTATTTGTGCATACAGAACTGGGGTACAGGCCAGAGGCTCAGGGGCAGCGAGAGGCTTCACCAGAGACAGAGTGGGAAGCAGAAAAGGTAGAT
The DNA here is from genome assembly GCF_000260355.1 of Condylura cristata. Lineage (NCBI taxonomy): Eukaryota > Metazoa > Chordata > Mammalia > Eulipotyphla > Talpidae > Condylura > Condylura cristata. The sequence goes on from NW_004567109.1 coordinate 38,043,371, forward strand.
CGACAAAGTATACTGCTGAGGGGAGAGGTGGGCTGGCCAGGAGAGGTCTACCGCACCATGTGGTCACCTCCGGGGCAGGTGGGAATAGAACTCATGCAGAAGTGGCTTTAGCTTCTCAGTGCAGTGCTTTAACCTACTGCGCCACCAGGGAGGGCCCGATTTTAATTATTTTTTTGAAATTTTATTTCATACTTAGTGGCAGGTGAAAAGCAAGGAAGTTGTAGAGTCAATTTTTTACTGAAGTTTTGTTTTCAACAGTGTAAAGTGTTAAGCAAGGCAACCCTCTGTGAAGGCATTATCTCCACTATTGTAGCCTCTCCTTATGGATTTTTTTTCCTTTTTGACACAAAAACTAGCTTTTCTTTTGGCACAAAGTAGCCAAAATCATTCTTAAAAGTTTCACTTTGATAGATTTGTCTGTTCCTGAAGACTTACCTTTTGTTTCAGATTTCAGAGAAGTGGAGTTATATACTTAAGTGAAATATGTTTAAAACAGAACTTTATTTTTTTGGAAGACATTCCTGCCTTGCTGTGGCCAGGTTTGCCTTGTTGTACAAGTTTAATCATTTTTACAGAATTTAGGTATCTACTGGCCAGCATTTAAAAAAAAGGGGGATGGTGGGCATTTTTTGTCTTCAGAGAATGGGTGTCACTTCTTTGCATCAATTTTTAAAAACATCTGGGGCTGCTACTAAGCTAAATGCCTAGTGTATTTCCCTCTGGTAGGTGGAGAAAATTGAACAATTTTAAAGTCAGGCTAACATGAGTATCTGGTAGAGCATTTCACAACCATGTGTACGGGATTTGGAATAGCAATAGGAGCAAGAGATGTCTAGACTTGGGGGTAGCATAAGCTTGGAGGTTGAAATCCAGGGGCCAAGACAGTAGTGACAGTTTGATTTATGAGTGAAACAGCCACAGATATCTAGGAAATCAAACTGGAATGGAGGCAGCTGTGGGAACAGATTGTTCTACCCTGAAAGCAAACCCTTGGTTTAATGGGCAGAGCTTCCTACTGGGTAGCTTACCAGCTCAATTTTACATTAATGAAGTAAGACTTATGGATTTTCAAGATGAAATCTAGTGCTCCCTTCTCTTTGTCCTCTGTCCTCACCATTTCTGTTTCTTGGCCAACTTGGGCTGGGTTTTAAAGAGATTTGCCAACCACAAATCCTGGTCATTTGGGTTGAGTCATTATGTGTGTCTTTGGGAGAGACTGCACAGAAAAGAGGTGTTGTCTCAGGGTGATTGGTCCTAGGGGGTGCTGTTTGTGGCACTTGGCTGTCCAGCGTTCTTTGTTGAGTCAGATTCCTATCCTCACCCCCTGTAGACAGCACTCCAACAGCACTCTACTACCCTTTAGCTGGGTTGACAGTGCCAGCCAATCTCCTTAGTCATCCCCGATTTCAAGCTGGAATTCTTCTCTTCTGTTTTTGTTCACCCCATGTGGGATGTTGCCTCTCTTTCTCCTCCCAAATGATAACTGATATAAGGTGGTTGCATTGAAGGTTTGGAGTGATGGGGATTAGAACCTGGCACACGCAACCTCTTCTTGATGTGGCCTTTCAGGTATCACTGTCATAAAACTTCTCAGCTACTCCCAATATCCTTCTAGCCCTTGCCTGTTCCCTCTTCTAGTTTCAGAGTTCCCATTGTTGTCTTGGTGTTTCTCCTTTTCAAGACTTTTTTTTTAAATACTTCCTCTGTGTTACTTTCTTAGCTAGAATAATTGAGCTCTTTGCCATCAACCACCCAAATAAATCATAGCTCTACCTTTGCTAAACTCAAAACTCCCTGAATCACTTTCTCTGAACAGAGCCTACGTGTATGCTTAATTTCCTTACTTTGTGTTTTTTATTTAAAGATTTATTTATTTATGCATACATAACTGGGGTATAGGCTAGACGTGCAGGGGCAGTGGAAGGATTCACCAGAGACAGAGTGGGGAGCAGAACAGGCAGATTGATGAAGTACGCTGCTGAGGGGAGCAGCGGGGGGGAGGAGAGGGGGCAGAGGGGCAGGAGAGGTCTGCTACACCATGTGGATCACCTCCAAGGCAGGAATTGAACTCACACTTAAGTGGCTTTAGGTTCTATGTGCTGTGCTTTAACCCTCTGCGCCACCAGGGAAGTCCCAACCTGATTACATTTTTAGATAAAGTTTTTTATGTCACCTCAAGTATCTCTAAGAAAGAAAGGAGTATTACACAGACTTGTTACCCTTTGCCTAGGACAAACCCTCAAGTGTCAGAATTTTTGTTTCCTTTTGCTGCATTTTATTTTGTTCTTTTTTAAAAATAAAACACAATAGTTTGTTCAGTTATTCCATTTAATATCTGTTGATGGAATCCTTCGCCACCTGAGATTCAGTTTAAGGCCTTCAGTTTAACTTGACCAACCCTTGAGGTAATCCTAGCTCTGAAGGGGAGAGGGCAGTGGCTGAACACAGGACCCCAGTATGGCAGGAGTGGGGAGCAAGACTAATTGCTTGAGAAAATGGGAAGGGCTTCAGAGGCCAGGCCCAGAATCCAAGCAGCTAGGACATCTGTTAAGAGTACACGGTCTGGGTCCACACTGTCTTTTCTGAGAAGTCAGCCCGACTTGCCCAAGCAATTTGTATCTCTATTTATTCAAGTTACAAATCAAGAATAATAATAACACCTCTGTAAGAAATAAATGAGATGATGCCTGTAAAGGAATGCACAGGGCTTGGCCCACTTTTTTTGTTTTCCTCTAATATAATCTAGGGCAGGAATCGCTTTAACCTTGAAATTGAGTATATGCATACAAATAAGATTGGTACACATTTTAAAATGTATAATTGTTTACCTTTTTGTATAGAAAACACTTTGGTTTCACAATGCACATGGCCTTGATAGCATTCAACAACCACTGGTCCTGAGCTTGATGTAGTGACTGTCTGCTAGGTGTTAAGGATGCCTGGTTTGCTGGCTGACTTAGTGGACCACACGACCCCATTTGGAACCTGTCAGAGAAAAGGGCGTCAGCTTCAGCTGTTTTCCCTTCTCTTTCCCATGCTGGCAGGACTGTCTGCTTCAGCTCTGGGAGGCAGATGAGCAGAGTGTGTCTTTGGTTTGCTTGGTAGAGTTCCCACCAGAACGTTGCCAGAAAGGCAAGGGGTGGGGGCAGGCACAGAGAGCAGCCCTCATGGGCAGCAGTAGCAATCCATCCTGTTGAAGCAGATGGCACTGGAGGAAACAGCAGCTTCCCTTGTACTGATCAGCAGCCAAGATCCTGCACAGAGAGGCAGCTGACATGATGCCTGGCACAACCAAATCTACTCCCCAGGCCTTCTGTAGGGGAAGGAATTCCTTTTCATGTTGTTCTGTAAATGAAATTCCTCCCTGTCTTCTGAATGGGGCCAGTAGTTGGGCTGTGATAAGGTCACAGAGAGGCTCTTCTGTCCTTTCTGCAGAGAAAAATCCATGAGCTATGACGGATTCCCCTCAGGGCTGAAAATGTTTGTCTGGAGGATGTGGGGTGTGAGCTTGAGAAAGTGATTAAACAATTTGGGTCTAAAACTCACCTAGAATTTTGGCAAAACTTTCCAATTACTTGCCTTTTCCCATTTGTTCTTTCACCCAACTTCTGTTGCCTCCACCCCAACCTGCTTTCTCTCCTGTTGCTTACATAAGGCAGTGTGTGGTGCTATGCCAGATGTTCATGGTGTGTTTATAAATGCATATGCTCCTATTCTGGGCCAAGAAGTTCCTCTTTAACTTTTTCTTTAAAGATTTATTTATTTATGCATACAGAACTGGGGTACAAGCCAGAAAGCAGGGGCGGTGAGAGGATTCACCAGAGACAGTGGGGAGCAGACCAGGCTGATTGACTGGCGGGTCAGAAGAGGTCTGCCTTGCCATGTGCGTCAGCTCTCTAGCTGGGGATAGAACTCGCACTGAAGTGGCTGCAGCTCGCTTGCAGTGCTGCATCCTAACCCGTTTTGCCACTAGGATGGGTCCTAAGAAGTTACTCGTGGGTTTAGGATAGCCACAGTTTTTCAGAATGTGAAACTCTTTTTCTTTCATGATTTTATTTAAAGTCTTAAAATGAGGTCATTGCTGTTTTATTCTTTGAATCAATATGGAGGGTCATATAATTGATTGGCTGGTGGGATGAGAAAGCTTGAGGATAAAGCTTCTGCTGGATGTCCTTTGTGCTTAGATACTGGATCATCTTTCTCAGTGATGCTGGTCCTGCCCCTACCCAAAGTCATGGCTTTTGTCTTAGTCTTGGCTATTATACAAATATAGCCACTCTGGACACATTTCTGGACTCAAGGTGCAACATTAGACTAAGTGATTCGTTCATTCAATCTGGTTGGAAAGAAGAGACTTCCTTATTCCCAGGAGGTCTTCTAGGTAAAAAGTGAGTTCTATCTAATTGGGACTTTATGCCTCTTATCTCGAGTGGGAATAATGATCATTGCCTGCACTTCTTCTCTTCACCTTGATGGTTGAACCATCAAGGTTCAACCTAGTGGTTTGAGGTATACAGGCCTTGAACAGGTGTAGGGAATTGAAATCCCACTTCAGAGATAACAGAGGAAGAGGCAACGAAACCATTTCACAGGGATAAGTGAGGTGAAGTATATTGTCATGTTCTGTCCTTTGGCTTGGGAAGCAGAATGGAGCCGAGACCCTCAATTCCCGTCTTCATAGCAATTCCTTGTATCATAATGTCTCTGTGCCTCATTATAAAGCTATTCCAGTGTTTTTAAAAAGGGTTTTTGTCCTTTGATAAAAATGTAGATACCAGGAGATGAAATCACATCATGGATTCTTTAATTTTTAATTTCATAATAGTGGCAGAAAAGCACATTCAGACTTTTAATAAATTTTAGTTCAAATCTAGGTTAAAAGAAAAATTTTATTATTAATCCTTTTTTGATGTAGGGATAAATGACTCCCTAGATCACAGATTCACATAATTTTAACTTCAATTTCCTTTAGTTAAACACCAGCAATAATTGTCTCCATGAGTTGCAGCAAAGGAAAGGTTTTAAAGACAGGTGTATACATTGTAAAGTCACTGTTCCCTCAGGAGAGACCAATTGTGATTGGAACCTGTGGGGATCTTAGTCTGATAATGTCCAAAGGAACAAAGAATGAATAATCACTTTATGGTTTCAAAGGTTTGTATTTTATGCTAAATATGTTATAAAAGCAATTTTTGTTACCTTCTTTAGAAATAGCTTAGAAATTCCTAACGTCTTATGAATGATCAGGAAAGTTTAGGGTGCAACTTAGCGTGTTACAGAATCACACAGAAGAAGGATCAATTCAAAGAGAAAGTCATTTCTTGGCAGTCTGACCTAGTGTAACCTTTCACTTGGGGTGACTAAAAGAATTGTTTACATGCTGGCTTGAAAATGATAAGTTTTTTCCTTCATGCTAAACTTTCTACCTCTTCTGTTAGAGACTATTTTGGAGTCTTAATCTCATAAGTCTTTGAGTTGACGCATACATACTTTGTGGGTGTTTAAGAATGTCAGATAGATTCATTTCAGAGGAGCAAGCATCTACTTGTAGTAACAGATCCTTTCTTGTTAAGAGGTCAGACTTGGCAGCCAATTGCAACCTGTGGTAATGTTCTTTATGTACCAGCTTGAATAGACTGAAGCAATAGCTGTGAGAATCATGTATGAAAATGCATGAAGTGTCCATTTATTTAGATGCATCAGATAACAGTGTTTTGCTTAATTCAGTAATTGGACTTAGGTATTCAAAGCTTGCCAAAGCATTATATCATAAGATAACATTTAAACTTTGCTGTATATAAATCTTATTGCGTGATTGAGAAAGTTTCTGAGACTTAATTGCCTTAAACACAATGCCCAAAATAAGCCAGAAGGAAAATAATAAATATCAGATGATTTCATTTATAATAGAGAAATGAAACAAAAAGGACAAAGGACAGAAAGAAAAATGACAGAACTAGCAAGCTGACCATAGCTGTGAGGTATACAGCAAGAAAGGGGGAGGGAGGAGTTCAACATGGGGCAAGGGGAAGGACACAAGAGTCCCACCAGGCCGTGAGAGATCTGTGGGATCTATACCTGAGGGGAGAAACCAACTACTGTATAAAAATGAACAATGAAGTAAGAAAAAAATTAAAAACATTACTAATTCTCAGGATTGTTGAATGCAACTGATAAAAGGTGTGTTGACTGTGCAATGAGAAGAAAGTTCATTTAATATATAGGACCGCCTTGGGGGGGGGGGAGTTAGAGAGTTTAAAGATGTGATCTTCCCAATAGAGTAAGTGGCATTTGCTGATTATTAGATATGACAGTCTCTGGCTTCAGGGGCATTATAATCTGGTATAGAGGATTTATGTGTAAACCATCCCTCTTCAACAAGAATGAAATGTAGGCAGAGATACAGGCCACACCATGTTGGTTGTACAGACTGTGACCTGCTGGGTGCACCTGACTGAGGGGTGTGTGTGGAGCCTACTGTTGAGTCATGGCCTTGTCCTCTAAGCTGTGTTTCATGACATGCAGCTGAGTTAGCTTGGAGGAGTGGGCATCTTGAAACATGTGTATAGGTTGGTTGTGTCAGCTGGCAGTGTGGCCACCATGGTGCTTTTGTCCCGAGGCCATGTCTTTCTTTTATCCCTTTTTTTTTTTTAACAGATTTATTTATTTTTGCATATAAGAGCCGGGGAGTAGGCCAGAGAGGCTTGGGGTAAGAAGATTCACCAGAAACTGGGTGGGGAGCAAAACAGGCAGATCTACTGAAATATACTGCTGAGAGGAGCAACAGCCAAGACAGGAGGGTTCTGCTGTGCCTTTTGGGTCACCTCCCTGGTGGGGGGTCAGATTTGTGCTTCAGTGGTTGCTGATAGCTTCATTGTACCACCATGGAGGCCCCTATTCCCTAATCTTAATAGCCATGCCATGTGGATGAGCTTCAGCCCAGGGGCTGGTGGAATACAGGAGGGGTCAATACTCTGAGGGTGGACACATGCCTGGCCACTAGACATAGTATTTGAAAGATGTTCTTTCAGTCAACCTGTGTTTGCTCCTCAAAGGCCAACTCCAGGGAAGGATGCTTTTCTTGGGGGTGAAGTCAGGTTGTGGTGCCCACCTCTGCCCCTGCTCTGGGTACATAATTCCTTAGTCTGCCTGAGGCAAGAGACTCCAGTCTCACTCTCCTTGTGCCTGGCACAGGGAAGGGGCCAGAGAGTGGGGGTGTATCTGTATTGGGAGGGAGGGTTTGAGGAGAAATTCCAGGCCATATCTGAGAAACTGCTATCCATCCTAGGGTGTTTCCCATGTCCTCCTGTAGGCCAAGGTAGGTGTTTAAGGAGAAGGTGACTTGTGCCAACTTGTGCTTTTGTAAGGTCTTCCTGGGAACTGTATGGAGGATGGGTCAGAAGAGGAAGGGCCTTCAGGAGAGAGGAGGCTGACTAATTAAAAGGTACAAGATTGCAGCGTTAAAGTTTGGTAGGAAGCCTCAGCACAGAAATACTTCATATACATCATTTATTTATTTATTAAAATTTATTTATGTATGTAGTGCAGAACTGGGGTACAGACCAGAGGTGTGTGTGGGGCGAGAGGATTCACCAGAGGACAGATTGGGGAGCAGAACAGGCAGATGTACTGAAATACACTGCTGAGGGGAGTAGCAGGACAGTCAGGAGAGGTCTGCCATGCCATGTGGGTCACCTCCCTGGCTGGGGATTGAACTCATGCTTCGGTGGCTGTGATAGCTTCATAATGCTGCACTTTAATCCCTTGCGCCAATAGGAAGGACCACATCGTTTATTTATTTAACTGAAGATACAGCACCTGATGGCAGTGAGGTGTTTAGTATATCAGGCCCTGACATTTCTGCATAGGACATATTGTCACCACTAACACTTTCTCAGTAGGTAGGTCTTGACAGAGTTCACAAAGAAGCTCTTGTCACTTTTATACTGGGGCTTGCTTCACTGGTCTAGAAGAATGTGTATAAACAGTTAGAGAAAATGTAATATGGCATCTACGAAAATGTATTTTGTTGTCAGTTTGCTTTTCAGTTGTTTACCAGCTCTGCCACTTGGCAGCTGAGTTATTTTGGGCTTGTCACATAACCTCTCAGTGTTTCAGTGTCTTTGTTTATAAGGGGACAAAGAATATCATTGCTCTTCTTAGATATTTCTGGGATAAAAGGGGTTTATGTGTCTAAATTACTCAGAGAAACACCTGCCACATAGCAGCAGACATTGATATTTATGCCATTGAATGAAAAGTGTAAAGGGGCATCATTTTGGGTCCTTTATGCAGTAATCACAAGTGACTTTTAAAATAATATAATAGTTTATTTTTACATAATTTTGTGCCTTTTTCCATCTCAGTTGTAATCCCTGTGGGCTTCCCATCACCAAATCACCCATGTGCTATTACCATAGTCCAGTGCACTTCACTCCTGCCCCCATTTTTTGATCCCATTCCCCACTCTACCCCTGTAAAATGTCTCTGGTATATAGTTGTTCATTATCATTATTATTTTCTCCCCTGGTCCTTTATACTCCTGCTATGAGTGAAACCATCCGGTGCTGGCTTATTTCACCAAGCGTGATCCCTTCCAGCTCCATTCATGTTGCTGAAAAGGCATGAATCACAATTCACTTTTAAGCAGCCCTAGGTGATGTTCCCATTTTATAGGTGAAGAATCTGAGACAAAAACACCGTGTGACTAAGGTCTTATGGCCTTTAAGAGGTGGAGGCAGGATTTGAACCCTGGCAGTGTGGGCTCTAGACCATTACATTAGGTTCAGGATTTTCATAGCTACCAATAGAAAGTGTCAGGGAGTGATTTAATAACACATTTTTTTGGTGCGAGGGAAATAGAAGGCTTGGCTTCTAGCAAGGCAACTTAAAGGGTGGATCTGGCATTTGAAATGAGTCACTTGAATCAAGTGCCAAAATACCTTCAATTTATTAGGAGTTTCTTTCATAATTTCTATTTCTTAAGTATTTTGATATCAATTTCTTAACCAAGATTTTTGTTTTCTTACTAGAAGAGATTCATCAAAATAACTTTGAGCATAAACAGTATAAAGTGACAACTTCTTCACTTTTATTTCAAGTAACTACTTTAGTGCTGACATAGTTTTATATGTGTGGCAGGGTTTAAAGTACTGTTTTGTGGAGTCATAAACTACAACTTATTTTAGACTGTGCCTGGTAGAGTGTGTGTGTTTGTCTTGTATTTGTACAGTCTTTTTTTTTTTTTTTTTAAGATTTATTCATTTGTGCATACAGAACTGGGGTACAGGCCAGAGGTGCAGGGACAGTGAGAGGATTCACCAGAGACAGAGTAGGGAACAGAATAGGCAGACTGATGAAGTACACTGCTGAGGGAGGAGTGGGCGGGTCAGGAGAGGTCAGCCACGCCAAGTGGTCACCTCCTGGGCAGGCGGGGATGGAACTCCTGAGGAAGTGGCTTTAGCTTCTTAGTGCTGTGCCTTAACCTGCTGCGCCAGCAAGGAGGGCCAACTGGGAACTTTTTTTTAAAGGTTTACTTATTTTTTTTTATTTATGCATGCAAGATCTGGAGTGTAAGCCAGAAGTGTGTGGGTGAGAGAATTCACCAGAGACAGTGGGGAACAGAACAGAATCAGGATCTACTGAAAGTCTCTGCTGAGGGGAGCAGTAGGCGAGACAGGAGAGGTCTGTTGTGCTATGTGGGTCACCTCCCTGGCTGGAGATCAGACTCAAGCTGCAGTGGCTGGTGATAGCTTGATAGTGCTGAGACTTCAACTCCTATGCCACTAGGGAGCCAACCGGGTGAATTCTTTAAGCAATCAACTCATACAATGAAATCTTTACTACCTTTAGTACTGGTAAAAGAGAAGAGGCCATTCTTAGAACTTGTCTTTTGTTTGAAATAGACCAAGTTGTCAACTGTTTGATGGCTGGCCAAGTTATAAGAAGTGTAGAACAAATTACTTCTGATGTACCCTTGATTATTTCTTGACACATAGGGAAATGTGTCATCGCCTGGCACAGTGTAGTTGTCCAGTAAATAATTTTGGAATGAAGGGCTGCAGTGTAGTAGCAAGGCCAGTGAACTTGGGGGCAACATCCATGTAGTTTTTTTATTTATGTCTCTGCCACTGAGTTGAACGTAGACATCCAATCTGGAAAAGAAAGAAAGAGCCCAATGTAAATTCTTAATCTAGCACAGAAATGAGTAGTGGCACTGTTTATGTGCAGACTGGCTGTTCCATTGTGAATTGCTAGCTACCTCTGTTGTGGAAGAGTCAGCCCTGCTCTTCTGGGTATGTAAGGAGTTGAAGGGACTAGCTAGTCAAGTGCATAGTGAACATCTGCTTTGAGCCTGTGTTTGTTCTGTTCATCAGAGGCAGCAGCAAGCCACAGACATCATCCTTGTAGTGTGGTGGAGAGCCACTATTATGAGAAAGAAAATAAAGAAGTGGTGAGTGCATCAAGGTGGAGGACAGGACCCCATGGGCACATGCATAGGGGACCTAACCTTTAGGAAAGTTGAGGGAGGAAAGCTGGGACTGGAGAGTAGGTTGGGAAGAGTGAGAGCATATGGGTGAAGGAAGAAAACTGGGGTACTGCTGAGATGGGCAGTAAGCAGATCTTGGAAGGACTTGGAGGCCATTGAGTAGGCAGTGGAACCCCACTGAGGGTTTTGGCAGAGATGAGCTCCTCAGATGTGAGCTGCAGACCACAATGCCATGATATCTTGTCAAAGCTTATTGGAAGGAAGTTACTGAATAATAAATTGTCTCCTGAACCCTAATGGGGAAATAAAATCTCTTTCAGACTTATAGTAGGGGCAACTTAGAATTGTTATAGGGCAGGGAGATGGGCACCCCAAACCTGCTTGCTCTAAATAGGTTTCTACCATCTGCTGCATCGAGACAAAACATATAAGACCTTTAGTGGACGGGAACTTTAATACAATTCATGTGCAATACAGAAAAAACAAAGACTATAGTTTCTCAATCAAACACCCAAAGTTACCCATTCCCTCGTGGGTAGAAGTCTACCCAAAAGGGATTGGCCAAAGCAAGGCCTGAAAGCCCACCAAAAGTCTAAAGCACCTTCCAGCGGGGACCCATGAAAAAGGGTCAGAAATGGCCAGACAAGTCTGGGAGGAGAAGAGCAAAATCAAAATCAAGATAAATGCTGCCATATTTAACCTCCCCACAGGTCTCTCACCCACATCTGTTTGAACCAGTCCAAGACCAAGAAGAAGTGCATTTTCTTCACATGTCTCTCTGCTCCATGTGGCTCCCTCAGGTCATGTTCTGGCTCTCCATCTTGCTTACTTCCAGTCTCCTCTCTAGATTCTTCTTTTCCCTCCTCAGCTCCACCCTCCTTTGGGTGGAGCAGGGAACCTGGTACCTCCTCTTTTCCTGGGACCACCATGTTACAAAATGTCAGTAACCTAATGATGAGCCATTTGACCCTGTTGGCGGCATCCAAACTTAAACTTGAGGTTCCTAGTAGAGCTCTCCTTTGGTGAAACCACTCTTCCCCACTCCCCCATGCGCCTTCCATCTCCACCTGTTTTGTGAATTGCTTAGAATAGTGTTCTGGCATCTTTCAAAGTCCTTTCATCCTTCCCCTATTGGAGCCCCAAGGGGTGTTTTCTACAATATTTATTGTGGAAACTTTATCAGTGATGTAAGCCAATTAATTGTGATAGCTACTAACTAATATTTCTGCTTGATAGTGTAAAAGTCCATAAAATTTTGCTATTAAAAAGCATTTGGGGTCCTCCCTGGTGGTGCAGTGGGTTAAAGCACAGCACTAAGAAGCTAAAGCCACTTAATCATGAGTTCGATCCCTGCCCTGGAGGTTATCCACATGGCGCAGCAGACCTCTCCTGACCCAACCGCTGCTCCCCTTAGCAGCATACGTAGTCATTCGGCCTGTTCTGCTCCCCACTTTGTCTCTGGTGAAGTCTCTCACCACCCCTGCACCTCTGGCCTGTACCCCAGTTCTGTATGCATAAATAAACGAATCTATTTTTTTAAAAAAAGTACTTGGTGAGTTAGCACTCCCAATGGTTAGACTGCAAGCTCTGGGATCTCTTAAGTTTGGTACAGGCCTGGTAAATGCTCAGTAAATATCAGCAGTGATAAACCACTACATGATAAGAGTACTTAAAATACAATAGAAGCAACCATAAACTATACTCCTGATCTCTCTTAGTGAAAAGTGTACCATTCCCCCTACTCTGTTACATAACATGTCTTTCATATTTTGGAACTTTGTGAATTTATTTCTATTTGGAAGTCATTCAGCTTTTGAAATGTTTAAGCTAACTTTCCCAAATATTGAGGAGTGGGGGTTGAGGGTATGTGGCTGTAGAATGAATTTGTGTCATGTATTGGGTATGTTATGGTTTTTCTAAAGAAATTCTATTTTGATTCTCTGTCCTAGTTATTTAGAAAATATGTTTTCTTTTTAACTAGTATTAAAATAATTCACAGTTTGGGTCCAACATCAATGAACAGTTTACAATGGTTTCTCATATTTGCCTCCCTGAATACAATAATCTGTGTTAGTCTGTTAATGTGAGTTTGAGCAAACTGTAATGTGAAAGAATTAAGACAATTAAAAAGATTTTTTTTCATAACCTTGGAAGCATGAATTTTGGAGTGATCACCAATGTAATAGATGGTCTTAAGTTCTGTATTATCTTAAATTTTTAAACTTGACATCTTAAATATACAATTTGCTCGATATCTTCAAATTCTGAAAGTGTACATTATCTGATATGGTTAGAAATTTAAAATATACATTTCTTAAGATTACCAAGATCATATTTATTTTAATTTATACTTATTGGTAGAATAGGTGGTTAAGATGTGTTAAGGACAGGGAGAGAGGGGACCACTGTACCCCCAAACCTGCCTACTCTAAATCAGTTCTGCCATCCGCCGCATCAAGACAACATATAAGACTTTAATGAAAAGGAACTTTAATACACTGAGTATACAATACAGAAGACAAAGAATATAATTTCTAAATCAAACACCTGAAATTACCCATCCCCTCGTGGGCAAAGTCGACCTAAAAGAGACTGGCCCAAAGCAAGGCCTGAAAGCTTGCCACAAGTCTAAAGCACCTTCTGTCTGGGACCCATAGAAAAGGGTCAGAAATGGCCAGGCAAGTCTGGGAGGAAAAGAGCAAAATCAAAATCAATATGAACATTACCATAGTCAACCTCCCTATGGGTCTCTCACCCACATCTGTTTGAACCAGACCAAGACCAAGAAAAAGTGCATTTTCTTCACATATCTCTGCTCCATGTGTCTCCCTCAGGTCATGTTCTGGCTCTCCATCCTGCTTTCTTCCATTCAGCTCCACCCTCATTCTGGGTGGGTCAGAGATCCTGGAACTTCCCCTTTTCCTAGTGACCACCCAGTTAACAGATGCATTACCAAAAATTTATATTTTAAAATAGGTGGAACATTGATTTTCTTCTATATCTAATAATTTTGAGATGTAATATAGTTTTTATAATCATACTATTTTATAACCTGACATGAAATCTGTCCTTTTCTGAAGGAAATTTTTACAAGTGTGGCCTTACTGCTTTCGTAAATACACAATGGATTTTCTTTTTACTGTTGTAAAGTTTTAAAAATGGTCTATTTTTGCCACTTTAAATTTATTGTTTACTTTTGAGAACTTACTGTAGTTTGTAAGTTATTCTGAGTATGCATACATTTAAGATGCAAAAGTTGTGTAAGAGAAAGGTATAATGTTCAGTCTTTCTTTAGAATACTACTTGAAAAATTGGTGTGGGCTTGTTTGATTAGGCAAACAATTATAATTGCTTATTTGCAATCATACTGCTTTGTCTTTCAAGCTAAGTGAAAAGGATAGATGGAGGTCCAGTTTTCTGATAAATGTTTTGTTTCAGAGGTCTTTGTTAGATGTTGTTAAGTCCATTTGGCTCTGGCTATTGGTCTATCTGGGTTTCCACGGTAGGAATGAAGAGCTGTGGTAGAAGTTTGAGTTTTTGTGTCAGATAGAGGACATGTCTGCTCTGCTGTAGAAGAGCTAAGCCTGCCAAAAACAGCTGGAAAAGTATGTTGTGCTTAGATCTTTCTCTTAATTAGTAAATTGGATTAAGATGGTTCTGGAAGTCTTCCAAAGAGTTATTTTAAACTTGGAGTTGCATAGTCAACATAGGGATAGCTTGAGATACTGTCAAGGGGCAGAATATTTTCTAAGGTTGCTATATTGTACTCTGTCCTCTTATGTTTGCGTTACTCTCCAGCCTCCTTTGATCCCACTGTACCCACACTTCCCGTGGGTACACTTCCATGGGTGTACAGACCCTGAACTTAATTTAATGCTCTACTTTTGTCCCTTTGAAATTTTAAATTTTTGAACGAGGATCCATTCTTTAATTTGGTCTTGGCTGTGGAAGTGACAACCATCTATTAAAAAAAAATCCTTGAGGGCACTCCTTGGTGGCACAGACAGCACTGAGAAGCTAAAGCCACTTCCCCCTGAGTTCAATCCCTGCCTGCTCTGGAGGTGATCCACATGGCGTGGCAGACCTCTCCTGACCGACCTGCCCGCTGCTTTCCTCAGCAGTGCACTTTGTCAGTTGGCCTGTTTGCATTCCACCGTGTCTCTGGTGAATCTTCTCACTGCCCCTGTATCCCAGTTCTGTATGTACAAATACATCAATTTTAAAAAAAGAAAAAAAATCCTTGAGTTCATGTCAGGGAGTGTTTTTCTTAAAATGTCACTTCTTGATGTTCCCTCAGATACACCAAGTAGTCCATACGTTAGCTCTTTTGTTCATAGTGTTCCCTTCTCCTTTTTCCTTTGTAGCTTGGTTTATCTCTTGATGGTTTGAAATGTTGAAGAAACAAGGCTAAGTTGTGCAACTTAACATGGTCATTTCAGTTAGTACACAATTTGTACAATGAAGACATATTGTCTTCATAGCTTTCTTGAACAAGGTGGTATCTGGTAAGATTGGGCTGTCGTTTGATGTTGGGATCATAGTTTTGTGATACAGGGATATCAGACTGTTTTTGCTAAGGAAGGATTTTTTAATTTTCAGATTAGCGAAGGATTTTTTAATTTTCAGTCCATTCATTCATGCAAAAAAAATTTGAGCGTTTAATACATGCCAGAGTGTATGCTAAGTACTGAGGGTGGTATGACATTAAATAAAATATTTAACTTTTTCTCTACTGAGCTAGTAATATTGTAATGGGGAGGCAGAAAAATAAATTAACAAATACATCAATATGTAGTATGTGGGTGGTGGGGTTCTAGAAAGCAATGCAAAGTAGGGTAAGAGACTGGTAAGTGATGGGTAGGTGTTTTAATGCCATTTTTGATAGAGTGAAAGGTCTAATTGAGATGATTCATAATCGGCTAAATGAAGGGCTTTTAGCCTATGTGAAGTACTGGGTGAAGGAGTTTCTACTGGAGGGAACAACAAATGTGAAGGTACGGCACTTGTTTGTAATCTTCAGGAAACCAAGGAAGATGTTATGAATACAATAGAACCAGCAGTGGAGAGACAAGTAGGCAGAGGGACAGAGAACTAGGACCTAGTCACTCAGGGACTTACATACCAAGGTGAAGATTTCATCTAGTACTTTAAATGAGATGGGAAGCCAGTGGAAGATTATTGTGGATTTGCATTTTTAAAAGGCCATTCTAGTTGTGGTAGGCAAAGGAATGATCTGAAATGCTACTGAGAGTCAAGTAAGCCAAAATTCCTGTTTAGGTAATTATTTATTCATACAAGAACTGGGGTACAGTCAGAGATGGCAGGAGTGAAAGGATTTACTATAGACAAAGCCGGGGAACATAACAAGCAGATTGAAATACACTGCTGAGGGGAGCAATGGGCAAGACAGGAGAGGTCTGCCACACCATGTGGGTCAGCTCCCTGGTTGGGGATTGAACTCATACTCTAGTGGCTGTGGTTAGCTTCATAGTGCTGAGACTTAATAACTCGCACCACCAGGGAGAGCCCTGGATACTGTTTTTCACTCGTGTTATTTGTCTGGTAACCAGCAGTCAGAGAGAGAGACCTTTTCAGAGTCTGTATTTTTATGCTAAGAATGGTGCTAGGGATGTAGACTCAGTCTTGAAAGAAAAGGCTCTATTTAATTTTAAGGTGAAGACGGGAGCAAAATGATTCTTGAGCTTTCCCCCAGTAATATGATTCTGTGTGATGTTTTTATTAAAACTTAATTGGCCTGTCAAGAATGTGATTCTTAATGATACCCTGGAGAGCAGAATCTTTGTTAAAAAAATTCAGTTTTATAGAAATTTAAAAGATTTGAACTAGTGATTTGTTCTGCTGAGCCTTATAATTTCTACATGTAAAAAATTGTAATTTTAAATTAAGATTAAAGACATTGGCCCTCCCTGGTGGCGCAGCTGGCTAAAGCACAGCACTAAGAAGCTAAAGCCACTTCAGCATGAGTTTGATCTCTGCCCCGGAGTTGATCCATACGGCGCAGCAGACCTTTCCTGACCTACCTGCTGCTCCCCTCAGCAGTGTACTTCATCAGTTGGCCTGTTCTGTTTCCCCCCTCTCTCTGGTGAATCCTTTCACTGCCCCTGCACCTCTGGCCTGTACCCCAATTCTGTATGCATAAATAAATAAATCCTTTTTTTAAAAAAAGGATTAAAGACATTTCCTTCTGAAAATGTTTTTTTGTTAAATTCTTATCTTTTTATGAACTTAGCATTCCACTGACAACACTGAGTTGCTTTTACAACTGTGTCACCAAGGTGCCATATGCTTATATTGAGACCCACGAGAAGAAATGAACCTTTTGTTTGTATTTTCCAGTATTCTTTCCAGAAGGCCAGTGGACTTTTTTCCTTTGGTCTCTGAGGAATTGGTGTATCTCTTCACTTCCTAGTCTTTAGTATATCATGAGCCATGGCATTGAATACGTTTTTTTGTTTTGAACTGTTGCAAAGCTCGGACCCCAATTTGTGGCTCACCTCTAGAAGTAGCCAGGACTTCTTCCTTTTGTATGCCATTGTCCTTATAGAGTCCATCTTGGGCTTCTACTCTAACTTTGTCTTTGCCTACTTTACTTTTACATCTGGCTGTGCATATCTTCAAGAGATGCTTACTTTTATTTTTTTTTAAAGAAGATTTATTTATTTATGCATACAGAACTGGGGGACATCCCAGAGGTACAGGGGTGGTGAGAGGATTCACCAGAGGCAGAGTGGGAAGCAGAACAGGCTGACTGACAAAGTACACTGCTGAGGGGAGCAGCTGGAGAAAAGGAGAGGTCTGCTGTGCCATGTGGGTCACCTCCTAGGCAGGGATCGAACTAGTGTTGAAGTGACTTTAGCTTCTTAGTACTGTGCTTTAACCCACTGCGCCACCAGGGAGGGCCCCAACAGGTGCTTTTGTACTCTAGGAGATGCATGGGAGCCATTGTCACCATTTTTCAACCTGATTTTCAAGGTATTACTCTAAAAAGCATCTATCACATCACTACCTCTTCCCCCATAGCAACAATAAGGAATGGGAAAGAAGAAAAAGTTTGTAAGCATTTTTTTTTAATAAAAGCTGTTTTGAGTGTCTCTTCCTGTTTTTTTTTTTTTAATAGAAGTTGGTGATATGGCAAAACAGTACATAGAGAAAGGTCTATTGGTTCCAGATCATGTGATCACACGTCTAATGATGTCGGAGCTGGAGAATCGTCGTGGCCAGCACTGGCTGTTGGATGGTGAGTTGAACCTGTGGGCAAAATGGATTTTTGGTATCATCTCTTTGTACACTCTCTTAATTTTTTAGATTGCAAAATATCTTTTCTTTGTAAATACATATATAATTATATAAATCATTATTTATTGAGTTTATGACACCTGTTTTATAACAATTACACTTTGGAATTAATTTTTCTTCATTTGCTCTTGCTATAAGAATATTCCTTGAATGTGAGATCATATTTTTCAGTCACTGATAAATCTTTTCAGTTTAGAAAAGAACTGGGAGCACTGCAGGCACTTAATATGTTCTGTGAACTCAAATATTCTTCCTCACATAGATCTAAAGCAACAGATTTCTTATAGTATTCTATCCTTTAGAGCACTCTCTGATATCTGAAATTGCCTATTGATTAATTTGTTCTTATTTATTTGCTTATCTGTTTGTTTTCTATCTCCCTGACAGAATCTAAGCTTCTAAAGGACAGGAATTTTTCTGACCTTATTCATAGCTGAGTTCCTATTTCTGAGATAGTTCTTGACATAGAATAGTTGCTCAGAATATACTTTTGGTTCAATCGTTCTTTAAAGTCCTAAAACAAAAAAGGGTTCACTAGGAGTTACTTCAGGAAGTCCAGGGGTGGATTCATCTGTACATAAAAATGCACTGCTACTCTATTCTGAGTGTATGCCCTATAGTGTATGTACTGTATAGGGTGAGGTAGGGATTGGCTGACAATCTGTTCTAAGCTAAGTAGCAATCCCAAGAAATACTGTGAAAAATGTGTTTTAACTTATTATTGATATATCTTCTTTTTGTTTTAACTATTCTCTCAGCCTTGACAGCTAGTTCCATCAATGTTTGTTAAATCACTGGCTACTAGTGGGCTACCTTTATTTCTTCTTATATTACTGTTTACCTCTTTAAGTCCTGTTTCTAATTTGTGCTGCTTTCAACTAAGAATAATGGTAAATAGATGTCACAAAAGCAAATTTTTCTAAGTGCTCCAATATCTGCAGAGACCCATATAAAAGGATGCCTAGTCATAAAAGCAGGTTTATACAGTAAGTGAGGTCATTTGAGGATATATCAACATTTCCACCTGCCCAGTGACAGACTATGGTGAGAATTCCAAGGAGAAATGCTCCCATTCCACTTGTGCATTTAGTTTCCACTGATGAGATTTCTTTTTTAAATAATATAATAGTTTATTTTTACATCATTTTGTGCATTTTTCCCATCTCAGTTGCAACCCCCTTGGGCTTCCCATCACCAAATCACCATGTGCCATCACCATAGTCCAGTACATTTCCCTCCCCCCACTATTTTTGATCGCATTCCCCACTCCAACCCCACAAAATGTCTCTGGCATATAGCCGTTCATCATTATTATTATTTTCTTGCCTGTTCCATTATATTCCTGCTATGAGAGAAGCCATCGGTATTTTTCCTTTTCTTTCTGGCTTATTTCACTAAATATCTTTTCTTTTAAACTTCCAGTTATTTATCCAATTTGTCAACATGATAGAAACTGTCTGTGATGAAGCCTTATAAGTCCTTTGTCTTCAGATTGTCATTCCTAGGGCCATTGACTTAAGCAATTACTTAGTAAAATTCCGTTAATATTGCAGTTTCTGTGGTGTCTTTTCTTTTCATAACAAAGTCATCATAACACATCTTAAATTAGAGGTTTATATACCCATAATAAATCACACAAATTAAAACCATGATTTATGATTTTTTTTTTAAAAAGATTTATTTATTTATTCATATAGAACTGGGGTATAGGCCAGAGACGCGGAGGGTGAGAGGATTCACCAGAGACAGAGAGGGGAGCAGAATAGGCAGATCAACGAAATACACTGCGGAGGGGAGCAGCGGGCGGGTCAGGAAGGGTCTGCCTCGCCATGTAGAGTTCCTCCCGGGTAGGCGGGAATCGAGCTCATGTGGAAGTGGCTTAAGCTTCTCAGTGCTGTGCTTTAACCCACTGCGGCACCAGGGAGGGCCTATGATTTTTTTTTAACCTGTTAGTCTCGCAAAGGTAGAATACCTAAAAATCCATTAGTGTAGGAAATAAGTATCACAAAGTTGGCAATTTTTGGAGAATAGTTTAGCAAACATTAAATATTTTGACTCATTATTTCCCTTTTGTCTAAAAATATGTCTTGGAGGGTGTTTACTTAAGCATTATTTATAAAAAGCAAAACATTGGTAACTGCTTTGTATGTATCATAAGGATTTCTTTTGTTATGTGTATTAGCCAAGTAATATGTATTGTGTGTGTTGTGATAGAGCTGGAAGATAAACTGCCAAGTGAGAAAAAGTTAATTGCAATATAGTGTTGCAGTATAGTAGGCATATACTATTGCCTCTGTAAAAATAAAGGGTTGGGATGATATTCCTCTCTATGCTATTTATACAAACACAAGTTTATGCTCTCCTTAAAAGGATGTCGGAAACTGAGAATAGTGGGCTGTTGGTAAGGATTAAGTTTAGGGAAGAGACTTAACTTAGCTGTTTACATCCTTTAGAATGATTTGATAAATAATACATGAACCTAATTTAAAAATTGGCCATTGACTCAACACAAAGATAGCAGAACAGAAAGTTGTTGGCTAAAGGAACCACTAGAGAGTTGTTAAGTAGAGGCACAACATGATCAGATTTGTGTCTTTGAAATTTTGTTAGCAGTGCAGGAGAGATTAGGTGCATGGGATGGGAAAGTGGTGGTGTTTAGAAGCCAAATAAAAGGCTGGTAGAATAATCTTTTCAAGGAATGTTGAAGGTCTGAATTTGAACAGCAGTGCAATGGGAAAGAAGTGCCATTCCTGAGAGAATGAATGGAGGAAGATTGCCAGGTGCAGGCATTGTGAATGATAGGTATTACATCCTCTGATTCTCCTCTGAGCATTTTCAGTTTCTTGGCTATCATCACTTTCCCTATGCTTCTCCAGGGCACATTAATTTCTCCAGATTCTGCATATTTAATGCACAAAAGCTGGCTCCTTTGTGCTTGTATGGGGTTTTGCCATGACTGATAAACTTTGATTTTGCTATCATTTAGCATCTAATTGCTATAATTTGAGTTACCTTGTTTTTAAATTTTCATTGGCCAACTATTAGTTTATATACTCTTAGTATATATATTCTTAGTATTTTGTAAATATAGAATCTCCCCTTTAGTCTGATTTACTTAGGTTTTCTCACCTTGTAGAAATAAGCTTGTATAGTTTTAGTAATTTAAAATCTGATTTTTAAAAGGATCATATGTTAAAATCCTTTGGAAAGGTGGTTGGCATAAAAACCATTAACCTGGGTCAGTGCAAACTGCTTATTTTGAATCCAAGTTCTGTCAATAATGGTGTTTTGTGTGACCTTCAGCATGTCATCTTACCTTTCTGTGCATCTTACTCCTCATGAAAATCAGGGATTCAAAAAGGACTTGTAAGAATGAGGTCAGTGGATCTATGTAAAGCACTTGGAGAATGTATGTCATCTAGTAAGTGCTATGTAAGTATCAAGTTTTAATATTGTTTGTTTTCGTACATGATGTTCAGTTGCTAAATATATATTTTTTTGGTGACAGTGTAAAGTGTTGAGTTAAAAAAATAGCTTTAAAATTTTTTAGTCAAGTGAAGCTGGAAAGTCAGTTCCTGTTATGGAATGTTTTATGTCTTTTTTCAGTGCTTTGCTTTTGCCATAACACTTCCTCTCAGGGTTGAAGTTCTTTTACATCACAGACCTGTTTTTAGTCGAGTACATCACTCTCTGAACTGATTTAGTTTGTATCTTTCTCCTTGAAAGCCCATCTGGTCAGTTTTTCAGTTGTGAGTTTTCCTCCAAGCTCTGGAATAAATCCACTTGGCAACGTGAAGATTGTCAGGAATTGCTGGTTCTGTGTTCAGCTCCAAAAGCCTTATGTCACAGGGCACACGCGTGGCGGAGGATGTGCATATGCTAAAGGTGATTGAATATGGAAAGGGCAAGAAGAGAATCGTGATGACAGATGACTCATCATCTTGGTCCATATGGCTGTAGAGAAGCTTTTCTGCAAATGGTGGGTGGAAAGTAGAATGAATGCATGCCAAGGTGGTGGAAGATGGGGATGGTTAGTGTGTGAAATTTGGTCAGCTGTGTCCTTGCTAAAAAAAGGCTTAGCAGTCCCTTGCTTTACCAAATACTTTCCAGCTGGGTGGAAACACACTTAGGTGTTTTTATGCATATCATATATTGCCCCCCTTGTGGGATGTACATATGATCCCTCTAGTGGAGATACTCAGGCCTTGAAGGCATCACATTAGATGCTATTTTTCTTTTCTTTCTTTTCTTTTCTTTTCTTTTTTTTTTTAAGATTTATTTATTTATGCATACAAGAAATGGGGTACAGGCCACAGGTACAGGGATGAGAGGATCCACCAGACAGAGTGGGGTACAGAACAGTTAGATGTACTGGAGTACACTGCTGAGGGGAGCAGCAGGCAAGACAGGAAGGTTCTGCTGCACCCCTTGCCGAGGATTGAAATTTGGCTGCAGTGGCTGCAGATAGCTGCAGAGTGCCCCTGTGCTACCAGGGAGTCCCCCTTTCTTCTTTTTAAAATTTCCTTGTTTTTTTTAAAAAAGAAACAAGTGTCCCTTAATTTTCAAGACAAGGCTGTCATGGACAAGCCTTCTAATTTTAATTATATAACCATTTGTTGTTTTTGTTTTTGAGTTTCATCGAGCGAATATTTGTTGCTAACTGGGTGATGTTAAGGTGAGATAGTAACTAGGGAACATTCAACAGATGTTTAAGGCAAATAAAGATTTCTTTGCATTTTAGAAAAATTTGTTATCAAATTTTGCTACCACTTAACACCTAATGCTGTAATTTGAATGACCTTGTTTTTATATTTTATTGGACAACCATTTTTTTTTATTACAAAGTTTATTTTTGCATCATTTTGCACATTTTTTTATTCCATCTCGATGGTAATCCCCGCGGGTTTCCCATCACCAAATCACCCCTGTGCCACCACCATAGTCCCGTGCATTTCCCTCCCCCCCCCCCACCCCCCCCCAAAAAAAGTCTCTGGTATATGGTTGTTCATTATTTTTGTTATTTTCTTGCCTGGTCCATTATACTCCTGCTATGAGTGAAACCATCCGGTATTTTTCTTTCTCTTTCTGGCTTATCTCACTAAGCATGATCTTTTCCAGCTCCATCCAAGTTGCTGCAAAAGACATGTGTTTCTCTTTTTTGGTTGCTGAGTAATATTCCATTGTATATATGTACCACATCTTTCTAATCCAGTCATCTACTTTTGGGCATTTGGGCTGCTTCCATGTTTTTCCAATTGTAAATAAAGCAGCAATAAACATGGGGGTACAAGTATCTTTTCCAATGGACAACCATTTTTTAACAGTTTTTATTTTGTAAATATAGGATCTCCGCTCTAGTTTGAATTACTTAAGTTTTCCACCTTGTAAAATAAACTGCTATAGTTTAAGTAAACTTAAAATCTGGCAGAATGGTGGGACCAGTAAGAAAGTGTGTTAATAGACTTTTTAATTTCTAAACAGGACTGAGGACATGTGAGTTTAAATAGTAAATCGCAACTTCTCCAACTCCTCTTAATTTATCTCCAGATGTAACAGGATTATTTGCAATATGATTTTAGGTGTAGGTATCAAAATATTTTAATTTGTTGTCACCATCTGGTTTCAGAGAAAATAGCTTTAAATTTTTGATTTATAAGTGTAATATACTTTATTATCATTATTATTTTAAAAGATTATTTATTCATTCATACAGAACTTGGGTACTGGCCAGAGGTGTAGGGTCAATGGGAGGATTCACCAGAAACAGAGTGGAGTGCAGAACAAGTAGATCAATGAAGTACACTCCTGAGGGGAGCAGCAGGTGAGACAGGAGAGCTCTGCTGTGTCACACAGGTCACTTCCCTGGCCAGGGATCTAACTTGTGCTGAAGTGGTTGTGGCTAACTTTGCAGTGCTGCACCACAATCTGCTATGCTACCAGGGAGGGCCCTATTATTATTTTTTAAAGATTTTACTTTTACATAGAAGAACTGCTGTACAGACCAGAGGTGGGGCAGGGTGAGAGGATTCACCAGAGACAGAGTGGGGAGCAGAAAAGGCAGATTGATGAAGTACATGGCAGAAGGGAGCAGTGGGTGAGACAGGAGGGGTCTGCCGTGCCAGGTGGGTCACCTCCTTGGCCAGGATCAAACTCGTGCTGAAGTGGCTGGGGCTAACTTCGTAGGGCTGTGCTTTAACCCTTTGGGCCACCAGGGAAGGCCCAAGTGGAATATAATTGAAACCTTTTTCTTATTTTTTAAAGATTTATTTATTTATTCATACAGAACTGCGGTACAGGCCAGAGATGCGGAGAGTGAGAGGATTCACCAGGGGCAGAATGGGAAGCAGAACAGGCAGATCAACAAAGCACACTGCTGAGGGAAGCAGCGGGCGGGTCAGGAGGGGTCTGCCACACCATGTGGTCACCTCCAGGGCAGGCAGAGATCAAACTCATGAGGAAATGGCCTAAACTTCTTAGTGCAGTGCTTTAACCCTCTGTGCGACCAGGGAGGGCCTAATTGAAAGCTTTTTATTAGAGATCAACATATCTTTAGAAAAGGAGTCCTTTAGTCTGTGCTTACATGGTTTGTTTCCTAATGAGCAATGTTAAATGCTAACTGATGCTATCTAAAGGTAATCCTGGAGATTAAAAAAATAAAAACCTGAATTTAAAAAAAAGCTGCATAAATATGTGCAGTGTTTATTTATGTTTGTTTTCCTTGAGAATTAAATGAAGTATTGTAGAGTACATGTTCACTCTTAAGTTTTTGGTAACAAAATGAAAAGACTACCAGAATAATAAAATGGGTCTTGGGAAACCAAATTACAGATTTTCTGAAGCATTTTTCCTAGTTTTGTAAATAGACTTCACATATGGACAGGTACATAACTACTCTGACCTTATCCATCCTCTCCATATTTTTTCTTTCTGAATCAAATCTCTGAAGAGTGTTACAACCCACTGGGCAACATATGCCTACAGAAAAAGTCAGTAATGACACATCTTCTGAATCACATCTTGTAGGAAATGCCAAGGACATTTTTTTTTTCTGTTGCCATTGTGAATATAGCATGTTTCAAGAATAAAATGCCTAATAGGTTTCTCTAAAACACCTTTGGAAGACATTTTCTCTGTTTTCAAAATTTTTTTTTTTTTTTGCATAAAAGAACTGGGGTGAAAGTCAGATGTTGTTGAGGGGAGGGGTGAGAGAATTCACCAGAAACAGAGTGGGGAGCAAAACAGGCAGGTTTTATTGAAATATACTGCTCAGGGGAACATGGGGAGAACAGGAGAGGCCTGCTGCACCATGTAGATTAGCTCCCTGTTTGGGGACTGAACTCAAGCTATAGTTGTGACAGTGCTGAGACTTAACCCTTAAGTCATGAATATCTTATTCCTTTATCCTTGGATATTTGGGCCTGAAGTATTGTAATGACAGATAACCTTTGTGCTTAGATCATTGCTACAAAGCAATGATGTATTGTGCATGGAAAGTTTGAAATAACTGGAGTGGTTCCTGAAGAAAAGAATTCATGGAACTGTTAGTGGTACTGTGGCAAGTTATCATGCTCACGGTGTAGACTGAACCATCGAAGTCTTTGGTGCCTCACTAGGGTCATCCTTCTTGACATACTCATGATTCATTCTTGATGGAAGCTCTGTTGATTCAATAAGCACTTAGAATACACACCTAATGGGAGAAGTACTTGGGCATTTGTAAAGTGAATTAAGTAGAAGTATGACTGATGTGTACTGGGATAGTGGTAGTGAAGAAGAAAAGAGGAACATTAGAGAAAGTGCAGAGGTAAGGCAATCTTGTCTTGGTGCTCCTGATGGAGAAGTGCAAGACATGTCATTAGGCAGTCATAGCGCAGATAGGATTCATCTGTGTTCTGGGCAGTAAGGAGAGAATTTTTTTTATAAGTAGGAAACTGTATTGCTGTATTACATAACAGTATGAATAAAACTGAGTGTCTTACTATACTATAGTCTTACTGCTGTATTCTTGCAGACCTTGTAGACAGCATAAAAGTGTCTGATCTTTATTTTGCATTCAAATTTCTCACTGAGGAGACAGTGTGGGCAACAGCCCTTAAATGAATGTTGTTTTGCTCATTTTCTTTGGTGGCACATTTATTGTCATTTATTATTATTATTTTGATATTTGGAATGTAGATTTTTATTAAGGTGTCTGTTTAATATTTGTGTTTTGTTGTATTTTGGTTTTGATTTCATGAAAGATCAGTGACTACTTGTTGAGTTTGGTTGATACAGAAAATTTTTATGACCACATAGCCATATTAGTCTGCATAAAGACAATTTTGTGACTTTTAAAAAATTGTCTCCTTGGAAGAAGGAATTAAACAAAAATTATATATGGTTGATCACATTTCCTAGTAATATTTTTAAGTATTTAGAAGTTAAATAAAAGGATTTGTAGATAATTTTAATTAAATTGGGGTTGAACAGTTTACTGTGGGAGAATATGACTTCACCCGGGGTAGAGAGATAAAAAGAAGAAAAATCGTCTTTATCTACCTTGAGTAAGACAAAGTTAATACTTCTCCAAACAGTAATAATAATTGGGTACACAGAAAAGGCAATTAGTTAGAGGGGGTGAAGGAACCAAATGACACATGAGTTGAAATTTAGCACTCTCTCATCTTACCCAAAGGGCATAGTCTGGTATACAGAACTGTTAATTCCATTAAAATTATTTCAACCTGTTCGTTAATGGCCCCAGGTGACTGTGTCAATCTCTTATGGTTTCAAGTATTACTAATTTTTAAAAATCTATTGGTTGAGGCTCAACTCTGTACAGACACCACCCAGATGCATGTTAGAACAACAAACTTGGGCAGGAATTGGCCCTGTTGGCTTTTAGAATCTGATTGTGATTCACTCTTTATGCTAGTTATTGAGGGTGTCTTTTGATTTCTATGATTAAAATATAACTAGAAGAACTTTGATGTTTATCTGATGACTTCTCACATACTCAGTGTTCCTTGTGGCACTCTTGAACTCAGCATATCTGACTAAAATATGTGGTAAGCCCTTGGGATTCTTTCTTCGTCATTTGCTTGGATTCTCCTTTGAGACCCCCATCCTCATGTCCAGTTTGGTGACTTTTGTTCTTATTGCTTTGACTGCTACCTTAGGGTGATGAAAAATGTGAACAAAGTAGAAAATCCCGACTTTGTTGACTTCATGTTTCCAGAGAATGACAAGATTTTAATTAACATGTAAGCACTAAGGGCCATGTGGAAAACATGTACACAGAGATTTAAAACTATCCTAGAAAAACTGGCTTCAGAGATCAAAAAAACAAATTGAGTATACATTTTTGTCTGTGAGTGTCCCTGTGAATGGGGCCTTTGCCCTGCCATGGAGGGAAGAACACGCTTCCTGACTTTATGGTCACAGGAGGGCCAAATGCTGCATAAACCATTGACTAATGGAATCTTGGTAACAACAGTGGATGATGAAAGCTGAGAAGTAGCCCAGAGGGGAAAGTGACTGATCCTGTTTTAGGATGAGGGAGACAGCTACTAGCCAGGCTTCCTTGAGGTGGCAGCTCCTGAAATCTTGAAAGTAGGAATAAAGCTCATTTTTGTTGGAGGGGCCATCATGCCTAAGAGTATAGAGGCATTAAACAACATAGTATATTCTGGATACCACAGTAGTTGGATAATCCTCGAATCAGAAATATAAGCAGGTGAGACTGGGAAAATAGTCTGGACAAATGAAAAGGTTTTGATAAAATTCAAAACCATAGAGGTGAATAAGCATTAGAGTTAATATTAAAAATGAGTTAGAAGAAAGCTAAAAAATAAAATTTAAAACCTTGAGTTGAAGTCAACTTGTTTGTTAACTTTCTTTCCAACTGACATTTAAAAATTAATTAGATAAAAAATTTTCAATTCAAGTAAACTTTAGATATCTGGTTGCTTTATATTTGGGTATATCTTCTTGTTTTCCAATACATTAACCCATTTGCTATCAGTACTTAATTTGAAATCTATAAAGGCATGGGATGAAACTGTTCAAATCCTAATTTTAGATGTTAGGAGAACCTTCTTCCCTAATATATGAAGCAGGTATCTTGGGAAGGTGGTACAACTTAAGAAAGCTTGTTGCAAAGCTTTATCCAAAACATCTGAGGTAAACCACACACTAGAGTAATAGCAGAACAGAATTACTGTACATTTAATATGCATAAAATGCCATGCAAAGAAAGCAGTGGTGTGGTGGAAAAGGCATAGGTTTAGGAATCAGACCTGAACAGCTTAGCTCTGTGGTCTTGAGCCAGCAAAGTTAACATTCTTGTATTCTTTTCTTTCATCTAGGAAATAGAAATGATGCTATATAGGTATAGCATCAGTTTGGAACTTCTGACATTTTCTTACCTTTTGAATATGATTTCCCCCTTCTATTGACCTCTTGAGGTGTTTCTTTTCCATAGAACAAATTTGTTTTTTGATCTGCAACTAATTTCTTACTTTTCAGGGAAGTCCCTAATATCTTTTTTGCCCAAGTGGCAAACATACTATATTGAATATTCTTTATCTATATCAGATTTTGTTGAAATTTTTCTTTTTCTGTGTTTCCTTTTGCATTCATGTATGGACAGATTCCTTTTATCTGGAAGGCATGAGAGACCAAAGCTTTGTTTATATTTTATAACTATTTCATAATTTCTTCATGTATCTTGCATGCTAAAGCTGCAGGGCCTTGGCGCATACTCTCTACCTGCCGTGCTGTACCTACAGGCATCCACGTGGGTCGCTGCAGTCACATATCTAATCAGATATTTTCACTTCAGGTAGTGCTTTCTGTACCACCTTATCTACCCTCGTCACTCTTTCATACCTATGATCATGTGGCATTGCATGTTTATCTGCACATTTGATGTACCTTCTTCATATCTTCACACCCAGTGCAGATCTTGGGAAGCAGATCTGCCTGTTTTGGCCATTGCTTTATTATTGGCAGGACTAACAACTCTGTTTGGCACATAGATAAATTTTATCAATATACATCTGATGATAGAAAGGTCTCATTCTCAGCCTGGAGCTATTTCTCTGTAGGGATACCTGGTCTTTTCATCTCTTTTGGGGTGTCTTTTCATCTCCTTTGGGGTGATAATACTGCCCGTTAGTGAAACAATCTACAAATTATTTTTGTCTCAATTGAGGTATAGTGGGAACAATCTTTCTGCAATTTTTATGGAGGCCTTCTTCATATAACAAGAAAGCAGAATTCATAAACAGAAGAGACTTTAAGCGAGGGATGTGCAGACCACAGCTTCCTTCCTTCTCTGGGGGAAGGGCTCAGTTATTTTAATGTTTGTAAATAGTGAAGACCATCAATCCAGTGATAGAGGATCTCAATGCCACTGTGGGATTTCCCTAAAATTCCTAAATAGGAATTCACCTTTTTATCTCCTTAAGCCACTTTGAAGAGTCAACCTTGTGGTTAAAACCCATATTTTCTGGAGTATTTATCTTCTCTTTAAGTAGTGATTATAGCTTATCAGTTATTTGATTCACTACCAACTCATCCACAACTCCTGGAAAGACCTACTTGCTACAAATGTTTTGAATCCTGAGATTATAAATTGTAGAGTAATTCCAGTGTCCCAGGAAACTCTTATGAATACAGAGTGAGTCCCAACAACAGATGAAATGTGGTACTCAAAAGGGAAACACAGGCTGTGCTTGCCTACATCTGGAGCACTGGAGCACAGCTGCCACTTATTCTTTTTAACACCCATTAATCAGAATGGAAGGAAGTAGAAGGTAGAGGTTTGAGATACATGGACAAATAAATATTGTGTAAACAGATAAGGTGATTTTAGCAGGAGAGAAAGGGCTTTCATAAAACAGGTTTTGATGGTGATTAATTTTTTATGATTAATTTCTTAAAAGATTTATTTATTTATGCATACAGAACTAGGGTACAGGTCAGATGTTCAGTTCAGAGGTGGTGAGAGAATTCACCAGAGACAAAGGGAGGAGAAGAACAGGCCTACTGATGAAGTAAGCTGCTGAGGGGAGCAGTGGGCAGGTCAGGAGAGGTCTGCTGTGCCATGTGGATCACCTCCGGGCCAGGATTGAACTCATGCTGAAGTGGCTTTAGCTTCTTAGTGCTGTACTTTCACCCACTGTGCCACCCGGGAAGGCCTGATAGTGATTAATTTTTTTTTTTTATTAAAAAGTTTATTTTTACATCATTTTTCACATTTTTTTTTTCATCTCAATTGTAATCCCCACGGGTTTCCCATCACCAAATCACCCCTGTGCCACCAGATGGTGATTAATTTTAATCTGCTATTAAGGCTTCTGGTTGGTGGTGGGAATCATTTGAACCTCTGGGTTGGGGAAAGCTATGGCAAAACCCTACTGTCTGCTTTCAGCTTCAGCTAACTACTCTGATTAATTGTGGTGAACAATGGCTTGAATTTGCTCTTGGTTCTTGCTTTCCCAATGACTGGGAAGAGATGGGTGGTCAGAGGCCACCATGTTGGCCCCAGATCTTAATGGAGTTAGGAAGGAGGACCAACACTGTCCCAACTGTTTCACAAGCTGCCAGTTCCAGGCGGCTGTTGGATGAAGTTGCCCTTCAGAATTGCTCATTTATTTTCATCAAGGAGAGGGCTGGCTTTCCTGCCTGGGAATGTGATGGTGGACTCTGGCTCAGTGCCCCCTCTGAAGGGAGTGCACTCTAAATTAGAAAAACAGAAGTGGCCTAGTTCCTACCACTCCCCCTCACCACCACCACCCCTCCCCTCCCCAGTGCCTCAGCTTGTTGCTGTGGCTTCTCTCGCTTCAGTCACCTCCCTCAGGCTCTTGGCACAGCTGAGAGGTGCAGGTGCCAAGGCTCAAGTGGGACACAGCACCCCTCGAGAATTTATCTTCCTGTTCGTGGTGAAGTTATTGGGAGCTGGGGAGAGGGCTTAAAAACCTGCAGACACCGTGCTTAGTGATCGAAGGTGACAGAATCTGGGGGAGAAATGTAAGTACATAAAACTCAATTTTCAGTGTGTATTGTTTGATTGAACAGGCCCAGGCAGCTTTTTGAGGCCACGTTTGGAGGTAAGGGATAGGGATAGCCTGGTATGAAGCACAAGGTAGATTTTTTTAAACCCCAGATGAGAAGCTGGGATTCACTACAGTCTCGACTATGTGTATGGCAGGGAGGAAGGCAAACTTTCCAAGCTTAAATGTGATCTTTATTTTCCTTTATTGAGTTTTAGGTTTCTTCAGCTATTAATGGAATATGTTCATCGGGAATAGGTTGTTTAAGGAATGTGGAATACTGCAAGTCTTTTAGAAGGCCTGTCTTTGAGGATTACTTTTAAGCTTAAAATAAAGTTATGCCTCAAACTTTATAGCTGTTCTCTCCAAATGCTGCCACCTGTTGACAACATTTGACTGCACAGTTTGGTCAGCAATCGCTGCCTGTCAGGAACATCCTGTCCAGGTACATTACATTCTGACTGTATCTCAAGCACCGCAGGAATAAACACAGCCCCCACCCTTAAGAACCTTCTCATTTACTAGGCTCTACAAGCAGGTGTATTTAAAGAGCAGTCACATCCACAGCCAGAGTGGCAAATTCTCATTTAGCCCACCACTGTGATCAGTAGTGCCCTACCTAGTCTAAATCTCTCTCTTTCCAGTCATTTTTTATTTTTATTTATGCATACAAGAACTGCGATACAGGCCAGAGGTGGATGAGAGGATTCACTAGCGACAGAGTGGGGAGAAGAGGTAGATAGACTGAAACATACTGCTGAGGGGAGCAGTGGGAGAGACAGGAGAGGTCTGCTGTGCCATGTGGGTCATCTCCCTGGTGGGATTGAACTCATGCTGCAGTGGCTGGTGATAGCTTGATAATGCTGAGACTTTAACCACTTTGTCACCAAGGAGGCCCTAGTCTAAATCTCATAACTGAGAGAAGATAGACTCTAAGAATGGATTCACTTAAGTACTTTACACATCCATTTTCATATCCAGAATGGCTATCTTTATTTAGATACAGATTTTGTTATAAGATTTTCACAGGACATGTTTTAACATGCCACACACCTGCTATTTTCTTTTTCCAAATTCCCATACCCTATCACGTCACAACACTGAGGAAGGGAATCTCATGACAAGAGTAGATTGCCAGAAGAGAACCTGGTCAGTGATCACAAATGTTAGCGGGAAAAACATTTGAGAGCAAAATGCTGTGAGTGTGCTCCCACATATCAATAGGAGCTTCTCAGGTCCTCATGCAGGGTTACAGTTGCTTGATTGTTGATTTCCATTAGTTTTCATTCTTCACACTGTGATAGAGACTGCTACAGCTGGATAGAGACTCTGCTAAAAGTGTCTTCAGGAAGTGCTGGTCAGATCGCGCCTTATCTAACATTCTGCTCTTGACAGCTGATTGATATGAGAATTCGGAATTATTTTGATGATGTGCCCAACCCAGTGTGAGGCACTGATGTAAATCAATTCAGGGAATGCTGGAACCAGGAAGGCTCCAAAATAAACCATTTCATATTGTATGCCTGTTACGGACCTGTTTAGGATCTCTAAACTGAAGGCCTTATTTTGAGAGCCTTGTAGGTAGGTAAGTACTGGTGCCCACTTCATGAGGCCCTGTGGCCCTCCAGACCTGTGACACTGCACCCCAATTTCAGCATGAGCCCTAGCTCAGCTAACAGGGCCTTTGTGTCTATGATAGCAACTGAAACCACATACCTGCCCTGAAATTTTTACTTTTTAAAGCTAGTTCTTTCTGTCTGCCTTTTATCTCTGTGATTCTTGGTGACTGATGGGAGGGTAAGTCACTCTCCAGTGGCCTTTTTCCTTTTTATCCTTTTCTCTTTTGTTATGAACTGACCTTGCCTCTCCCTACCACCTCCACCTTGACCACACTTTCTCATTTACCCTCTGGAATTCTTTTTCCTTATAACTTCTCCACCTGGCTCTCCATGTGTTCTGTCTTTGCAGGATGGTCCTCTACGTTCTGTTCTAAAGAAAACTTTAGGATTATACTATCCTTTATTACTGAGGAGACTGTTTTTCCCACATAAAAACTTGTCAGGCAAGGGAGGTATTATTCTTTCTCTCCATCATTGCACAATTTACATTGAGAAGGAGGTAAGTTAGGTTACATAATTACTTCGTAAACAGTAGACTACAACATATAGGAAGTGTAAAAACAGTTTGTTGAATTATTATTGGAATGTTAACTTGGAGGTTATCTGACTCTGCTTCTCCCCAATCTGAGTTGTCTTGACTCTGAATGCTCCTAGAAATCGGGTGCTCACTTGTGGCATAATGAAGCTATAAGTTTTTGGATTTGGATTCTGTCACAATTAGCACTGGGTATCTTAAATATTTTATCCTTTATTTCCTCTTTTAATCCTCAAACTGGCCTATGCAGTAGGCATAGAGATGTGTATCCCACCATCTCAGAATATGACTGTGATTTAACAATAAGCTCTTATTTATTTGCATGGAAGAACTGGGGGTGCAAGACAGTAGGGGTGAGAGGGTTTACCAGAGATAGAGTGGGGAGCAGAATAGGCCAACTGACAGAAATACACTGCTGAGGGTAGCAACAGGTGAGACAGGAGAGGTTTGCTGTACCCATGTGAGTTAGATCTCTGGCTGGGATGGAACACAGACAGTAGCTGTGATAACACTGAGAAAGCCATCAGGGAGGCTCCTACAATAAGCTCTTTAATGAGGTAATTAAGTCAAAATGAAATCATTGGTGTGGGCCCTAATGTAATGTGACCAGAAATAAGGACACACACATTGAGGAAATACGCTCTGAAGATACAGGGAGGAAGTGGCCACTGGCAAGCCAAGGAGAAAAGCCTCCAAAGAAACCAGCCCTGCAGACACTTTGATCTCAGACTCTGAACCTTAAGGACTATGGAAAAATTAAATTTCTGTTGCTTAGGCTACCTGTACTGTACTAAGCCAGTTTGAAACAACAGCCTACCAAATTAACATACCCTTGTTTCATATCTGAGAAAACTAAGGATCAGCAAGATCATGGGCACATTCTCATTGTTCGGGTGGGTTGATCGGGGATTAAATCCAGGTGTGGGCCCTCCCTGATGGCTCAAGGGGTTAAAGTCTCAGCACTGTGAAGCTATTGCAGCCATTACAGCACAAGTTCCATCCTCAGCCAGGATGCTGATCCATATGGCCTCAGCCGACCTCTCCTGTCTTGCTTGCTATTCTCCTCAGCAGTGTATTTCAATTATCCACTTTTCTGCTGCCTACTCTGTCTCTGGGGAATCCTTTTGCCCCCTTGCAATTCTGGCCTGTACCGCAATTCTTGTATGCATAAATAAATAAAATAAATCTTAAAATAAATCCCAGTGTGTCTAATGTCAGTGCTATGTGCTCTTCACTAATGTTATGCTGAATCCTGGCTGGATCCACTTACAGCTGCTTCTCCTTAACTTTTGGAACTACAACTGGCACCAGATCTTTGACTTTTGGGTCACAGTTGTGTTTTCAACTAATATTCTTGCTTTCTTCCCTGCTATACCATTTGTTCTAAAGGTAAAGTTCTGGGCAGAAGTGGCCTCAATCAGGTGACTTGAGTAAGGGCTTATTAAATGTAGAAAATTGTGATTGTATTTGGACTTTTCTTTTTAGGTCTCTTGGTGAACTGAAGTACAGGAAATGTGTACTTCTTCGAAGTGGCTTAAGCTCTTTTTCATCCCCAGTGGGGCAGATATCAAGTATTTAATATTGCACTTCTCTTGCTGTAACTGAGAGGCTGGGTGTTTGTTACACATTTAGGGGAAAAAAAAATAGTAGAATCACATACATGATCCATCTAGGAAGCCTGGGATGGAATCTGGGCATCCATAACCTCTCCTGTTCTTTTAACTTTTCCTTGGTGATTTTGACATGCCCATCAAAGGGAGGATCTTGATATTGGAGAATGACTGATTTCTGTTATTACTTCTAAGCCATCTGACATAGTTGCATTCTAATAAAATTGACATTTTTAAACACAACCTTTTCCATTTTAGCTTTCATTACCTACTTAAAGGTTTCTGTATTTTCTTCAATTTTTAACCTGTTTTGAGAATGGGAGGACATAAGAATCATTGACATAACATATATCTAAGCCACCAGTACAAGTTGTTCTCAGCGGTTTTTAACAGCTTCAAATTTAAGAAGCCAAAGGGAAGGGACTATCCCAAAATATTTTTGAAATTGATTTTATTCTGAGGTCAAATATTTCCCCCCACAGTTGCATTTTCCACCCAATCCTCAAGAGGGCACCAGAGTTCAGAACAGTTGGGGAGCTAAGCCCATTGGCTTGTACTTTCATAGTGCAAGTTCCTTCATAGATAAGGAAAGTTTGGCTAACAAGATTTGATTTTCATTTGTTGGAGATACTGTCATATTCTCTTTTAGAGCTCTCTACTCTTTCCTACTGCTTTTTTCATCCCTCAACTTCTATCCAAATATAAATGGCAATGCTCAGCATAGTGGATAATGATATAAAATTTAAAGGGGCCAGTTCAAAAACTCTTTGTGCACATTTATCAGTAAAAATTTGAGTTTCCATTTTCAGTTGATTGCTGTCCATTTTTGTATAAATTATGTACACATAATTTTATTAATACAGTCATAAAATGTATCCTCCAAAACCAAATCTTAAAGAATGGGCAAACAAGATACAAATAGCATTTCTATTGTTTTCTTTCTGTAGTCCAAGAAAGGACATTTTGGAAGCTACTGTTTTAGAAAACAGAGTTTTCTTGGAAAGAGATTTGAGGGGAAAAGCATAGATATTGATCTTGGTTCTTTTGGCTGCAGGCATCTTACTAACATACTAACATCAATTGTCATCTTGAAACTTTAGGGAGAGGGGTTTATTTAAACGCAGCAAGACCTGGTAGTGTGAGAGTGCCTGCATATGGATGATTCACTGTCCTGACTGCTGGCATTTCAGTGTGGAATGTACCAGACATTGTACCAGAGGCTACACCTTAAATCCCCATTTCATGAAGCTTAAATTCTAGGTCTGATTCTGCTGCACAATGTAGGTGAAGTTAGGCTAAAGCTGACTAGTAGACTTAGTGTTGCTCCTGGGCCTGTTACCAAGTTCTCTATCTAACTATCTAACACCCTCAGTTTTATTGATAATGAGTCATTGTGGGGAAGGAGGTGCAGGAAAAGACCTGTTTGAGGCATGCAAGTATTCAAAGGGAATTTGGTAGGACAGGTAAAAGTCCTTGTAATTTTATCTGGACTCTATTGAGATCCCTTCTCAACCCTCTCCCCTCCCCTCCAGATCATATAGAAATAGATTGACTTAGCCCCAAAATTCAAATGGGTACAAATCTGGCTTCATGGTGACCCAGATAATATCACATTGTCATCTATGTGGTAGCTGTCACAAACTTGAGGTACACAGGTACCCTGATACTATGATACCTTACTTCAAAATTCAGCTTCATTTTGAATCAAAAGAGAAGTAACACTAGAATAACCAAGTCATTCCATTCTAAAAAGAAGTTTGAGTTTACAGAGCTCACATAATACCACCAAAATAAACTGGGATTTCATAAGGCGAACTGGTCAAATAAATATGGTCACTGAGTGGAAAACTACAAGACAATTACCTAGTGTCACAGTTCACTATTTGTCTAAATGTCTACCCACTATTTGCCAGACTTTGCTGCCTCCCATGACTGTCTATTTAGTGTACTTGACCTTAAACAGATGCAATTTGAGCTTTTACTTTCCCAAAAGTCATCATAACTTCATCTAACAAATTATGTTGAGCTTTGGGGGGGGGGTGGGGAAATGTTGGCTATTCTTTATTTAATGCCTAATGAGATGAATCTACTCAGTGGAAGAACCAGGAGGCTATAATTCATAAAATTGTATTGCTGTCATCTGGCTGTTATAAACTGAGTCTAAAAGAATTTGGATTTCCTTACAGTAGAAGAAAATAAGCCAACTTATAATTACAACAGAAAACTACCATGAAGATACTGCCAGCATAGTCTCTAACCTGTGGAGCCTTTATGTGAAAGTGGCACTTAGCTAGAGAGTGAGTATAGAGGAAGGAGAGGTCCAGCTGGGCACAGGAGGCATTACCTGGTCTGCAAGTACAGAAATACTCTTTCTCTGTTTAAGCCAGTCTGCATGCAAGATGGCATTCACAACTTGGGGAAAAAGTGAAAGCACTTGCTGCTGACATTTGTGATGTTCAAATGACCCTTTTGCCTGTGAATTGAGATGTGTCATGTAAGATGGGCCTTTCTACCCTCCTTTGAACTTGCTTTGTCTTTCTCCATGTTTGTTTCTCTCTGCTCTTTTGTCCTTTTGGGAAGATATGCAACCTAATCTATATTCCTTTTTTAATAAGCAACTTTAAAAGTTTGATACTTAGGGCCATTGGGTAATTTTCCTTATTGTAGAAATTGGAAAATAAACTACTAGAAAAATTAAAGGAAAAAAATACAGTTAAATCTTAATTTAGATTCAACAACTTTTAAAATTTAGTTTGTGGAATTGCTGTAACTCCCCTAAATGCCTGCTCTCATTTCTGTACTTAACATGACCCACACTGGCACCGGGCCACAGACTACATATTGATTTTGATTAAAGTTCCTTTCTAGGTGGTATAGGTGCAGATTTTATATTTCTGTCATTGAAAATATTTCAGTGACTAACTATAACTGAGAACTGTTTTGCATTTGTGTGTTAAAGTGTATATGTATATGTACTTCTTCTTCTTCTTTTTTTCCATCTAGGTTTTCCTAGGACTTTAGTTCAGGCTGAAACCCTGGATAAAATCTGTGACCTGGATCTAGTGATCATTTTGAACATTCCATTTGAAACACTCAAAGATCGTCTCAGCCGGCGCTGGATTCACCCTCCCAGTGGAAGAGTATATAATCTGGACTTCAACCCACCTCATGTGCATGTAAGAATCTACAAAGTGCTTCCACAGATTGACAGGAGAGGCTAACATTTCCATTGGAATGTGGGTGAAGTATATTAGTAGGCTGTTAAAAAGAACAAACTTCCAAAGTTAACAAATACTTCAAAAAATTTCTCATTCACTAGGGGTCAAGGAATGTAAATTAAAGGTATTGTTAGTGGGGGTTCAAGAAGAAAGGGAACTCTTGACTTTAGGCATATACAAAGTATTGAGAGTTTGTAAACAGTAGTTTACATTGAATCTTTAAATATATACTAAATTGAATTCACTTGGGAGTATATGCTATGGGAATGAAAACTAGGAAGAAACAAAGCCAATTCTGAAAAACAAAATGGACACTCACATAGAAGTGGTACTTAAATAAATTTAGAGAACAGTCACATTTGGAATATTATGCAGCCAGTAAAATGAATAACACGTGGAGAGGAGTCTAGGTGTTACTGAATGAGAAAAGCAAATGGAAAAATGTCCCATTTTTGTGAAAAAGTGACCATTATTCTTTATATGTATATTTAAGTGTGGTCTCTAGCATGTAAGAACAAGGATAAAGACAAGAAGGATATATATCCTCAGGTGGCAAGGTGTTTGGAACTGGGAATCTTACTAAAGTGCTGGTGTCAAATTGGGGTCATGTGAGTAGTGGGAGTCAGGAGGTGTAGGGACTAGGGACAGAATAAAAGGGTTGCCTTTAGAAGTTTAAAATATTATACATTCTTTCTGGTAAAGACATGAGTTAGTTCAGTTTGGTCAATCTTATCTCTGGTTGTTAGGTAGTAGATATATACTTGTGTCTTTTGGGGTTGATGTTTCTGAAATAGGTTAAACTTGAATTAAACAGTTAGTTAATTAAACAGTTAGTTTAATTAACAGTTTTTCCTGCAGAAAATTACTTCAAGAGAGTAAGAATGTCTTCCCAGCTCCTGGGTATCTTTAGGGCCTGTCAAATTCCACCATATTTTACTCATTTGGTCTAAGCATTAGTCTCCTTATTGAAATCTTTTTGAAAATGCAAGTAGTTCAAGAATGTCTTTATTGGATACCTTTTTCTTTTCTATCTCAAGAGAGCAGTTACAGGGGGTGGGAAAGAAAAGAGCATTATGAAAATGCAGATGGGAACATTCGAGTTTCACATATTGATCTGCTCTTAAGACTTCATAACATTGGAGAAGCTTTAATACTGAAATGCTTTCCAAAGACTTGGCATCTCTAAAAGAATTGCAATGCTATTTAAAAGAGCTCAAAGTCTGGGCCAGCTTTTATAGCCCCTGGGGCGCAGCCCAGGAAGCAGTTGTTGGAGTTGTTGGTGTTCTGTTCTGGAAACCACTCCTGAGCTTTGCAGGTATGAGTAAAACAAAAGAGATACCTTTTCCTGTCTCCTTTTATTGTGTCAGGTTAATAGCCAGTAACACAGTTAGAGGCTACCCAGTAATGCATATGTGTAAATTATATATAGAAACCCCTGAGCTGCAGTGATTTTAGTGCATTTCTGATTTATAGTCAGTTTCTGATTATTCAGTTGAATTGCTTGAAACTTTGACAGATTGACCACCTCCCTGGTTGGATAATAGCCATGGCATGGGAGACAATTCTTATGTGTCCATTTTACTATTTTCAAACAGATATGACTATCGGGAGGTTAAAACATACTGAACATCAGGGTTTATTTTATTTTATTTAAAAAATGTTTAGATCTCAAGTACCAGTTATTTCTTTAAAATATTTTGTTATTTTCTATATTAAGAGCTCAAGCTTTAGAAAAAGAGATTATCTTAAAGGACCAGAGTGACCTTGTCTCAAGGTTGTTGGGTTATTTTGTACATATTTAATTTCTTTTTAACCTTTTTAAAAGGCAACTTGTGGAAATAATCTTTTTAATTTAAATCTAATTGAATAGTGGTTTTACCACTTAAAAAATAAATTTACTTAATTTGTCATTTATCAACAGGGACATGTTTAGAAAGATTTGAGAAGTTAATAAAATGTCAGCTCTTTTAAAATAAGGTTGACCTACAGTTAATAGTGCTCTTTCTTTTTTGATGACCTGACCATTACCATTGTCACCCAGGCTTAATTGATCACGTGGTAGGAATCATAGGTGAATCTAAGGCAGTTTTAACCTTTGGAATGTCCTAACGAATTTCTCTGGTATTTGTAGGGCATTGATGACATCACCGGTGAACCATTAATTCAGCAGGAAGATGATAAACCTGAAGCAGTTGCTGCCAGATTAAGACAGTACAAGGATGTGGCAAAGCCAGTCATTGAATTATACAAGTGAGCATGTATATCTTCACGGCAGATGGCTAGCTAGAACGGGATGGCACTTTGTGGGAGGTTTTTTCAAAGATCTAGTACACCTCTCCAGAAATCAGATTAAATGTTAGAATTGTTGTATGTGGGAGACAAGTCCAGTATTTTAATACTGAAGCTCTTATAGCATAAGGGATAAAACCAGAGCATCTCTGCTTGGTTGTAAAGTGCATCTTCATTTTTTTAAAAATTTTTATTAAATTATGGAAGTAATGGTCTACATATTGACACCTGCTGATGTAAATATATCTGGTTTAGATAAAAGACTAAAGGGGCTTTTGTCTTTCACATGTCTGAAGGGAGTTTAACAAAAGAAAGTATAACAAAAGAAAGTATAGACCACAGAATGCAAACTCAGTTGTCTGCAAGGGCTAATCAGCTATCAGGAATGAGTGTCAAACCTGGTGGGGAATGTCACAAGCTGGGCAGGTGAGTGATAGTTGGTCTAGACAGTTCCTGTGTTGCTCTAGGCAATTATCACCACAGGACCACAGGCCTAGTGTGGCCAGTGACTCCTGTTATTAAAGAAGTAAAAATCTGACTCTTCATGTGTGAAAAAAATTGCAATTTTTATATTAGCAACAAATTAAAAAATGTTAACTGCATGCAAGCCAAGCAAAGCTTGTTTATGACTACATGCAGACAACAGTTTACAACCTCCATCCACTGTGATCTCATGCAGTAGCCCTTAACTATCTAGTTAGTCAGATGTTCACAGATAATAGTGCCGTGTTCCATGACCTATTGTTGGAAGTGATAGAGTTTTAGAGTGTCAAGGTTTGTTAGTGGTTGACCTATCATAAATTTATGTTGTGGCCGATTTCTAATTGTTCTTATAATGTTATTTCTTTTAAAGGGGAGAAGAAAAAGTGTCTCCATGGCAAGCTGGCCAGAACTGCAAAAAGCTCGGGCCTTTTTTAGGTTTAGCTGGTAGGGGTGTTGACACCATTTGAAGGGGCTGTGCTGGCCTCTTAGCATTGTGTGATACAGATCACTACACCATGTTGCACCACACCCAGCATCTTTGTTGGCCCTAGTTCCATGTTAAAAGGAAACCTAAATTGCTTTTGTTTATTGGGCTTTATTTTTCAGGAGCCGAGGAGTGCTCCACCAGTTTTCTGGTACAGAGACCAACAAAATCTGGCCGTATGTTTACACACTTTTCTCAAACAAGATCACGCCTATTCAGTCCAAAGAAGCATACTGAGCCTGTCCATTGGAAGAACCAGGAAGATGCCATTCACTCAACTGTACGTGTAGTATCGGTGCCATGTCCCAATTAGAAGCTATCAATAGCTGCAATAGAGTGCAGTGATTTTTTTCTAGTTTAAATGGTGACCTGATATGAAAACTAATGAGTAGAAAGAGTTGATGAAGAAACTCTTCTCTTCTTTCAAAAGAAGGACACCTACACACATTTAAGATTTCTCTGCATGTGTGTTCAGCCCTTCATAGGAAAGCAACACTTGGCTGGATTTCAAACAACATATAACCCAAGCTGTAGCTGTCACCAAGGCATGCTTTTATCTATGTTGGGGTACCTGATTCCCCCCATTTTCCAAAGGCTATTGAACCTCAGCAACAGAAAGCTGAGAGTCCCAAGGCTGTTGCTTGGGCCTGTTCCAGTTTCTCATTATGTGTCCCCTTGGTGACCATGAGATTGAAGTCAGTTACTTCAGTGGTCGCTTCTCTGGCTATGAATGGCTGTGTCCACATTCATCTTTTCTGTATCCACAGTCCACAGAATCTCCTTTTATACATCCTGGAATGAAAAAATTTGGCTTGTAGACTGTATTTTTTTTTAAAACCTGTTTTTTCTCCCTCTAGGCTATTAAATAATGTAGTTATTGCTGAAAGAAGTTAAGAACTAAGGGGAGATATGGAATCTCTTCATGCACCAGAAACTGAGCTCTCTGGAGGGTCTCATCTTAACTGCTGGTCTGATGTGTGGTCGACGCTTTTCGTTTTTTTTTTTTTTTTTGTGGAAAAATAAAATTCTCAATGTTTTTGGTCATCCTCAAAAAAAAAAAGGAAAATTGTTACCTATACAAATATTAAAATGTCATATTTTAGACATAGAAGTAACAAGACTGAATGGAATTACTGGAGTGAAAAGATAGTTGTGCTTTCTACTCAAGAAAAAATATTTTGAAAATGCTGCTAACTATTGATGCTGAAAATGTTTATCACCTGTGAGTGACCCAAACATATTAGGGAATAGGGCCTGTGGGGTAGGGGAAATACTGTACTAACTGTGCTATGTCTGAGTATGACAGCTTTACAATTATTGGAAAATAAGATTCTTTTATCTAT
This sequence comes from Condylura cristata, assembly GCF_000260355.1. Lineage (NCBI taxonomy): Eukaryota > Metazoa > Chordata > Mammalia > Eulipotyphla > Talpidae > Condylura > Condylura cristata. The sequence goes on from NW_004567109.1 coordinate 38,085,795, forward strand.
TCCAAAGATGCTTTCTACAGGGTGGTCATTATGTCTAAAAATTGAGATAATACTATTTGGTCACTCATTGTTATAATTATCAATAAACACTTTACTAAGAGCTTACCTAAATTCCAGACTTGGTGGCCACCTCACATAATTTTGCTTTCCTCTGGGACAGACAATGAAATTTATTCCAGTTGCCTTAAAAATATATATTCCTCTTCGTGCATCCTGACTGTCCCCAGGAAGAATTCTTTGCTCTTCCTGGAAGTAACTTCTGCCTAACCCTACATATTGGGTGAGAAAAGGAAGCTGATTTCAGTATTTTAGTGATGATGAAACACTTCTGTTTTTGAAGTTGTGCTAGTGAATCCCCAGTCAGCTCACTGGCATATGTATTCTGTACCAAATGCATTTTCCTTACAGATACTGCCCCAAATCTTGCCAGTTCTTCCTCCTTTGCCCTGCCCTTGAATGTTCTTTGACTACGTTAGTGAAAACATATAGAACATTCTCCTCTTTATCCTCTTAATCACAGCAAAATAAGATGTTTACTGTTTAGTCTTAGGCAGTTGAAATGCCCAGTCAGTTGATGACAGATCAGTGTATGGTGCTGACTTGACTTCTGAGAACTTCACAGCAGTCCTGCTTGAGTGCTAGTTGATAGGGATAGATTGAAAATCAGGTGTGTGGACACAGCTCAGGTTTTTTAGGGAGCTGGGTATAATGCTAGGAGAACACACAATTTAGAATAGCACTGTTAGGGAGACAGTTTCCATAAGCTAGGAATGTAGCAAGCTGAGGTTATGTCTGCATGATTTGAAAGGCAAAAAGGATATGGTTTTGGGGGGAAAATCTTCAGACCTCTTGGTTCTGCAGATGCTACACTTAATCACTGCCTTTTGGAATTCTGAGGGTGAGGTATGGGAAATGGCCTGATTCCAAGTCCCTGGCTAACCTCTTCATTCTTTCCTTTCTTCTCCCTTCCAGCAAAATAGTTATAGCCAACGCCAGTCACTCAGCATGTCTCATCAGTTTGCTGTTAGCCAGTACTTTGATACCAATAAAAAACAAAACACCTTTCCTGTTATCGTTGAGGATGATGCTTGTGTCATTTTCAGTGGCTTAGAAAAATCTATTTCAGGTTTTCCTCAACAAACTCCATTTTCTCTTCAATGATTTTGTTTTCTAGAAAAATTCTGATAAAAGTAAAACTAAAGGGATCTTTCATTTCTTCTAGAGCCCACGTTTCCTTCACTTAGTTATACAATGAAAATCATTTGGGTGATCTCTTAGTTTCCAGTCTGTCCTCACATTCTATGATTGTTGCCAGCTCTGAATTCATTTTGTTTTCCATTATCCTAGCAGGAGTCCCACTAACTTAGAACTCAAAACCATAGCTGTCTTTAATACCCTGTAACACAATATAGACTTAAAACCAGCACTATTCATTGGACGCTGACTAAATGATGTGCAGTTTTAGAACAGTTATAAGCATTTATTCTTTCAAACATCCTTTGAGATTGGCATGATTCCATATTTATAAACAAAGAAGGCTGGGTCAGAAACTAGAGCTTCTTGCCCAGGCGCCTGCTGCCAGTCAGCAGGGGAACCAGGATTAGCCTGACTCTTCAAGCTGTGTTTGTCTGCACGTTAACCCTCTGTGTCCTGTGCCAGGCAAGGTGCTTGCTTGTTTATCTGAGTGGCCTCACATGGAAAATAGCTGAGTTCACTGTGGTAACATCCAGCCCTGTGTGAGACTCCCTTTTCCCTTTGCATAAGCAAAAGAAGTTGCTAGAGGAGCATCTGAGCCCTTGATCCTCCTCCATAGCTATATTTTAAAATAAACTGAAAGTTCTCAAAGTACACTGGGCTTGGATTCAGAGTCATTGGTGGCGGAAGTAAGCTCTTCTCTCGGTGCACATGGTATTGCATCTGGAAAGGACATTCCCCCTTGAGTTCCACCAACTGGGGTGCTCACACATAGGCCAGAGCTCATGAGAACTTTCCAAGCACTATTCAATTTTTGCCCCCTGAGATCAGAACAGTTTGCTCCCTCTCTCCCACTTCCCAACATAATAAAAGGCTCATGAGTTGGTCCTCTGTAATAAGTGAACAAATGAGATTAAGCACCTAATCGAGGGTAAACTGTGACTTTTGCCCTGTCTCCCTAAATGAGTGCCAGTTCACGCCTGTCCACCAGGTGATGGGGGGCACTGCCGTGGTGACCATACAGTTCTGGCTACAAGTGAGGGAGATTGGCTTCCTGCCTGATCCTCTTTCCCAAGTGTATACTCCTCTCTCCCCATATTGCAAGAGTCATTCTAATGAGCTCCTGTCTCTTGCATTGGGAGGGAAGGTAAAACATAAGAATAGTCATGGGTCAGGGGAGTTTTTGGAGGTGCGGTAAATTCTTCTGCCATGTTATAAAATATGTTGACACAGGACAACTTTAAATAGAAAGACACTTGGGTAAACCCACAGATAGGGATTTTATAAAATTTGTTTTCATGGAAACCTGAGTTCAATATTAGTAACTTTACTGGTGCTTCAGGTTGAGCACATTACATGCATTGTCTAATTAAATCCTGAATTAGCCTATGTAATAGTATCTCAGTGATCTATCTTCTTTGTATTTAAAAGCTGAAATAATCCCATTTACTTAAACTTTTGTTTTCATGTACAATCAGGCATTAATCAGGATATTCAAAAGGGCCTTTGCTATACCTTTTCTTAGTTGAATTCCCCACTCCACACTCTGTTAACAGGAAAGACCATGCATTTACTCCCTCCCCCCCACCCAACCTTCACTGAACAGGAAATGGGCACTCAGGGAAGCAGGTCCCCAATGTAGGTTGTAGTTAACACATTGACTATATAGAGGCCAGAGTCTCTGTCCTCAGGCTGGGTGATGGGATCTCAGGAGGCATTTCATATCTACCTGATGAATTTCATGTATTGTCTTTCATTGAATCAACACCATCCTTTGTTGTTAGAGTTAATTTTGCCAGAAAGGTCATTCGCAAGGCAGAATTGTGTTTATAGTGTGAAGTGCTTTTTCTCTGATCCCCTCTATATGTAATCGTTCTTTTATCCACTTGGTGTCTCAAAAAAGTAACATACTTTTTTTTAAAAAAATATATAGGAATGTAGTCTGGTTGTAAATTATCATCCCTTTCCTTATATAACTGACCCAGTCTGGTTTCCAGATGAGAAATGTGCAAAGCCCAGATGTTGGGGAGCCATGAACCCCACATTTTAACACTGAAGAAAAATCTGTTTCCTGCATCTGTTGAGAAATAAATACAGTTGTTCATATATGCCATACCTTATCTTTTAACAAATAGTAGGATTCTTTGCCAAAATAAATATCATCTAAATACTTAAGGGAACTCCTGAATTTGAAGAGTGTGTGAGAGAGAGAGAGAAAGAGAAAATGAAGAGAGAAATATTTTTGAAAGGGAGAAAAGTACTGTATGCATGGAAATACATTCCTTCCTTGGTAATAACTAGGGCACACAATGTCATTCTTGAAATAAAAGGTTTCTTGCTTAAAACTTTTCAAAGGAGCGGTACACTCATTGAAGATTCTCCTAAGGTCTGATGTGTGTATGATTTGATTTTAAAAAACCTTCATTTAAAATTTTTGGCTGGAAGTTTAGAAACATACCAAATAAAAGCAAACTTCTTTTGGTATCTAATTTAGAGAAGAGTGAACAGAAGAAATAAAAACAATCTAGGTTCCAGGGAGTCAGGGTTTAAAGTGATTTTCTAGTTTTATGAGAATTTGTACTACTGATTTTTTATATTGTTGAGATGAACAGATCTTGGGAAATGTTGAGTTACAATGGCATTTCACTGTGATCCCTTTCAAGCTCATATCTGATCTACCTGATGACAACTTGTCTCTGGTTTACTGTCCTGTGAAGTGTCAGCTCTTCCTTCCCAGAATTGTGTGTTCACAATGAGTCAGTGCTTTTCTTTACTGTGAAAGCTGTCAGTCATCTTGATTTTGGTGTATACACTTAATTCAAAGTATCTAAACCTGTAGTCTAATCTGGTATGTGTTTTCCTTTTAAGTTTTTCATCGATTATTTTATCTTGCTTGAAGATTGATTCATACTTTTTAATTTGATGGAAATAAAATCTTTTTCTGCTTCTAACTAGTGAGTTCATTTAACATTGTATTTTTTTTTTTTACTCTTGACAAATATACATCCTTACAGATACTGCCATTTATGACTCTCTGCAACCATTACACTGTCAATGGTTTATCTCCAACACACAGCTGGACGTGGTTGGGGGGGGGAAGAGAGAACATAGTACTGTTCTCGATTAGAGGACAGTTGGTGTCAGAGCAAGATATAAATTTATTTTTGCACAGCAGAACCTTGGTATAGGCCGAAGAAGATTCACCAGAGGCAGAGTGGGGAGCAGAACAGGTGGATCTAGTGAAAAGTGCTGCTGAGGGGAGCAGCAGGCAAGACAGGAGAGGTCAGCTCTCCATGTGGGTCAGCTCCCTGGCCAGGAACCTAACTCAAACCCAGGCATGTTGTTGTGATGCTAAGATTTAACCCCGCGGACTAGGGAAGCTGCCCCAATTCTTAACTATTAGATCATGTTGCCACATTTTATGTACCCCAAATTCCTAACTTATCCAGCATTATATTCATCACAAATTTTTATGGACATTCTTTAATGTTCTTGAAACATGAGCAGATTTGCTTCCTATTTTTCAGATTAAGAGTATGAATCTACCTATCCTTGTCAGGGGTTAATCAGCTGAGGTAGGAACTCTGGCAGGCCCATCTGGTGAGAGCTAAAGTAATGAAGGAAAAACTTCTGCAGGAGAAACCCCCTGCTGAAAGGTGACCTGGATGTGACAGTGATTTGGTGGATAATATTGAAGTTTCTGTAGGATTTTGCATCTCTGCCCTGCTCGTTTTGTGTTTAGGCATAGGCTTTGCTTTTATGAAAATGTGAGCAGAAATGGAGTGTGCTGCTTTTGAGCAGAAGCCTTTCGAGTCAAGGTCTGGTTACAATCCTCTTCCTCCTACAGTGAGACTAAGAGTGTCTTCCTGTGTTTCTTCCAACCTGAATCCTAAAATGAAGATACAGAGCAGGAATGCAGCCAGCCCATGGGATGAGTAATACGCATGAAAAATAAATCTTTGTTTGTATAAGCCACTAAAGGTTGGTACCACAACACAATATAGCCCAAGTTGAATTTCAGAAATGGGTCCAAGACTAGTATATCATATCCAATTATTGCTTTGTTTCTCTTACCGAGCACAATTAGGGTCTGGAAATGTAAAGATGAATAATACCCAGCTCTTGCCCTTGACTTCTTCCCAGTCTTGAGGGGGTGGACATATGATTAGATAACTCCACACATAGTGGTTGGAATTAATCACTGGATTTTATTTGAGAGAACGCAAAGGGAATGACTTGTCTCAGCAAGGCAAAGCTAATATTTGAGCTGAGCAATGCCGGAAAGAGGGAGGGCCAGCAGGGGGGATGGTATGTGGGCAGATTTGTGAGCATATGTGCCCAGTGAAGGCCAGATGGAGGGCTGGAGTAAGAGAGATAAATTTGAGTTGTACTGGAAAGTTGTACTGATCTTGTATTTGTTTTTGCTAGATGGTAGAGGGTCTGCTAGAAAGTCGCTCATCCGATAGGCATTATAAAATTGTGATTTAGGTCTAAACTCAAGATGTGGTAGCAGAGCACAAGGAAGTATGATTGGATTATAAGAGAAGTAAAGTTGAATGCCTCCAGGGGAGAAGTCCGGAACAGAAACCCATGTAAGGGGAATAAGTGAGCAGTAGTAATGGCAACAGCAGTGTACATTGCCTTTTCTAAAAGGGGATTGTTCCACTCTGGCCCATTGTTAGTACAATAGCAGGCCGACCCAGTGTTATCCAGTCACCCAGTTCATTAAGCCAGACATCTATGCTTTTACTTGAAATACTATTTTTAAGTGTTAGTGATTTAAATTTAAAAAACATTGTACAAGTCAAACAGCATGTCCTTTTACCCACATAAGCAGGGAAACAGAATACTACAAACTCAAACTCATTTCATTTAAGTGGGGAAATAAATATCTGAATGGGCTATAGAGCCATGTGGACATGGAGAATTGGGAAGAATTACTTGGAAAAAAGAGAGGTTCCAAAGAGTCTATATTAGCTGTTGTTGCATTGGGCAACACCACACTGATAAACGGGAGTTGTGGAGCAGGCTACATAATGCAGGATGCTGCTCAAGAGCAAGATCCTGGCCTTTTTATTGGTAAACTAGTAATACAGCATTAATCATATGAGGAAGCAGAAGAAGGGATCAGTAGAAGAAGCAGGAAGGGTGGAACTGTACTTCTCATGTGCTGATAGCTTGGTGTCATAGATCAATCCCTAACTCCCCAGTCAGAATTTCAATCCTATCAATAAAGCATTCCACTGGTCAGCTTCTGGGGTCCCTTCTTATATATCAGTCAACAGCCCCCAACGTCCCTCCTCCACTGCGTTCCCAGTAATACCTCGTGATGTATAAGTCAAGAATAAGTGTATGTATGTGTTATTAGCCCCCTGGGTGTTCCTGGTCATACCTTTTGATGCATACCCTTCCCAGAGTGATCCAGCTTTATGCTCTTAATTGATTTGAAAGGTACCTCTTAGGGTTGGGCTCCTATGACTTGGCAATTCTGACCTTGCTTTAGGAATATGGAACTGTAGGTAACAAAATGGAGGCTGGATAGGCCGCTTCAGCAGACCCACAGCTGTAGAAATACTAAGAAGAGCCATGCTGGATTAGACCACTCATTGTAGAAGAAATGAAGGAACAGAAAAGAACAAAGGTTTAAATGATTAAGTACTGGGGAGGGTACAGCTACTGGGAGATAACAAGTGATCTTGGAAGAAGGAAGCATCTCTTGGAAATTTGGTGACAAAGACAGAAAAATGAAGAAATCGGTGAATATTAAAGGCCTTATAGGAATTAGAATTTGGTGAAATCTAAAACACTGAAACTATCATCCTCTCTACAGCCCTAAAGATGGTATTCCTTAAAGAAATTGCACTTCACTGTACCAACTGGAGAGGGCACTATTAAGCTGAAAAACTAGCAAATTGCTTAAATCCTTCAAACTCCAACTGCAGAAATACTTAGTCTAGAAAAATCCAAGGTCATAAACAGAAAAAGGCAACATCCACACAAAGTTAATATTTAAAGGGAATAAATTGAGAATCAAATTTCTTTAGCTGATGAAAACACTCAAGAACCAACCTCAACATAGAAAAAAAGCTAATAAAACTCTCTAATATAACCCAAATACTGTGAAACAAGCAACAGCAGATATGAAAGAGCACTAAAAATTGGAAATTCACAAATCTGGAAAGGAGTAGACACAAAACAATTTTTTTTAAGATTTTTTTTTTAATTTATGCATACATGAACTGGGATGTAGGCCAGAGGTACAGAGTTTGTGTGTGTGTGTGTGTGTGTGTGTGTGTGTGAGAGAGAGAGAGAGAGAGAGAGAGAGAGAGGATTCACCAGAGACAGAGTGGGGAACAAAACAGGCAGATCTACTGAAATACAATGATGAGGGAAGCAAGAAAGGCAGGAGAGGTCTGCTGCGCCATATGGGTTAGCTTCCTGGCAGAGGATTGAACTTATGCTATAGTGGCTGGTAATAACTTGAGAGTGCTGAGACTTTAACTCCTGTGCCACCAGGGAGGCCCTAAAACAAAAATATTAAAGTAAAAATTGACTGAACACAAAGTAAAGAAAAAGGATCCCTTAAATTTACAGGATCCATGGAGGGGGATAGTTTCAAAAAAGCATACAAAGGAGGCATAGAAAAGTGAAGAGAATTAAAAAAGCGAAAAACTCAAAAATAAAATAATAGCTACAGGATAGAGACAATGAAGACAAAACACACCTATAACTGAATGTTCTAAAGAAGAACAATAAAATAATAAATCAAACTGGCATTTAAAGTTAATCTAATAAAAACTTACAAAAAATAAATCCTAAACTTACTATCAAAAGAATACACTGGATCTGCATTTTGACTATAAGTGTCAACTTTAAAATATAGTTTATTATGTCCAAAAAAAACATTGGGCATCCAGGCTAAAACTTGAAGTGATCTTCAACATATAAACCAACACAAGCCCGCGATCTTTTCAGAGAAAGGAAGTATGAACCAAGCATTTAAGCATTTTATATTTTGACAAGCCTCAATTATCACATAGATAGAGCAAAACTATGTCTTCAGGTGTTACTACCAGAGGTAGTAGTCTTTCCCTGGCACCTGGCAACCAACCTATTTACTTCCTGTTTGTACATTTGGCTATTACACATATTTCATATAACTGAAATCATGGAAGTGTTCCTTGGTAACTGAGCATACTGTTTCGATGGCTCTATTTGTGTTTCAGCACTTAATTGAATTTGGTATAGGGTAATACAGATTAATCTTGTACTTTGCTTTACCAGGCTGGAATTAGCATTCCTATCTCCAAAGTTTTCTTTTAGTGGAGGTGGTATTTGGAAACCACTAAGATCTTGGCACCAATGTGTTCATCTTGATTGTGGCTCTTTGACAGAGCTAAGAAATAAATATTTTTTAAATTATAAATTCAAACTGGTATTTCTTTTTTTTTTTTTAATTTATTTATTTATGCATACAAAACTCAGGTACAGGCCAGAGGTGCAGGGGTGATGAGAAGATTTGCCAGAGTCAGAATGGGGAGCAGAACAGGCAGATCAACAAATTACACTGCTAAGGGAGGCAGCAGGCAAGACCGGAGAGGTCAGCTGTACCATGTGGGTCACCTCCAGGATGGGGGATTGAACTCTCACTGAATTGAATGCGGCTAGCTTTCTGTGCTGTGTCCTAACCCATTGCACCACCAGGGAGAGCCCCAAACTGGTATTTCTAATTCAATTTTCAACAGTATGGAGCTTTTTTCATATTCTTTTTTATAGTTTTTTTCTTGTAAGAAGTATCTTGAGTCCTATTAGCATTAACATTTATTTATTTTCTTTATCTAGGTGTGACTCCCAGAGCCATGTAAATCAACTTATTGTGGTGTTTGGAAACTAGGAAGGTTTTCTTTTAAAAAAAAAGGCCTGTTCACTAGGGCACTTACTGGTCTAAGTAAGTAATCTAAGTAATCTAATGCAAATAGATTTGCATTTTGGTGAGAGCCCCTTATCTTTTTGAAAAGCAGTACAGATGACTTACTGGCAGTTGGTTACTGACTTTTGTCTGTTACTTTTATAATCTGCTAAGGAATTCTTTTATTAATATTTGCTATAAAATTGATTGTGTTGGGTCTTCCCTGTATAATACCAATACATAAAAATAATTTCCCCTGTTTTTCCCTTCTTAATTGTAATTAATTTCTTTTATCTGACATCATGGGCTAATCTTTCCAACACACTGTTAAGTACTGAAAGTATTGCCATCCTTATCTTGTTCCTGAGAATAGAAAAAAATGGTTTCTCATGTTTCTTCTTTAAGAATTCTTAACTGTTCCATTTCATAAGTTAACTGTCTTTTTCACTGTTTTTTTCCTAAGAAGTTTTAATTCCATTAAAATATTTCTTTATAGGTGAGTTTGGCCTTTTCAAATCTAGAGAAAAACAAATATTGAGAATTTAATTCATTTATATTAATTCCCTACTTTAATATGTACATATGGCCATTGAAATTTCCTCTGAATATTATAATAATGTCTCACAAATTCAGAAATGTAACATTTTTCATTATAATACAAAAATTCTTTAGTTTTGTATTTCTTTTTCAATATAAAGGCTAATATTTTTTCTTTTAAATTTCTATATGGAAGGGCTTATGATTTTATTTTTAAAATAAAAAAAAAGATATGTATTTGTTTATGCATACAAGAACTGAGGTACAGGCCAGAGGTAGAGGGTGGTGAGAGGATTCACTAGAGACAGAGTGGGGGAGCGAAACAGGCAGATTACTGAAATTCACTGCTGATGGGAGCAGCGGGCAGGACATGAGACGACAGCTGCCACGCCATGTGGGTCACCTCCCTGTCCAGGGATGGAAGTCACCCGCTGCAGATAGCTTCATAATGCTGTGCTTAACCCCTTGCACGACCAGAGAGGCCTGGACTTTTGACTTTAAACTGTTTATTTTCTGGGATGCTGCTATGATCAAAATATTTTTTGTATGATTTCTAATTCATGGAACTTTTGCGGACTTTTTGGCCAGGTTTTGTGACTCTATGAAAAGAGGGTATATTCTTTACTATTGTTTGTCTGCATTTAAGTAATGGGCAACTACAAAATAATTAAATCATTAGTTCCATTAACTAGTACATCTAAGAAAAATGAAATTGTTAATTGGAAAATAATACATTGCAGTGTATTATATTAGATATGTTTGTTTAACTTTGCTTACTATAAATCTGTATTTGTCAGACTCCTAAGACAGAATGTACCAGTTGATCAAAGTGGAAAGTGGAAGAAAATTACAGCTCTGACAATTACTTTGGCTTTTTTTATAACCTCTGCCACTTAGTCCTTAGTTGTATTTTTTCTGTAGTCAAAAAGAATTTGAAGAGGTTTGTGAGGCATTTCTTCCCCCCCCCCTCATTTTTTAAGACATAGAAATATAGCTTTAATGATGAAAAATAGATTGGGATATAAATTAATAATAGCCTCATTTCCCAAATGTTGCCACTGTTGATAGCTTGGTACTATCTTCTCAATTTCTTTGTGTATATATACATTTTTCTTACATATACTTATTCCTTATGGATTGATACCCATTCTTTGTTGGCATATCAGATTAGAGTCTCTCTTCCTAAATATTTTTAGTAGCTTCACAGTCAACCATCTTGTGAACAAATCAATTATTCTTCTATAATTGGATTCTTAACTTTTTTGTTAAGTGGAATCTGTACTTTTGATCTTAATAAGAATGTAATTTGATATGTAATATTAGTACAGGAAAATATAAAATGGTGCCCTTACTTCTTGCCCTGGAATGTGAACTCTATTAATATTTTGGTACCCAATTATCTGGCTGTCTTCTTTTTTGTCAAAAAAAAAAAAAAGATCGTTTACTAATTAATAGACTTGTTAAAAAGAGCTCAAATATACTATTAACAGTAGTGCTATGAAAGAGACTCCCAAACTTATTTTGTACCAAAGAATGTCTTGCATAAGATGACAATGTTTTTGTTTCAAAATTGTATTATGAAATTTCCAAACAAGGTGGAGTCTGCAAGGGAGAGAGAGAGAGACAGGGTTTCAATGCATTCAATAAAACCACCCTCCACCTTTAATGCTAATTAACTCTTGGCCGTTCTTGTTTCATCTATATTCTTATCCACATCCTCACTTTAGATTATCTTCAAGTGAATTCTGGGTCCAGTAATGAGTTAAAACTTCATTAAGTAGGGTGTATTTTTCTTTTCTTTTCCTTTTTTAATAATATAATGGTTTATTTACATCATTTTGTACATTTTTTTAAAATCTCAATTGTAATCCCCATGGGTTTCCCATCACCGAGTCACCCGTGTGCCATCACCATAGTCCCATGTACTTCCTTCCCCCCCACCCCCGTTTTTGATCCCATTCCCACTCCACCCCCACAAAATGTCTCTGGTATATGGCTGTTCATTATTCTTATTATTTTCTCACCTGGTCCATTATACTCCTGCTATGAGCAAAACCATCCGGTATTTTTCTTTCTTTTTCTGGCTTATCTCACTAAGCATGATCTTTTCCAGCTTAAGTAGGGTGTATTTTTCAAGGAAAGCCCTTTGTGATCTGGTCCTGACCAACTTTCCAGTTGTATATTTTGCACATCTATAGAGCCATACTTCAGTTATTTCAAACTAAGATAACACCATATCATATCTCTTTGCAACATGCTTTGCTCCTTGGAGTCTTTGTATCTTTGTATATGTCATTCCATCTTTCTGAGATGCCTCTTCTTTTTCTGCCTTTGAAGCCCTTCTTTGTTTTTCATGGGTGAGTTCTCATCACCTTATCCTTGGAGGCTTGTCTGACTCCTTCTGTGCTGTTCTTGTGGTTTTGTGCCACTGTGACTTTTGCCCTTGTCACACAGCAGAGCCTAATTGAAGACTCCTGCAAGGTAGGACTAGCATGCCATAGGACCTGATATGAGAAAATCTTGGTGAACAGAGTCTATTGAAATGTTTGTAAAATATACTTGAAGTTGACTTAATATTTAATATTTACAATGGTATTGAAGAAAAATGTAAAAGACTTAATTTTGTAATACTGAAATGAAAAGTCATTCATAATAAAACAATTCATGAAATAAAAGATCAACAACCTTAACTACATAAAGACTTAAATTTTATGTGCAGGAAACACACCAAGTGACTTGGGGAAAATTTCTCAGAGAAGATTGGCATTTATTATTTATGAAGAGCACCTACAAATTGATGATAGAATGCCAATAGAACAATGGGTAGAACATATGAGCAGAGACAGTTCACAATGATACCTAAATGTAAATAGACATATGAAAAGTTAAATATCTGAATTAGGGAAAAGATTAAAAATACTAAAAACATCCAGTGTTGTGAGGTTATAATGTAAAGCAAAATCTCACATGCTCTTGCAAGATACACAAGTTAACAGAGTCAGTTTGGAGGGCAAATGGCCAGTGTGTACCAAACTTTAAAAATTCACATACATGCCCTTTGATCTTATAATTTCATTTCAAAGAATCTATCCTACAGAAAAACATATACACAAGGGCATCACTGAAGTTTTGTTTAATACAGCAAAAACTGGAACAATGTGAATATGACAATAAGAATATTGTTAAGTGGCCCTCCCTGGTGGCACAGCAGGTTAAAGCACAGCACTAAGAAGCTAAAGCCACTTCAGCATGAGATCAATCCCCACCCTGGAGGTGATCCACATGGTGCAGCAGACCTCTCCTGACCCACCCACTGCTCCCTTCAGCAGTGTACTTCCTAAGTCAGTCTGTTCTGCTCCCCGCTCTGTCCCTGGTGAATCCTCTCACCTCCCCTGCACCTCTGGCCTGTACCCCAGCTTTGTATGCATAAATAAATAAATCTTAAAAAAAAGAGTATGGTTAAGCAATATATACGAAATCATAGTCTATATGTGGAACTCATGCTTTAGCAATATTTCCAGAAACATTGTTAATAAAAATATGAATAACATGTAAATGATGATATACTTTATGAGGAATATTGTGTATTTGTGTGTGTATTGTGGATAGTAACCCCATAATGCAGATGTACAAAAAATAGAACTTCTCTTATTTTTAAATAATTCAGTCTAATTTTTGTTTGGAATTCCCATCATAGCAACATTATAGATTTAATCTCATTGAGTTTGAAGTTTCTTATTCTTTTTCTCCAAGGTTGCACCCAAATTCCAGTGAGCTGGATGCATATGAGGATGGCATTCAGTCCATCTGATAACTGAGGTCATCTGTCAACACAGGCATCTGCAAAGATAGCCATCTTTCTGATTCCTGCTCACCATCACACAAGTCTCTGTTCTGCCAGGCCCCTTTTCTTGTGCAAGATATGATTCGTCTGTTCCTGGAACTATTTTTAGCTGTTCCGGCTCCCTTAGGGCACTGGAATAGCTGAGAGATGGTCTATAGGAAGCTTCTCAGGATGTTGCTTCAGGGACAGGCCACCAAGCCCCTGCTCTAAGACCTTCCAAAATCTGTATTTTGAACGCTTTCTCTCAGTCTTACTGTACCCCACATCCTATGGGGAATATCCAAGGTTGGGGGGAGTGATTAGTATGCCACTCCTCAAATCCTCTGTACTTTTTATGATGTTTCCCTCAAAGCTTTGTATTTATAAGGGTTCACCCTCATTCCAATGACTTCAGTCTTGTGAAAACCAAAGCCAGGAGAATGAAGCTCATCATTCTTTATACTTGCTTTTCCTCTTCCTTCTGTCACTATGGCAATTGAGCACAAGTGCCAAGCTGCTGGGAGAGTTACAACAGAGGGTGAATTTGGTTAGCATTTCTAAATATTTTCTTGTGATATTTTACTCATCTGTAGAGATACCAAAGAAAAATGTAGAAAAACATATGACAGACAGTAAACAGGGCTGCCTCTGAGTGGGCCTGGAGAGAGACAGAGCTTGACACTTATGAACTTCATGGATGACTCCATACAATCCAAACTAGAGGCTGGAAAAAGTGACATGTATGATACACTCCCCTTTTCCCTGCTTGTTTGCTGCTTTTTTTTAGACAGACCCTGGGTGTCAGCTCTCTTTCATCCCCTCCTGTCTGAGGGTGTGCTCAATAAATAATAGAGTCATCAAATCAGTTTTTAAATTTAATTTCCAATTGGAATATTCCCCAAACCCTGTTTTACCTCTATTGTTTTAAATTCCTCTTGTGTTGGATTTTGTTTTTATTACCAAAACTGTGAATGAATATATTCTTTCCTTTGCTGTATTCTGGTTCAAGTGGAAACCTGGAGACCTAGGATGACAGAATGGGGGGGAAACAAAGGATCTTGTAGTCCCAGAACAAGACTCTTGCAGAGATCAGTTGCCAGGGTTAAGATTTTGCAGCAAGGCCACACTTGCCTCATCATATGTGGGCCTCTGTTCTTGGCTTTGGATGCTTCAGTGACTTAGGTGGAAGTAAAATTACATTGCTCAGATTTGTAACTGGAAGAGATCACTGGATAAAAGAATCAAGTTTTCAAAGGGTACTGAGGGGCCCACCCTGGAGATGCAATGGGTTAGAGCACACCACTACAAAGCTTGCCACAGCTGCTCCTCCAAGTTCAATCCCCTACCAGGGAAGTGACTGACATGGTGCAGCAGACCTCTCCTGTCTCGCCTGCTGCTCCCCTTCATCAATCTGCCTGTTCTGCTCCCCACTCGGTTTCTGGTGAATCCTCTCACGCCCCTGCACCTCTGGCCTGTACCCCAGTTCTGTATGCGTAAATAAATAAATCTTAAAAAAACAAAGGATAGTGAGTTTAGGTGAAAACAACAATATGTAATTTAAGAAAATGCATGCCAAACCCTCTATTTAGGGTTTTTATTTTTAAATCAGTTCCAAAATATAGAATGGGAAGATCTTGATTTCATAACAATTATTATCAAAAAAATTTTAAGAAGTGAGAAAATTCTTCACTAACTCAACTCAATGGTAACGTAATCATCACTCCCCCCCAAAAAGAAAATCTGAAATAATCATAGGTCCTATAATGAAAATGTAGTATTGTGTTTGGATTAACAGTGGTCATCATGTCTTTGTATTTAGCATTGGAAATATTTTCCGGTATAATGTTAATAAAAATGTGAGTAATATTGAGATTATGGAAATATTTATATAAAAAGGTATGTGAACTAAATCTTAAAATTATGTTTTAAAATATGGCCCTCCCTGGTGGCACAGCGGGTTAAAGCACAGCACTAAGAAGCTAAAGCCACTTCCGCATGAGTTCGATGCCTGCCTGCCCCGAGGTGACTACATGGCGTGGCAGACCTCTCCTGACCCCCCAGCTGCTCCCCTCAGCAATGTACTACGTCAATCTGCCTGTACTGCTTCCCGCTCTGTCTCTGGTGAATCCTATCACCCTCCGCATCTCTGGCTTGTACCCCAGTTCTGTATGAATAAATACAAAAAATCTTTAAAAAAAAAGAGAAGTTCAAGTTAGCAAGCCAGTATTACAGAAGGTGGCCCAATATTTCAAGCTGAGCT
This sequence comes from Condylura cristata, assembly GCF_000260355.1. Classification (NCBI taxonomy): domain Eukaryota; kingdom Metazoa; phylum Chordata; class Mammalia; order Eulipotyphla; family Talpidae; genus Condylura; species Condylura cristata. Next base: position 38,101,518 of record NW_004567109.1, read on the forward strand.
AATAGAAACAAACTCTCTTAAACGTTTACATTGTCAAAACCCTTTGCAATACCTTTCACTCTTTCCACCTAGTTCATTTCTCTCCCTCATCATTAACAACCCATAACTGATATAAGAAGCAGAGGTAGTCATTCATAGGAGAGAGAAATACAAATCAGTAAATATAATTCAGGGAAATTTGTCCTCAGAGATAGCATCAAATGATGGTACTTGCTTTTTGTGGTCCCATGAGACATGTTAAGATGCAGCTCCACTTAATTTTCCCTGCGCAGTGTTCTTCTGGCATCATGTTGCCAGGGATACCACTCAGAGGCAGGTATTTGTCCTTCAGGATGCAGCCCCAAAAGGCAGATTATTCTAACTGATGTAGCAAACAACTGCAGAATCTCAGTGGTTGCATATAGGGAATGTGTGTCTTGCTCACAATGCAGTGCAATGTGATTGATGGCAAAAGGGGAGGGATTTGCTTCATTCAGTCATTCAGGGTTCCAGGCTTCCTCCATTTAGCAGTTCCAGCATCCTTCAGGGGTTAGCATCAGACACTGGATTATCTGTCTTCCACTGGCTTTTGTGTGAACAAAGAGCTTGCAGGGTTAGGTGAGAGGTTTCAGAGATCAGGCCTGAAAGTGGTGTACATCATTCCCCATTCCCAGACTCAGTCAATGACCATGACCTACAGCAAGGCTGTAAAATAGCTGTTTGCCCAGAAGATAAGAAACATGAATATAGGCAAGTACCAGTTATCTCTGCCACAAGAGAAAATTAGTTCTGTGATAACAGCAAACACAGCAATTTTAACTGTAATTATACCTCAACCCTCAGAAAGCAAGGGTGCACACATTCTAAAGTTTGAAAGCATGTTCCCCCTGAAGAAATCAAGCCACCCTACCAAGTGCAAAGTCACTCTGTAGTAGAGCAAGAGACAGGCATGGCAGGCACTGCTGAGAGGCTAGATTGAAGCTGTGACCAGTCCACACAGCAGAAGCCCAGTCCCCAGCAAAGCCCTTTTACTTCTCCTAAACGTTATCTTTTTGCTTAATTTTTTTCTTTCTTATTATATTAGTAAGATTCATTCATAGAGAACTTGAAAAAGAAAATAACAGTGACAAAAATCATCTGTCCCTACATAAGGGTTTGTCACTTGGGTTGTTACTTTCAAAAAGGTCTCTGATGATAAGACTGAAGAAAGGGAGGGACTCTAAAATCACCCTATCTCAGGCCCAATCAGCTATTCCCATGACCTTGTACTCTGTCTTGAAGACCTTTCAAGTGTCTGTAGATAACCACTTGCTTTGCATTAATTTCTTATCCACCAAGAAATACAGTTGAATTCTGAGCCATGGGGCAACAATGTCCAGAGAGGTCCTGCACCCTTTAATAAAAATTTCCAGTCTTCACACAAAGTGCTTCTCTAATAAAAAAAAAAAAACTGAATACAAAGACCTTTTGTTACAGCATGTTTGTGTCACTTAAAAGGGAGTTTGAGGACAGCATATTTGAATATTTGCTTTATACCAGACAATTCTAGATGTTTTACAAATGTAATTTCGCATTTCGTCTTCAAAGTACCTCTGAAACATATATTATTTCCCAATTTTATTTTTTAGAAAAGATTTATTTATTTATGCATATAAGAACTACAGTATAGGTCAGAGATGCAGGGGATGAGGGGATTTACCAGAGACAGTGGGGAGCAGAACAGGCAGATTGATTGACATACACTGCTGAGGGGAGCAGCGGGTATGACAGGAGAGGTCTGCTGCATCATGTGGGCAGCTCTCTGGCTGGGCATCTAACAATGCAATGGCATCTAACAAGCAATGGCATAGCTTGACAGCTCTGTCTTTAACCCCTGTACCACTAGAGAGGCCCATACTCCCCCAATTTTACAGAGACGAAAGCTAGGCAGAAAGAAACTAGTTGCCCAGGATTGTCCAGAAATGGTCAGTTTGGTGCCTTTAATTATTCTGTTTCATGGCCCCTAAATTCTAGATACTATAGGGAAGAGAGAAGGTGGATTTCTGAAAGAGGTCCTTGGAAGTGGGGGAATGTCTGGGCTGTGTTGGGCTACACTTCAAGTTATAGGTTATAAGAAAATATTTCTTGAACATCTCTGGCAGGGGCTGTTAATTTTCCAAGGCATTGCCTTGCCTAAAATTCTGCTTGGTGACTCCCAACCCTAGACACTATAACACTTCCCACTGTGTAAATCTCTAATGGGAATTGCTTTCTATTGCTGCTTTTTTCTGTTCTACTTTATGATCACCACTCACCTACCAACAGGTCCCTTTTTTCTTAAACCAGGATAAAATACATACATTGAGAGCTTCCTTTTTGCCAAATCCAGTGCCAAGTGCATAAATTCTGTGGTTAATAAGTCAGGAGTCAGATGCAAAGATATGGAATTTAGCCTATGGGGAATGACAGAATTTTTAGCACTTGCTTACAACCCAATTTGCAAAAAGCAATGGCAGACTACTGGTAAGGTCTTTCTTGTAGGAACACATTGAATATCAAGGCCACTGGCCACACAAGAGGATGGTTATCTCATCCATATCTTCCTTGACAGTCCATCTGTTTTCTGGGGGCAGTGAACTGTAAACCATTGTGTCTATGCCTTTGAGATCATTGATTTAATCCCTTCATTCTATAGAGGAGTTTATATAGGTCAGGTTTTTCTCAGTATTAACTATTTACAAAATAATCCTTGTATGCTACCTGTGTAGGATAAGAAGCCCAACTATGTAACTACTAGTATAAATTTGATCGTCACTGACCTTTCTTTGCCCCAGTTTCTTCATTAGCAATGGGAATAGTAACATTCTCCTCACTGACCATGGTTCCCATTTCACTCAGAGGGAAGTTACAGATTAGCAGTACCTGACAACTCTACCTAATCCTTTCACTGAGCAGCTCTCAATCTCTTTTCCCACTATAGCTCTCCTTGCTCACTCTCTTCCATCTTCCTGCGTCTTCATGCTGTTCCTTAAAAAACCCACCAGGACAGGCCCTCCCTGGTGGCGCAGCAAGTTAAAGCACAGCACTAAGAAGCTAAAGCCACTTCAGCATGAGTTTGATCCCCACCCCAGTGGTAACCCACATAGTGTGGCAGACCTCTCCTGACCTGCTCACTGCTCCCCTCAGCAGTGTTCTTCATCAGTCTGCCTGTTCTGCTCTCCACTCTGTCTCTGGTGAGTCCCCTCACTGTCCCTGTTACTCTGGCCTGTACCCCAGTTCTGTATGTATAAATAAATAAATCTTAAATAAAAAAAAAAAACAACAAAACCCCCCACCAGGCTTGGGGGCTCTCTGATGGTGCAAAGGGTTAAAATACTCCAGTTCCTGAACACACAAATAAATAAATCTCTAAAAACAAACAAAACCACCAGGCATACAGCCAAGGTAGGGCCCATCCTGGTGGTTTTTTTAAGGAACAGCATGAAGACGCAGGAAGATGGAAAAGGGTCTCTTCCTTTTGCTTGAAATGCTCCTGTCTAAGCACCTGCATAGCTGACTTCTCGGATGTTTTTTCTTCAAGTTTTTGCTCAAATTTTCTCTCCACCATGTCTCCCATGGCCACCCTTTTAAAAATTACAACCTGGGCCCTCCCTGATGGTGCAGTGGGTTGAAGCACAGCACTGAGAATCTAAAGCCACTTCTGAATGAGTTCAATCCCTGCCTGCCCCGGAGGTGACCACATGGCGTGGCAGACCTCTCCTGACCCGCCCACTGCTCCCCTCAGCAGTGTACTTCATCAATCTGCCTGTTTTGCTCCCAACTCTGTCTCTGGTGAATCCTCTCACTGCCCCTGTACCTCTGGCCTGACCCAGTTCTGTAGGATTAAGTAAATATTAAAACAAACAAACTAATAAAACTACAACCTGCTGCTGCACTTGCTCCCCCACCAGCAATTCTAGTCCCCTCCCCCAGCTCGACCTTTCCTTACACTTTGATCTTCTCTCAAACTTCAGCTCTGACTTATTTAATTTACCTAGTGTTCATTGTCTATCTCCTTAATCCTCCTCCCCACCATAGAATGTGAGTTCTAGGAACAGGAATCTTTGTCTTGTTTATTTCTCATGAATCTGAAGAGCCTACAATGAGTCCAAGCAAACACATGGCTTTTGGCTGATCTTCCATCTGCCTGTCTCCACCCTATGTGAGTGAACTGTCATAGAGCTAACTCTTCATGCCCTGAGCAAGCTTAGTTAATGTCAAATGGAGCAGAAATCAGCTATTCTTTCTAAGAACCCTGTCTGCATTGCAAAGTCATCAATTAATAAATGATTGTTGTTGTTTTAAGGCATTTTAAACTTTGGGGTGGTTTACAATGCAGCAATAGAATTTTATAGAATTTTTGAAAACATCTTAGATGAGTAGTTTCCTCTCACATCAGTTACCACCACTAAAAATGTCATAGCTGTAAATAATGCTTTTTAAATTTTGACAATCTTAAAATCTTATAAACTGAAAAACTTCAGTTTAAAAAATATGTTTAAGGTGGAGACTGTCCTTAATTATTTCTTGTACTATTCCTTCCTATTGGCACTATCACCAGTTTGAAGCACCACCATGGCTTTTGATGAGTCCAAAGGAAACAGCAATACTTTTAGGTTATACTATTTCATGTATATTTTGTACATTTTTGTAAGAAAAGGTGATTGACAGAACCCTCAGGTATAATAGAAAAGAGACATAGAAATGAATCATGAAGTCTGAAGAATCTAACCTTCAGAAACAACCAAGACATCCTATTGCTTTCTTTTTACATAACATGCACACATACATTTACTCTTTGTAAAAGAAGGTGTCATTCTTCTTAACCTGTTATAGTCTGTCTAAATGGATACAGTATTACAATACGCTGCCTCTATTGAGTTTATTAGACCATTATTAGTCCATTTGCATATGATAGTAAAAATTATCACAAACTTGTGAGGTAAGCACTATTCCCTATCTCTAGGTGGGGAAGTTGACACAGCTCTGCTTAGCTAGAGAGTCTTGGTTATGTCGCTTAGCCTCTTCATACCACAGGTTCTGTCTCAACCTTTTCATCACACACACACACACACACACAGACACACACACATTTCATATGCACACACAAAGGAGAATCAAATATCCCATTTACTTTACTTAGATATTTCTGGATTTAGCTTTGTAAACACAATGATGTGAATACAATTCAGGATTTTGTTTTTCCTATTGTTCCTTTTTCTCCTATGCCTAGTGAGTCAGATGTACAAATTAGTGGGCTTATTTGTTTTGCAATTCTGACATTTGAAAAGAAATTCAAAGTTGTTAATGTTCATGAATGTGCCTCAAGGCACTTGGTTGTTTCTACTATGGTGAAAAGTCTCTCAGGCCACATTCTTTTCATGGACTTCAGGGACTACAGAGGCAGCTCCCTGCAGTATTTCCCTGGAGTAGTGATTATGGGAGCCAGAAGCTTGGCTTTGTTCCAACTCTGAACTGGAGGAAGGCCATGAAATCACATGATGTTTGGACTCAAAGGGCAAACCAAAGAATGTGCCTCTCATCCTGCCCCACCCAGCAAAGTGCAAGCAGTAAGCAAGAGGATACCTTCACGGAGCTATTTCAACCCAGCATAATGCAAGTGTAAGTCCCTAAACCAGCCTCACTGGGCTACTGACACTTAGCAGAATTCCAAAACCAGCTAGTGAGAGTCAGAACACATAGGAAATGGTGGGAGACCCTGGAAGGATACATGTAGTTCATCTTGTTAAATTCCTTCCTTTCTCCCTCCACTTATGGGATTGGGGGAGGCAGTGAAGAAAAAAGTAAGCCAGGAAAGGAATGGACATAATATTTGCTAGGAGGTTTGGGGATCCAGGGTTAGATTTCAGGTGTCCCAACCCAAGTAAGAAATCCCAGGATCAAAGGCCAACCTTCATCTAGAGTATTGGTTAATGATTCCTGAGTAACTTTGTTAGATTACTTCTAAGGGTCTACTCAGATTTTAGGCTGGCTATAATGGAGAATAAAGGTGGGTGTAGAAGAAAACTCAGCTTATTATTGACAGAGAGCAATAGGACATCACCCACCTACCTTTTTCTCTGCTTCTCCCACTTCACTTCTTTATTTCAGATTTATATCTTCCCATTCTTCTGGCTGAGAGAAAGAATAAAATAAGGCAGTCCCATATTAACTTTGAGAATGTCCATTATCTAGACCATTCTAAGCAGAGTAATTTAGCCCGCCCTGATTGGGTCTCCTGTGGCCTTTCAGAGTCCTCTGTGCATCCTGCTTGAGCCCAGCAGGTGATCCTTGGTACAGTGGGCCAGGGGTCATGAGAACACTGAGTATAGTCATGGGCCTAGGTGGAATCCTGGCTCACCACATGGAGCTACTGCAGTGATCCCTATGAAATAGCAGATAAGTAATTAAAAAAAAAATCAAACGTTTTATTGAAAAATAATTGTGGAGTCACATGCAGTTATAAGAAATAATACACAGATACCTCATGTATGCTTTTACTCATGTCTCCCTAATGGTAACATTACAATCTAATATTACAACCAGTATGTTGAAGTCAAAGTACAGAGGTTCTACCCCAACAGGAGGTCCCTGTTGCCTTTTTATTGCCACACCCTTCTCTCCCCAGGGAAACTATTACTTATGATCTATTTATATAATTTTGCCATTTTAAGAACGTTCTATTAATGGAATCATATAGTATGTTACCTTTTGAGATTTTTATAAGCCATTTGAAAGTAAGTTAAATGGATCATGTCCCTTTATAGCCAAATATCTTAATGTGTATTTCCTAATTATAAGCATATTTTCTTTCATTACAGTTTATTTATCAAATCCAAAATATTTATTATTGATAATTATCTAATTGTGTAGCCATGATGTAAAATATGATACATGAAAAGCACTACATAAATATTAGCTGTTTTTACTAATGAGGTATGTGTTAAAGGATTTGGTTTTGATCTTCTTCCTGGACTCTACCAATTAGGGCAAAATTGCACAATCACACAATCGTGACAGAGACCAAGTGGTGATGGTGGGTCAGCCCAGTTCTGCAATTTCAGTTCCCTCATTAGCAAAATGGGAAAATGCCTCCCACCTCTCAGGATGCTGTCAGGCTTAATGGTGTGTATATAGAAGTTCTTAAAAAATCACGAGTGATTCACAATCTGGTGTATGAGAAATACAAGAATAATTGTTGGATTAAAAAAATTCTAACAAAATGGGATCATTTCAGAGTAGAAGAGAGGTAGGAAAAAATATAGGTAGCACCAAGGAGTTGGGACTTATCACCATTTAGCAGCTTTGTGATCTCTGGGCGCTTCTCGGAGCTTCAATTTTGTGCAGCTAAAAATCAGTGCACACCCCTGGGATTTTTGTGTTAATTAATGATGCCTCGCAGTCGCTGGGCACTCCATCGACACCTCCTGCAAAAAGGACCTACGTCTCTGGCATTCGCCTGGAAGCTGCCCAGCTCCGAGCGCGCCCCGGGCCAGCGCATCCCAGCCGCGTCCACGCCTCGGCCCGGCCGCGCCCCGCGGGCTGGCGTGAGCAGCGGTCCCAGCGGCCGCAAGCTCCTCCCCCGGCGACCGCGTCTACCCTGGCGACGGCCGGGCACCTGGCAGACGCGCGGCGGCGGGGGAAGCGGGAGGCGACCCTCGGGCGGCGGCGGGTGGTGGCGGCGGGGGAGGGGCGCGGGCGCACAGATGGGAGCAACTGAGAAGCAGGGCAAGAAGAGCCGGAGGCTGTTTTCTTCGCTGCGGCCGTGGAAGGCGACCCGGCGGCTGTGGAGGACGCGCTCGGCTCGCAAGGCGGCTCAGGGTGAGTGTGGGCGCGGCCGCGGGACCTGTTACCGTGCGCGGCCGGGGCCGGCCGGGAGTTGGCTGCGGCCCCGACAGCTGTCGCTGCATCTCTGGCGGTGTTCTCCACCCTCCTCGAGCACTTGCGGGCCCGGGCACAGCTGGGGGACGCGGCCTGGATGGTCAGCCCCGCCGGGGTGACCCTTGCCGCGGAAGCAAGACCAGTTCAGGAGCTGCCCGTGGCCACTAGGCAAATCTCAGGGGTCGGTCTGGGCTTGAGGCCTCTCTCCCTTCGACCTCTCCTTCGCTGTTCCTTAGCATCTCTTGTTAGCGCAGGTGGTTGCAGCTTATTTTCTTCAAAAGTCCCTGTCTGTCCTTTTGGGTCTGGACAGAAGGAATCAGCGTGCTCTATCTAAGGACACCGTTTTAGGTTTGCAATCCCTCCCCACACCCCTAACACCTGACCCAGACCCTGCAATGCAGAGCTGGTGGTGGTGTTGGTGGTGGTGGTAGGGGGGTGTCTTTCGGACCCTAGCCTACCTTCGAGGTCCCCACCCCCTTTTCCAACCTGTCTGCGGTGATTCCCTGTTATCCAGTAAGCTCTAGCCACAGTAAAGTATTTCCCAAGCACATACCACCTTATCCCTACCAAGGCCTTCACTCACATTCATTTAACTCACTACTTTTATTTCACGAATTTTATTTATCTTCCTGTGTTCCAGAACCTGGACTGAACAGGTAGGCAAGGCCCCAGCTCACCCAACTCTTTCTATAAGGGAAACAGACATCACACACACAAAAACAGGTAAAAATTCCTATTGCAAATTGCTATCTATGCTTGGAAGGAATCAGATACTCCACTGGGGGAGGAAAAAAGGCAGAGTGGGACCTAGCTTACCTGTCAGTGGACAGGAATGGCTTGAGGTAGTGCAATTTAAGCTGAGACCTGAAGTCTGACTAGTAGTTGCAACAGCAGTGATCAGGGGTAGAGCATACTTTCCAGAGGAAATAAATAACAAAAGGAAAGATTCCCAGTGTGCCTGAGCTTAGCAAGGGGAAGGAGGCCCTGGCTCAAGGTCTGGGTAGATCATGGAAAGGAGTTTGGATTTTGTACTAAGTGAACTGGGAGGGCACTAAAGCCTTCTAAGCAGGAACATGATTCGATCTACTGGCTCACTGCCTTCTTTCTATCTGTAATGGTCATGTCTTCATCTCTCAGGCTGGCCAAGTCTCATCTATCAAGACTAGAATAAATGCCATCTCCCCTGTGCAGTCTTTGCTTAGGTTCTTACCACCTGTAACCTCTTTAGTATTTTGTCACCTTTAAGGGCGTTTGTTACTGGCATTGTAAATTCCACACAAGCTGGCTCTTATCTACTTCATCTTTGTGTCCTTCACCAAGCTAAATCAGGACTTGGTACTTTGTGAATAGCCATCTGCATGTGTGTGTGTGTGTTTGTGTGTCTGTGTCTGTGTCCTGTCTCGTCCATTTCATATTTCCATCATCTGAGGATTCATCTTCTGAGAGTCCGATATGCCTTGATTTCTAAAATGGCCGACCCAGGCAAAAGCAAGACTGCGCCAGGCCCCTGTCATTCATATAGTCATCACCCTCCTATCCCAGGGTTATTTTGAAGAGTATATGAATAAATGAGTTAAATGAGTCAATAATTGTAAACTGTTAGAAGATAATAAGCATTCTGAAGATAAATTTGACAAAGACCAGCAACAATTATTTTTCAAATATTTACTGTGTTAGAGATAAGCTTCTCTATTGTTCGTAGTTGGGGAGAATCTGTGGTTTAGCATTGTGATCTTGTTGGCCTTCAAAGGATGTATTATTATTTTATTCTCCACTGGCAGCAAGAACTGTTGCTGAAACTTAGTTGGGCTGAAAGCCTATCTCCCCTTTTCTTTAGCTTGCCTGAGTGGTTGATAGATTGGTACTTGCAACAAGTATTCCTTAAGTGATTCATTACTTGTATGGTGTTATTCCAGGTGCTGTGTGATTTTTACAAAAGAGGAAGGAATAGATATTGCCACTATAGTAAGTTGGGTTAGAATTAGTTTTCTAGTTTTATAATTTTAAAAAGTAGGTCTGTACTGCATATATAGGTCCTCTTTCCTCCTTTCTTTTCTGTACCTGCCCTGGAGATAACCATGGCTTCTCAGGGCCCACTGCCAATCAACACTTCTCTTCTGTTAGGTAGAATCTTGGCTGCTCTCATTATTTCTTTACTTCTTTTGTACAGTCTGGGGATAAGGCTATTATTATGTGTTATGTTATAGCTAGCTATTTTCAGAGTAGGTCAACTACTAAGATCTTGTTTATATCTGAACAACACCCTAGAAGGAAGTAGTATAGATAGCATTTATTTTCCTTTTTTTTATAGATAAGGAAGGAAGGTGAAGCCAGAGACAGTGATTTGTAGGAAGTGATGTGACTGGGTGAGTGGCAAACACAGATTTGAGTATCCATATAGCTCCCCTTCTGCCATGTCATCATATAGAAAAATGTATTCCCATGTCTATAGTCATGGGGGGAAGGAAATGAAAAATATGCAATTAAAGAAATACATACCCCAATTTTATTTAAAAAAAGGCTTGAATTTCTCATTTCAGTATCAATCTGGGTATTTAGAAGCATCTGTCTTGTCATCACACAGACTCTGATTTGAATTTGTCATTAATAAGTGGCACAATGTGTGATTTTTGGGCAGTGTACTTGATCTGTCTAAAACTAAGTTATGTATCATATAAAAAGGGGTTGATGATAATTCCTGGGGTTTAATGTTGCTGTGATGATTAAGTTATTTTATATATCTATATCTATCTATCTATCTATCTATCTAGATAGATAGATTTGGATACCTGGTTCATAGTAGTTCGTGAGGTTGTAGTTGTTATTTTTATTAATATTAGTCCAGATCTTCTACCATATGTCCATACCCCAAATGTGATTTGTTACAGAGCTGGAAAGTTCAAGCCATGACTGGAAGCTCCTTTGGTATAGTTATCTTCTGGACCATCCAGAAGGTTTTCCATGCCAACATCCTTATTCCTCCCATCCTTTTTTCACCAAGAAGTTGCAGAAGAGAAAAAAACATAGCTTCTGGGAACTCTCTGTATCTTTTCAACTCTGTGTTCTAAACACAGCAGACATTCAGTAAATATATTTATAATGTATGAGCCCTCAAGGATATGTTTTCCCAGAGAATGAGTCTGGAAATCTACAGTGAATATTTGGGACTAGAAATATGGGTCAAAATTTTATGTTTTTTTTTTTTTGAAAACATTGCCAAATTGACTTCCATACACTTGTGTTAATTTAGTTCCCACCAAAAATATGGGGGATTCTTAATTCTTTTTTTTTTGTTTTATTTTATTTTATTTTATTAAAAAGTTTATTTTTACATCATTTTTCACATTTTTTTTTTCATCTCAATTGTAATCCCCACGGGTTTCCCATCACCAAATCACCCCTGTGCCACCAACATAGTCCCGTGCATTTCCCTCCCTTCCCCCCCCCCCCGTTTTTGATCCCATTCCCCACTCCACCTCCACAGAATGTCTCTGGTCTATGGTTGTTCATTATTTTTGTTATTTTCTCGCCTGGTCCATTATACTCCTGCTATGAGTGAAACCATCCGGTATTTTTCTTTCTCTTTCTGGCTTATCTCACTAAGCATGATCTTTTCCAGCTCCATCCAAGTTGCTGCAAAAGACATGTTTCTCTTTTTTGGTTGCTGAGTAATATTCCATTGTATATATGTACCACATCTTTCTAATCCAGTCATCTACTTTTGGGCATTTGGGCTGCTTCCATGTTTTTCCAATTGTAAATAAAGCAGCAATAAACATGGGGGTACAAGTATCTTTTTCAATCAGTGTTTTTGTGTCTTTTGGGTAGATACCTAGGAGTGGGATTGCTGGGTCATAGGGAAGCTCCATGTTTAGCAGTTTGAGGAACCTCCAAACAGTTTTCCATAGTGGTTGTACTAGTTTGCATTCCCACCAGCAATGCAGGAGAGTTCCTTTTTCTCCACATCCTCGCCAACATTTGTTGTTGCTAGTTGTTTGAAGATGTGCCATTCTCACTGGGGTGAGGTGGTATCTCATTGTGGTTTTAATTTGCATCTCCCTTATTATGAGTGATGTTGAACATTTTTTCATATGCCTGTTGGCCATCTGCATTTCCTCTTTGGAGAAGTGTCTTTTTAGCTCTACTGCCCATTTTTTGATGGGGTTGTTTACTTCATTTTTGTTGAGTTTCATCAGTTCTCCATATATTTTTGTGATCAGTCTTAATTCTTTTTTTTAAAGATTTATTTGTACATACAGAACTGGGGTACAGGCTGAGGGTTGGCGAGAGGCTTTACCAGAGACAGTCGGGAGCAGAACAGAGACATCTACGAAGTACACTGCTGAGGGGAGCAGCGGGCGGGTCAGGAGAGGTCTGCCTTGCCATGTGGTCACCTCCAGGGCAGGTGGGAATCGAACTCATGAGGAAGTGGCTTTATCTTCTCAGTGCTGTGCTTTAACCTGCTGCGCCACCAAGGAGGGCCAGGATTCTTAATTCTTTACCTCCTTGTCAGTACTGAGCGCTATCAGACTTTTTCATGCTTGCCAATTTGGTGGGTTGAAATGGTCCTGCATTATTTTTTTAAAGTGAAATTCCTTGGCAAATAATTAAGGTGAAGATATATTCACATGAATATTTGTCATGTGTGATCTTCTGTGAAATGACTATGTTTATATCTTATATACATATATATTTCATGTATATCAATATATCTTTATCTATATATCATGGATATGTATTAATTTGGTGGTTTGTCTTTGTATCTCTTCATCCACATAGAAGTTCTTTAAACATTCTGAACACTAATTGTTTCTTGGCTTGTATGTCTAAACAACTTTTAAGAATATAAGTAACCATGCAAATGGCCTTAAGTGTGAATTTGAACAAGCTGTGCTGAGTGGAAGTTTATCTTCCCAATGCTTCTATCCTTTCCACAGAATCATAGTTTAATCAAATATCAAATCTTTTAGGTTACAAAAATGGAAGTGAACAGATGGTACAAGTATTTTGTGAGCAGTAGCTTTCCCTAGCTCTTGCAATGATGATAGATAGAACACTGGACCCGAGTTACTCTCACCAGAAGTTACCTTTCCCCAGCCTTAATGGGGGAAGGCAGAGTGCTTGCTTTCTAGAAGACACAGACTGAGAATAGAGTCAGTTTCCATCAGCAGGCAGTGCTTTCCAGGACAGGTTACTTGGTGAAGAGGAAAGGACACTGCTATTTTCTAGTTATAAGCCCCTAAAAACATATCACATGAAGTGGAGCTAATGATCATTACTTAGGGATGTTAGAAAGATAAAATGATATCATAAGTATGGACTATGGAAATATAAAGTCTATTTGCTAGGTTCTGTGAAGTAATCAGCACTTTGCTAAAGTGAGAAATCCTCATTGGTCTACAGTCTTTATGCTGGTTCTCTTCTCTATGGTTTCTTCTGCTTACAGATACACGACTGTGAAGCATTTCTCTGGGTGTGATCTCTGGTGGACTGGCAGCCTCAATATCACTCAGAAGTTGTTAGAAATGCGAAATTTTGGCCCACATCTCAGATCTTACTGAGTCAGAAACTCTGGAGGTGGAGCCTAGCAATCTGGATTTTATTTAGCAAACCCTGCAATGATTCTGATGTACGTTAAAGAGTGAGAGCCACTAGTGTAGTCAGGTGTGCAAGGGCTTGAATACCAGCAAATGTGGGTTTTAAATGTAAACTCTTATTTGCAACTTATGAGCATGGCCCTCCCTCGGGCTTCCAAGCTCTCATTAAAAGGAAGATGAGGTCACTTCCTTCCCAGGGTTGTTAAGTAAATAACAGGAAGTATCTGGCTCAACTTCTTGTTACCTACTTATCCTTGGATTGGTCCCCTTACCCTATCTGCCTCGTTTTTCTCATCAAACGAAATGAAATGGTAAGAGTTAACACATACCCACTGTTTACTGTGTACCAACCACTGTCCTAAACCTGTACATATTTTAATTTTATTTAATTCTTACATATCTCTAATTTGCAGAGGAGAAAACTGAAGCGCAGAGAAGTTAAGCAATGTTCCCAAAGTTATACAACTAGTAAACTGGGAATCAAATTCAGGTAACTTGCTATGAAAGTTCTTGCTTTAAAGACAGTGCTTGGCAAGTAACAAATTCTCAGTAAGATGTACGATGATGATGGTTGGAAAATCACACAGCTGGCATATACCACATACTCCAGTGGTATGGTTAATTCTCTTTTGCTGACCTTGTGGCCTGGCTTTATGGCAGGTTGTGCTGCTTTTCTTATAGCCATGCTGCCCTCTAAAGCTTAATCATAAACCTCCATCCTCATTCCTCCAGTCAGTAATTTTTCTCTGCAACTCCCTCCCTCTATGGACATTCAGATGTCTGAGCAAACCAAGGTTTGGCTGAATGAATGGGGAAGGACCTAAGGTGTGCAGGTGAAGCTCCCTGCCAGCATGTTTTGGGAATGAATGACTGACTAAGTTAGAAATTCCAGGTGAGTCCTTGAAAGGCCATGAGGTCTGCCTAATTTGGAACACTTGCTCCAAGTCTCTCTTTGCTTAACTATCCTCTAATCAAGAAATGAAACCTCACAAATTGTAACTTTAAGAGATTTTATTGCTTAGTTTTTCTTCAAAATGAAATTTACAGCTGAGATGTATAACCCACAGTATTAAAACAACATTTTTTCTTTCATTTTTGTTTGCTAGGATAATAAAAAGCCTTATCATTTTCCAATTCAGAGCCTCACTCATTGTTCTTGAAAATTCTCTTTGGTTTTACTCTCAAGATGGCCTCCTAGCTGGGCATGACTCACCAGTTTAGTGACTCAGAAGTGGCATCTAACAAGACAAGGAATGTGTGAAGGGACTTGGTGGCTGGTGGAGTCTGCCAGAAGCTCTCTCTAAATCCAGTTACTAGATGGAGTCATTTCCATTTAGTGATATTTATTTGAAGTTGGGGTCTGGGGTGCCAGAGACACTGCTGTGTTCTGAAAATCTCTAAGACTTGAGTCCATCACTGTCTCTCAACTGGGTGTAATCTTAAGGTTAACTGCAGAGCAGGACATGGCTTCTGAGAATCTACCTGATCCTTGTAATGGTCACAAAGCCAGGAGGTCTAGTGCTTCTGTAAATATTGTGTCTGGAGGGAAAATAAAAGCTCTTTTTATTTTTCTTTTAGAAGAAGGCTTCAGATTGCTGCTAATTTTTTTAATAATATAATAGTTTATTTTTACATCATTTTGTACATATTTTTTTTTCAATTGTAATCCCCGTGGGTTTCCCATCACTGAGTCACCTGTGTGCCATCACCAGAGTCCCATGCACCCCCGCCCCCATTTTTTGATCCCATTCCTCACTCCACCCCCACAAAATGTCTCTGGTATATGGCTGTTCATTATTCTTATTATTTTCTCACCTGGTCCATTATACTCTTGCTATTAGTGAAACCATTATCTTTTCCAGCTCCATCCAAGTTGCTGCAAAAGACATGTGTTTCTTTTTTTGGTTGCTGAGTAATATTCCATGTATATATGTACCACATCTTTTCAATGCAGTCATCTACTATTGGGCATTTGGGCTGCTTCCATGTTTTTCCAATTGTAAGTAAAGCAGCAATAAACATGGGGGTGCAGGTATCTTTTTCAATCAGTGTTTTTGTGTCTTTTGGGTAGATACCTAGGAATGGGATTGCTGGGTCATAGGGAAGCTCCATGTTAAGCAGTTTGAGGAAACTCCAAACAGCTTTCCATAGTGCTTGTACTAGTTTGCATTCCCACCAGCAGTGCAGGAGAGTTCCTTTTTCACCACATCAGATTGCTGTTAATTTAAGTCTTGAAAATAAACTACTCAATTAGTAAAGATAGACATGCAATAATAATAAATACAACTGCAATAAATATAGCAAAATATATTTGAAGATGGAGTTCACCAAGCAATTCTTTTTTGTTTGAAAATTTTCAGACTGTAATGTTGGGTAAAGTGCAGGTATCCCTGAAAGTACCCCTCTTGAAAGAAAATTACCTCCCTTTATATATATAAGCTCTTCTCCCCTTTTCTCCTTCCTCCCATTGTTAGTGTCCATCCCACCCTCAAGCCTGCTTAATTAAAAAGGTTCTGGAACAAGGCTGGCAGGGGTTAGCTACTTGTTCATCCCAAGGACTTTATATTTATTCTGATAAGTATTCTCACAATAGCACTGGAAGCCAGTAATTATTTTCTACATTTTATGAGAAGATAGGCTCAGTGCAGAATATGGCCCAGGTCATAAGATAGTAGTCTTGTCTTAGAGCATTTATAGAGCCCTGAATTTGTGTGTCAGGCTTTGTGCCATGTTCTTTAGATGCATTAACATACTGAGCCTCTTCTAGCTCTAGGAGGTGGGTACCATTTTATCTTCATGGTACAGAGCAGGAGATGGAGACTTAGAGAGGTGCAGGAATGTGTTCAGCTTAATCTGGGATCAGTAAATGGCAGCCCTCATTTTTGAATCTAGTCTCTCCTGCTTTAGATCCTCAGCCCTACTTATTCAAGCCCAGGCCTTAGCACACCTCTACTCCGTTTCAGTCAAGTGATATATCTTGTGGAAACCTCTTGTTCTGAGACCACAGTTGCCTGAGGACAGAGAATGTTTGTTCACTCAGTGTGTTCTACACCCAGGTGTTCAGAACAGTGCCTGTCATGACGAATATTCACTGAAAGAATTAATGAGTGGTGAATTCTTACCATCTACTTCTCGCACGTCTCAGCTCCTACAGGTGCTCCTGTGGGCTTTGCCCTTGGAGGTAGAGATGTGTGTCTCTAGATGTGGTTTGCAGGCTGCCTGCATGACTCTTTTGGTGGCCAGCAAGGTGATCCAATGAAGGCAGATTTTCCTCATTGTCTTAAGTTTTCAAAGAAGACCATAATGGCTTAATATCCACTGCTGAGGAAGGATGGGGACTAAAATCAAATGCTTAAAAATTTTCTAAAACTTTCAGGAATTTTTAAATGTGGCAGCTAGAAATCCATTCAAGGGCCCCTAGTGGCCATGACAGCTTTCACTCTAGCTGAACCAGACTCCTCAGTTGCAGTAGAAAGCAGGTGAACACTAGCAATTAGTTCTCTTTAATGTGCCCAAGCATGTTGCTAATGATACCTTATGTTTATAGAGCACTTAGTTTACAAAGGACTGCTTCTGTCCTCCCTTTTAATCTCCTGAAGAGCACTGTACCTAAATAGGACATGTATGCTTAGTCCTTCTTTACAGGTGAGGGAACTAGTGCCAGAGAGTTATGTCACCTGCCCTACACCACTCAGTTAATATCGACAGATACAGGTCTTCAACCCTCTTTCTCAGTTCCTACTCCAGTAAAGTTTCCAAGTTAATACTGTATTTAACTCAGCAATATTTGAGGATAAGAGCACTAGGTATATATTTTCCTCTTTGTTGTTCTTCTGCCAATTTTGCAAGTTCCCAGATTGAGCCCATTAATCTTTCTCAGTATTCACTTACTAACCGAAGCAATTGGTAATATGTGCCCTTCCTTCCTCCTGCCCCCTACCTCCACCATCAGTGAATGTACTTGGAGTAGAGGAGGTAGTGAAAGTTCAGAATTAAAAAACCAAACAAACCACTATTTCATAGTGAAGACATTTGGAATGATGATCCCGGTCCATTTTCTATAGATAAGTTAAATTTCACCTCCCCCAGCCCCATCTAAAATGGCACCTCTGAAACCTCATTAGTTGCTTCATTTTTCATCACAAAATTCATTGGCATTTATCATGTTTATATATTTATTTTATTGCCTGTCAGAACTGTCCCATCAGAATGTAATGGCCCTAAGAGCAGGGATTTGGTCTGTTTTTTGTATCTCTGAATTTCTGGCAGGTGGCACAGTGTCTGGTACAAATAGTCATTTGTTGAATGAATGAATAAAGGGTGGAAGGAATCTGAAAATAATACTAAACTAGATGATTCAAAGATTTGCTTGAATTTTCCTTGTTCTCTAGCAGAAAGATCTCATAGTCTGACTTCCTCATTTCCATTTGTGGCTCAGCCACTCAAACCCTTAAAACCAGTCACTAAAGTACCCTTGAGTATGGACATAATCTTGGGTGAAATGCCCTTGCAGCTAACACAGGTCCATGTATTGCACTGTGTGCCTTGGTATTGTAACAGAGCACCCTGAAGAATGGGACTGGTTTCCTTCACTATGGTATTCCCCTTACTTAGCAGAGAACCTGGTGCACAGGCAGGTAAGAGAAATGGTTGTTGAATGAACGAGTATGTAAGAGGAAACAGTTTTAAAGGCATCTGATTTCCCTCCAAAGTTAAGGTCTCCATTACATGTATGTCTGGCTAATGATACTGACATTTCCCTTTCGATTTAAACCAAATCTCCCCGAGACAAGGAGGCACTGAACAGTAGGTTCCCTAACCTAAGGGAAGGAAAGGCAAGTACAGGCTCCAGATCCAGTTCCATGCCATGTTTTGGAATTTCTGTTTACGTCTACCTCCATCCCCATCCTTCCGTTCCAGCATAAGCAAAATTATAACCCCTACATTCCGACTTCCATGCAATTTTCAGAGCCTGGGTGCTCCTCCGTTGAGGGACTTTGCCCCGGAGACCCACTGACTGTGAATGACAAATCAAAAGTCAGGGTTGCAGAATCAGCCGGACTTGTCTGCTCATTTGCAGCAGAGGGAGGAAGGAAAGAATGAAAGATTCTGAAAATAAAGGTAAGGGGCTGATTGCAGAGGGGAGGCTAAAAGATGCTTGTGATGAACTGTCACTCCACAGACTTGCTAGTGTCTATTAATGCCTAATTTAAAGTTACCGTGCACATATTATTTTAAAATTCTAGTTATATAATAAACATGACTTTAAAATGACTGGCTTCTGGTTTCCAAATATTGTGTCATTCAGTTTTCCATTTTTGTGCTACCGAATACAACAATATTTATATTGGCTTAGAAACACATGTTTCCCTTTCACAGATTGCCTCACAGTGGCTCCTAGGATTTCTATTATTTTATTTTGGGTTTACAGAGTTAATTAATGTGTAGGTTTTCAATGCATTACTGGAATTGAAATATCTGAAATACTTTGCTCTTGCATATTCGGGTTCTCAAGAAAAAAATGTTCAACCAGAATTCCTTAATGAACATTAATCTTTTCAGAAGGACCCTTTGGGGAGCCATCACTGACCTTCAGAACTGTTTATCCTGTAGACAGATACTCGGATGCAAACTACTAGCCCCCCACCCCAGCCTCCACCCTCCTAGATCCCTGGTTTATTATGGCCCCCACTTTCCCTCCCTTCAAACCCCCCCCCCCATCATTAATTCCGTTGGAGGCACTGGGAAAGAGAGAGGGATAGAAACGAAAACTCAGGGAAGGAAAGGGTTCGCCGAAAATGAGCCAACCAAATTTTAAGTTCAACAACAAGGATTCTGGGGTTTAAAATTCAGAGGCTCCTTAAATTTTCTGCCGCAGTTGGGGGAGGAGCAATAGACCCTTAAGTGTCTGGAGGCTACACGTGTCCCCCACCCAGTTTCCAGGAAGGATCCCTTCCTACAGCGTCGGTGCTGCTCTGGTCGGTGTGCGGGAGGAAGGCTCTGAGGAGGAAAGCTCCTCCTCGGCCCGGGAGGCTGAGGACGCCATCTCCGCCGCCACGTCCTTCTCTGGCTTCCCCAGTGCTAATTTTAGGGGTTTCTGCCCTTCCCCCACCTCCCTCGCCCCAACCTCCGGGACTTTCACTATTCTAGTTAGGGAGCCACAGTGCAGCAATTTGCATCCCCCCCCCCCCTTCTGCTTTAAGGAGGCTCCAGCACTTTGCCCTTCCGGCGTGCAGGTGGTGGGTGGCGGCTGCTGGGGCGGGTTCCTGGCGACCACTAACCCTGCTGGCGCCTGGTTGTTTGTGTCTTCGGTGTGATGATATAGGCCTCAAGCCTTCTCCCTCCTGCGCGTTGGGCCACCCGTCTTGGCTCTGTCCAGTTTCCACGAGTCTTCAGCTCTCTGGCTTGATATAAGAATTCCACCTTGTGAGGGACAATGTTGTTTATTACTTGTTAAAGGAAGTAAAAGGAGTAAACTGTCTCACCACCCCTCTGTCTCCCTTACTGCCTCGGATAGCAGTGGTGAGGCTGTTATTTTAATATGCCAAACTGTGATAAGGGCTCTTAAGCAATCCCACTTTCTGTTCTTGAGGCATTACAAGGGGGTGGGGGTAGTTGGTGTTGGTAGTATTAACATCTAATAATAAGTTCTGGATCATTCCCATCCACTTATTGATCCATGTGGTTTTGGTGATTAAATTTTAATGAAACAGCTTTAGTGGGGAAGAAAAAGCATCTATGCAGAGGCCCGGTAAGTGGACAGAAGCTTCTATACTGATGGAGCTTAGCTAGCCTCTCATGGACATGTAAAATCTGTGTGTGCAAAGTATTGAAAATGAACTAAGAATGTTGCATTTTCCTGTGTTATTTCCAGTTTTCAAAGGGCTTCTGGAAAGAAAAACTTTGCTTATATGCCATGTCATGCTAGGCCATTGCATGACTTAGAAAATGTTGAGGCAGCCTGAATTGGAGATGCAGGATAAAGTTAATATTCACCAGTGTCCATAATTGTAAGACTCCCATTTCTCAGTATATGAGCATGGTTTAAGCTTAAAATCCCCAGCCACTTTTGGAAAAGAGTTGATGTTTAGAATTTTTATTTCACTTTGCTTTGGTTGGGCATCAGTATAGTTAAGATTAGCCTCCTTCCACCTAACTTATCAGTGATGAAGGACAAGACCCTGTTTCTTCAGATCTCAGTTTCCTCACTTCTAAAATGCAGAAATGTTAGACTAGATCATCATTCTTCAGATTGTGAATGGTAAGAAAACAGTTTAGTGTGCCTCAAGCAACATTTTACAACGATAAAGTAGAATAGAACATGTCAGGAACCATTGCACATGTTCAGGGTATGTACTGTTTCTAGTGTTTTTTAGGGTTTATGTTTGTTTCCATATAGGTATGAGTTGTAATGATCTCAGATCTATTTCTTCTTGTCATTCAGTCAAAAATTTCAGAAACACTGAAATAAAACATAACTTCTTCATTTGGATTTCAGGGAGTCTGAGAAATGCAGTTTTATATGCATGTTCATTTTTGTTTATATAAGAGGAGAATGTCCATAGTTTTCCTCAGATTCTCAAAGGAACCTAGGACCCCAAACAGGTTATACATTGTATTTCCCCTAAGACTACCAACAGAATCTGGTTTCTTAGAGACTAGAGAACTCTCTCAGGGTTGGGAGATGGGCTTGGTTTGACAGAGACCAGTTGAGTGCATGAATTTAGGGTGTGAGGTGGTGTGTGTGCATGTGTACATACGTGTCTGTTTGTTTGTCTGTCTGGGTATGTCGAGAAGGTGTGACCATGGTAACCAGACCATGAGAGCTACTTGTATGTTCCAAAGTGTTAGCTGGTGATCTGAATATGAAACATACATATACTAAAAGTTATGGTCTTTGTATTGAAAAATACCACAGGAAATCTATTAAGACACTGTGAATCAACTTTCTGTAAATCAGAGACTGAAAACAAGGTAAAATTTAGAGGCTAAGAGGGGCAAATGAGTCATTGGGATGTTGGTAAGCAGAAACTGAATTTTTGTAAGCTGCCATCACATGACTAATGCTTAGTAAAAGTTGAATTGTGGTCTTATAAATGCCTTTCTTTCTTTTCCCTCTTTTTGATACATCTTGTCTTATGACAGTCCAGTGAGGTTTTGAAATACAAAAAAACATTGCGTAACATTTACCCGGCATTTATCTCAAAATGCTTTGAAAGGCAGGAAAAAAAAATATGTATGAACCAACTAAGAAAATAGTTGAATGAACTAACAAGTAGGTATTGGCGTGCATGACAGCTAATCATAATAACAACTATAGCTCCTATTTAATAGTCAACTAGTAGGCAAAAAGCTCTATGAGGTGCTCTACATGTTGTGACAACACTGCAAGGTAGGGACTATTTTACATGTAAAGAAATGATTAAAAATTTTATACAGGGACACATACCTAGTAAGTGACAGAGCCAGGATTCAAAACCCAGTCATTTTTTTAAAAAGATTTATTTATTTATTCATACAGAACTGGGGTACAGGCCAGAGATGCGGAAGGTGAGAGGATTCATTAGGGACAGAGTGGGGAGCAGAACAGGCAGATCCACGAAGTACACTGCTGAGGGGAGCAGTGGGTGGGTCAGGAGAGGTCTGTCGCGCCATGTGGTCACCTCTGGGGCAGGCGGGAATTGAACTCATGCAAAAGTGGCTTTAGCTTCTTAGTGCTGTGCTTTAACCCGCTGCGCCACCAGGGAGGGCCTAAAACCCAGTCATTTTTATCTCTAAACCTAGTCCCATTGTAGGCTAGGGCATGAAAATGAGTACCATTATAAATTAGAGTTTTATATCAAATTCTAAACATATTTGTTGTTAGTTTTTTTTTTATTATTATAGAAAGGGAAATGTGAACCTTGGAAAATGATGACTTTTGACTAATTTTCTAGATCATGTTTATCTGGAGAACAGACTTTTAAACTCTAAATTCAGGTCCAAAGTTTCCTTTTACTTAGAAAGTTCTCTGAGTAGTTTATGCCAAGAAATCTTAGATGCAGAGATATGATATAACAGGAATGGGGTATTTGAAACTTTGGAAGATTTTTTTCCTGCAAGAGTTCAGGGCAAATCTCAATTCTCTTTGTTATTTTTCTAGATTTTAATCATATAATAACAAGCATGGTATTTTAAGAGAAAATAGTACATGACACTTCTCATATGGTAATATTAGATTTAGAGTGTGGTCTATGCCAGTGGTTCTGGGAAGAGTTTGATTTTTTGCTGAAAGTTATTACAAATCTAATTGGGGGCTTGAATATAGTTGTGTCTAGACTTTCAGGTCCTAAATATTAAAAGGATTATGATTTCTCTTCTTCAATCTGTGATTCAAAATAAAAGAAATGTAAAGAAATGTAAAAACTTGATTTTTAAAAATCATCATGACTACTTTGATACTTTTAGAGAAAAGTAAATTTCTTTCTAGGACTTTTGTCATTGCTGCTTGTGATTGGGTGGGTTAGAGAAGCAGTGTTTTGACTGAGGTGATTTGTAGTAACTGAGTGATCTCAGGGTTTCCAAACTAGTTTGTGATGAAGCTGGGCTTAGAGCCTGGTCTATGCCACAGACATCAAAGGTCATGATGCTGCTTCCTAGGTACAGTGGAAATATGAAGGGGCCCTGGAAGCTTCACTGAAATACTAGGTATGATGCAATGTTCTGACTGTTTTATTCACTTACAAAATTTTCTATGACCTGTGCATCCTTAAAATGTTTTGCAGAAGAGGTAAGTAAAAACTTCTATACTTTCCCAAGTCTGGAACATAAATTGCCTTTACATACATACTGAAATTTCTAAGATTAAAAGTGCTATGAAAGGTGAAAGGTTAAATTTTCTTTTAAAAATCACTTACCCAAAGCAACAACACTTGTGTTTGGGACTTGACCAACACAGCTTAGCCATCTCACTCATCTACATACAGGCACATGTATCTGATTACACTGTTATGTCCCTAATATAGTCCTGCTTGAGTATTTATTGAAATTCTTATTTTTAAAAATTTTTTAAAAAAGATATATTTATTTATACTGAACGGGGTACAGGCCAGAGATGCGGAGGGTGAGAGGATTCACCAGAGACAGAGTGGGGAGCAGAACAGACAGATCGATGAAGCACACCACTGGGGGGAGCAGCGGGCAGGTCAGGAGAGATCTGCCACGCCATGTGGATCTCCTCTGGCGCAGGCGGGAATCGAACTCATGCGGAAGTGGCCTTAAGCTTCCCAGTGCAGTGCTTTAACCCACTGCGCCACCAGGGAGGGCCCGAAATTCTTATTTTTATTATGAATTACTTTTCTACTTAATATTAACTTAACTTCTTTTTTTTCTATTACAGTTGATACATTGTGTTTAATTTTGTACTAGATTATTATCTTTAAATTTCATTTTGAGATACTAAGGGGTTTGTAAAATATTTTTTATTTAATATATTTGTATTACTTAATTTACAAAATGATGTTATTTTGACCTCCTTAATGTTTTAAGAAAATGAAGCCATCATTAAAAGTTTGGAGATTATATTCAATTCTAGATTTCTAGCTCCTTTAGAAAAATTAGAATGATCTACAACAATGATGTTCAGTTAAGCACAAACTACCCTCTTTAAGGATAGAAATACTGAGATATAAAGACCATAGATTTTCTAAAAAGGGATAAAACTGGTAATTGATATGATTTTTATGTTACTGTAACTGGTACTTTAAATGTCATTTTCTAATTGCTGAGAAAATATAATTGATTTTTATTTGTTGGCTCTCTTTTTGGTGACCTTTTCAAATTTTCTTATTATGTTTAATAATAACTTTTTATTTACCGTGTGGACAATTTTTGGTGAATTTATTTTTGAGTTTATTTTTTTTTCAGTCCTCATTTCTTCCCATTCATTGCCTTTTTCTACTAACTGGGATCTATCTCATAAAGTTGAAATGGTGAATAAAAGTGTTGAAAGTCAGTATCTTTGCCTTGTACTTCATCTCAGGGAAAAAGCTGTACTTCTTATGCCATTGAGTAAAATATTTGATATCGAATTTATATAAGACAGCTTTTATCAGATGAAGAACGTTATCTTCTATTCTTAGTGTGCTAAATTTTTTACCATGAGTAATTTTTGAATTTCATCAGATATTTTTTTTGCTCCATTTTATTCTGTTAATATGGTGAATTACATTAATTTTTAAGAATTAAGCTTTGCATTTCTGAGATAAACTCAGTATAGCTGCGTTACATTATCTTTTGTATATATTGTTGGATATGGGTTGCTTTCTTGAGGAATATCTATGTTCTTGAGAGAGACTGACCTGTGATTTTCCATCCGTGTGCTCTTGTTAGGTTTGGGATCAAGATTTTGAACTTATCAAACAAGTTAGGGAGTATTTCCTCTTATATTTCCCGGAAGAATTTTGTAAGATTTGAGGGGAACAATAGGCGAGAAAGAAGAGGTCTGCTGGGCAATGTGGGTCACCTTCCTGGATGAGGATTAAACTCCAGCTGAAGCTGGCTTGGCTAGCTTTGCAGTGCTGTGCTTTAACCTGTTGTGCTACCAGGGAGGGCCCATTAATATTATTGTTTTTTTAAAACCACTATTAATGTAGATTTATCCACATATTTGTCCTATCTATTCCTTTTCATTTCTTCCAGAACTTTTGTATTTCTCCCTTGGTATTTTTCCTTCTGCATAAAAACTTCCTTTAGTATTTATCATGTGTTGCCTATAAAAATTTTTTTTTTAGGGCCCTCCCTGGTGGCGCAGCGGGTTAAAGCACAGCTCTGAGAATCTAAAGCCGCCTCCGCATGAGTTCAATACCCGCCTACCCAGGAGGTGACCACATGGCGCGGCAGACCTCTCCTGACCCGCCCGCTGCTCCCCTCAGCAGTGTACTTCGTCAATCTGCCTGTTCTGCTCCCCGCTCTGTCTCTGGTGAAGCCTCTCACCGCCCCTGAGCCTCTGGCCTGTACCCCGTTCTGTATGCACAAATAAATAAAATTAAAAAAAAAAATTTTTTTTTTACATTGGCCTGAAAATGTATTATTTTACCATTGCTTTTGAAGGATAATTTCACTGTGAATATAGAATTCAGGGGAGGTAGATTTCTGTCTTTTGATCCCCTTCATCCAGAACATTAAAGATGCCATTTCTTTATCTTTGACTGACTTTTTCTTGAAGTTAGTTATCAGACTTATTGTTATTTGATGTTGCATCTTTTTCTTTGGCTAATTTCTGTCTTCATTCAGTTTTTAGCAAGTTACCAGTGTGTCTTTCTTTGTGTTTGTGTTACTTTATGTCATGGATTAATGAGCATTTTTTTAATACTTGTAATTCTCTATCATTGTCTTTCTTTCTTTTTTAAAAGACTTATTTATTTATTCATACAGAACTGGGGTACTGGCCAGAGGAGCAGGGGAAGTGAGAGGATTCACCAGAGACAGAGAGGGGAGCATAACAGGCAGATAGATGAAGTGTACTGCTGAGGGGAGCAGCAGGCGGGTCAGGAGAGTTCTGTCATGTCATGTGGGTCACCTAGGGGCTGGGGATCGAACTCATACTGAAGTGATTGTGGCTTGTTTGCAGGGCTGCGTTTTAACCCATTAAGTCAGTAGGGAGGGCCTATCATTGTCTTTTCAAATATTATTTCTGTTCCAATCTTTTCTCTTTTGGGCTCCCCAGTTACTTTTATGTTAGCACGTTTTCCTCTGACCCACATACACCTAACTTTATTTTCTGTATTCTTAATCATTTTCTGTCTTTTCCAGTTCAATTATATTTTGCAATGTTAGGCACACTAGTTCTCTTTGCTGTGTCTAATTTATTATTATACCATGTGGTAATTCTAGTTTCATTTTGTGTCTTTCAGATTTATTAGATTATTTTTTTAGATTATTTATTAGATTATTATATGTAGTTCCTCTAATGTGTTGGATTACTTTTTAGATTATTTATTAGATTATTTTATGTAGTTCCTCTAATATTTGTATTACTCATAGTCACTTAATTTTTTATTTTTTGTATTTAGAAAAGTTGTTATTGAGGTAACATTTAGCGGTACAGGTTCATACCAATTTGGATGTTTACTACTCATGCTCATCACTAAAACACCCATAATCCTCAACCATTTGTCCATTGTGCACCCTCTCCCCTTTGTCCCTCTTTTTCTTTCCCTCTAGTGGCCTCAATTCTACATGAGATTTCTAGAATTTGTTCTTACTTGTTCCCAAGCTTTGGATAAGTCCACCTTCCCACCAGCAGTGTATATTTTCCTTTTTCCCTATATTCTTGCTAACACTTTTTGTTTTTGATCTTCTTCATATGGGTCATTCTCACGCATATAAGATAACATTTGATTCATAGTTACTTTAAAGACCATGTTTAATGACTTCAATATGTAGGTTACTTGTCAGTCTGTTTGTCTTTTCTATTTCCTTCTTTGGTTTGGTTTGGTTTTATCTATCCCTTTGTTTTGTTTTTCTATATTCCACAAAGTGAAATAATCCTTTATGCTTTTTCTTTCTGATTAATTTTACTTAGCATAGCCCCTTCCAGTTTTATCCATATTGGTGCAAATGGAAGAAGTTAATTTTTTTTTTATAACCGAGTAGTATTCCAACACATGTATATACTACATCCTTTTAATCTGCTCATTTGTCGTTAGGCATTAGGATGTTTCCATACCTTGATTGTTGTAGAGGGTACTGCAGTGAACATAGGAGTGCATATATCCTTTTGAATTAGTGTTTTGTTTTCTTCAGATAGATACATAGGAGTGGAATTGCTGGATTGTATGTAGCTAAATTTTCAGTATTTTGAAAAAACTTGATACTTGTTCCCAGGCTTTGGATAAGTCCACCTTCCGATCAACAGTGTATATTTTCCTTTTTCCCTATACTCTTGCTAACACTTTTTGTTGCTGACAATCAAAGATGCTGCAACTTTATCTGCTGCTTTTTTTTTTTAAGGGACATTAAGTTTGTGAAAATTCATTAAACCAAAAATAAGATTTGATGACTTTTTATATTCTGTTACATACCAATAAAAATTTTAAAAATAACTAGCGTTTTAATGTTAAATAAATAAAAAAGGGGCCAAGGACATAAAAACTTGAGTACCACTGATCAAATTCAACCTCCAAGCTCAAAAATGACTAGGGATGCTGAAACTAAAGCTTGCAAAGGGAAATTGAGGGTGTGTCTCAGATATCAGGGACAAGAACTCAGGCTTCTGACTTCTAGTTCTGTCTCACTGTTCTAACTGGTTGATCAGAGGGGATGAGACGAAATTCAGCATGTACTAGCATTAAAGCTGGGTGACATTCTCAGAACCTCAAATGCATCTTGCATGAAATGCATCTTGCATGAGTCAGCATGTCTTTTTTCTGCCCTCCGCAGTCTTCCCTGGTCATCTAAAAACAGGCACTTTTTTTCTCATGCAGACATGGGGATGGTTATTTTATCACCTAAGAATCATTTGACTACAGAGGCACAGAAAAATTCGTGCCTGTGAAATCTAACAAGAGCCCAGTGCAAGGTACATTTGTTCCTTTTTCTAAGCCATTTTTAGTTTGGTGCTGTGTGGTTTAAATTTAGAATACTTTTCCCAAACTGGGGGTGTGGAGGGTGGTACCGAGATTGAACCCAGCTGTGACTCCTGCTGTTGTGAGGTAAATGGGAAAATCTGGGAAGCAGTGCTACAAGGAGAGGGCTGCAAGAGAAGGGACCACAGTGGAAAGAAAGGGTAGTATCTCCTGCCCCTTCCTATTCCTATGGGTCTTGGCCTGCTGAGGGTGTGGTGAGGATACTTTATCTATCCTAGGAGAAGGAACAGAATGTTGGAAATTCCGAATCTAGCCTTTGAGGAAGTCAACTGAATCCAAGATGACTTAATGACATACTGCCAGTTCCAAGCCAAGCTGTGCATTAGTGTGCATGCCTATGTGTGTATGCATATGCCTGTGTATGTATTCTTCTTTTGTATAACCAGAACATTATTTTAGTTTTGTTTATTAGTATTCTATATTAGTCATTAGAATAGCAAGCTTCTAAGTTATATAAAACAGGGGTCATCTTTTTTTTTAAATATTTATTTATTTATTCATACCGAACTGGGGCACAGGCCAGAGGTACATCCTCTGGTGAGAGGATTCACCAGAGACAGAGTGTGAATCAGAACAGGCAGATTGTCAAAGTACAATGCAGAGGGTAGCAGTGGGTGGGTAAGTAGAGGTTTGCCACACCATGTGGGTCAGCTCCCTGGCCAGGGATCGAACTCATGCTACACTGGTTTCTAGAGTTTCATAATGTGGTGTTTTAACCCGTTGAGCTACCAGGGAGACCCCAGGGTCATCAATTTTTGTTTGTTTTCTTTTTCTCATCTACAGAGAGGATTGAAAAATCCATGGGTCCTTCTTTTCATCTTGTTTGATAAATTTGGAAGACCATGACAGAAGTGATGGGAAAAATGTGTTGCACTTGATATAATTCTAGTGAGGTGATGCATGTAATTTAAAGTCTTAGTAAAGATGGTAATCCCTACATTTAAGAAAGGTTACCATTTACCTTTTATTATGTACTAGCGTTATGCTAAGTGCTAAACATATATTACCTCATTGGAAATAACAATTTCTTGAGAGGTAGGTGTTTTATATAGGCTTTTTATTAATGAAGACTCTGAACATCAAAATCAGGAAATAATCTTCAAGTCAGGCAGCTATTAAGGTTATAGATACAGGATATCAACATAGATTTATATGACCCTACAGTTTATGTTATCTTTGTTGTTTTGTCTCTTCAGATGAAAGAAGCAGCTGTCATATTGTGAGAGATAATGCCCAACTGAAATTTATGCCTTGAGAATTATTATCTTTAAATGATTTCTGACCCATATGAAAATGCATATATCAATGAGTGAATGAATGATTAAAAGAAAGAGTGAATGGAAAGGTGGGGCAGATTGGAGGCATTATATGTACTTCTTTGCCAATTACTGGTGTATTTACAATCAGATATTTATGATGGCAGACTTGCCAGAAAATAATCTTCAAGAGCATGCAAAGCCTATTAAAAAAAAAAAAGCCCATTTGCTTTGCAAGCAAAAGAGAGTACACAATGTAAAAACATGAAGAGGAGATGAGCTTATATGCAAAGTATTTAGAACTTGACATGATGGGTTCATGATTTGTGGATCTATAGGTGGAATAATGATTCAGTTGTACTGCATTTTGACCTCACTGTTCTACCTTCTTCTTTACTTACTCTTCCTCTGTGACTCTCAAGGAGTGGTTATTTTCTGATTACAATGATTACAATCTATTTCCTTTTATTATTTTATCTTGTTAGTCTTTGGGGAATAGGCTCATTTTATTAAGCTTCATATAGAATGAATGAAGAATAAGTGCTTTTGCACTTGTCTGTTTCCTTTTGCCCTGCCATTTAATGCCTTTTAAAAGAGTCCTGAAATTCCTGTGAAGTGCTGGGAAGAATGTTGGGGTTCTTTACACTTAGAAGGTCACCATTTATTTTAACAACTTGACCTTAAACAGTAACTGGTGTTCCTCTGTCCAGTGATCCGGTGTCTGTTCTCTGTAGAATGAATACCTATAAGAGTAGGTATTCATCCTAGGTATTCTACTGGGGTTGGTCAAATGGCACTTTTGACTTTTTGCATGATGGGGGATCTGGGGACTTAAATGTTTTCAGCCCTTACTATGTCATTTAGAGGTATATGGTGTCAAATCCACTCTTTAGGGGATTTGCTGTTGTAATTCAGGTTTTAGCCTTCTTGATTCCATTTTAATCTTATGAAATGTGTTGATGGTGGCATCTGAATTCATAAGAATGGGTTAAAAAGTTGAAGGAGGCCCTCCCTGGTGGCGCAGTGGGTTAAAGCACTACACTAAGAAGCTTAAGCTGCTTCCGCATGAGTTTGATCCCCGCCTGCCCCAGAGGTGACCACATGGCATGGCAGACCTCTCCTGACCTGCCCGCTGCTCCCCTCAGCAGTGTACTTCGTCTATCTGCCTGTTCTGCTCCCCACTCTGTCCCTGGTGAATCCTCTCACCCTCCGCATCTCTGGCCTGTACCACAGTTCTGTATGAATAAATAAATAAATCTTTAAAAAAAAGTTGAAGGAAAGGCAAAATCAAGAAGTATAACTCTAACATGGCAAATTATTATAATTAATGATAGTACTGGCAAGAGGCCAGAGGGCAGTGTATAGGGGTTTGAGCATTACACAATGGGTGTATTGATGAACTGTTAGACTTTGGCCTTAGGTTTCCTCAAAATTCATCAAAATCCAGTAAGAGGACATCACTAGTAACTCAAAAGGTCCTCTTCTAATTACTCCCCTCCCCCTCAAAAGTCACTTGAGTCATTCAGTGTATAATCTTTTGTTGTAGTTTCTTTTACCTAATACTTTTCTATTAGAGCTATCCACGTTGTAGCTGTATCTCCTACACATTCCTGTGCAGTATTCTCTGAAGTGAATATAACACTTTACTTTTGACAAACATTTAGGTAATTTTCAGTTTTCTAAGAAGTACTGTTGTGAACATTTTCTTTCATGCTTATGTAAGCACATCTTTACATGTTGGTAGTGTCCTAAGAGTAAAGTTACTAAGTAATAGGGTATGTGTTTACTAAGCTTTAGCTACTGTGAGTTATAAAGTGATTGTACCAAGTTTTACCCCCATGAACAGTAAATGAGATTTCCAATTGCTCTACTTGTTTATCAACACTTGATGCTGTCAGTCTTTTAAATTTTTGCTATCTTGGTTGCTGTGTAGTGTAATATGACTGGAATTTGAGCTTCCATAATTACTCTGAGGCTGAGTGCCTTTATAGAAATTTATTAACTGTGTGCACTTTTTTGATGAAAAGTCTGATTTAATTTTTGCCAAACTTTTATATTGGGTTGACTGCCTCTTTCTTCTTCCTTTCCTTTTTTTTTTTTAATATGAAATGCTTTAGATTTGCATGTCATCTTTACAAATCCTTGCGTCTCTGCTAATCTTTTCTGCATCATTCAGATTTTAGTGTATGTACTGCTGAAGCAAGCACTATCTGCCTTTTATCGATTTGAAGATTTCTTATTGATATTCTTGCACATGTGTCTTGACTTTTGATTTTTCTTAATGATGTCATCTTATGAGCAGAAATATCTTAGTATGCTTTATTACTGCTTTTTTAGGTCCCTTTTTAGAATCTTTGCCTGTTCAATGTCATAATAGAGCTGAAGTTTATTTCTTTCAGTCATAGAGGCTGGTAAATCCAAGGTCAGGGTACCAGCTGTTCCTGCTGACGACCTTCTTTTTGGCTTGCAGAAGGACACCTTACTGTGCCCTTATGTGTTAGCAAGAGAGAGAGGAAGTGTGCTGATCTTTCTTCTTTTACTTATAAGGACACTAACCCCATCATGGAGTCTCCATCCTCATGACCTCCTCTCCAAATACCATCATACTGGGGTTTAGAGCTACTAATATGAATTTGGAGGAGGGGACACAGTCATGTAATCCATCACATCCTCTATTGTTTAAAGCAAATTACAATGCCAGCCCAGATTCAAGGAATTAGATTACATTTTTGTAAGAAGAAATATAAAGTAATACTGCAAAGAGGTGTGCGAACAACAAAGAAGGGGTTGGTAAGGAGTAAGGAGGTGAATGATGGCAGCCATTTTTATGTTCTTCCAGAATACAAAAAATGAACATCCTTTAAATCATTGCTAATACTGCTGTCAAGAGGTAATCATTATTAGTATGATGGTGTGCTTCCTTTCATTGCACATATAAACACAATTTTTTCTTTTAAAAAGGATATGGTACATATTTCAGAGTCAGATATGTGTTCCATTAGTTTTCCTTAGCATTATATTGTAGGTTTATTCCCAGATATTAAGTTTTTCTTGAAAGCATGGTTTATTACATTATTCAAATTAAACGAACATAAATTACCTGTTCCAGCACTATGCTAAGCACTTTCACATAGTTATCTCAACTAAAAAACAAGTATCTTGTTTAGCTGTTGCTAAAACGTAAGTTTCAGGTTTAGGGAGTTCTACCCAACACAGAATTTATTTGCTGGTGCACAGAAAATACAGGGAGATCTATGAAAGGATCCAGAGAAAATTATATTTAAGACATATCAGCAATGACCAGTAAACTGTTTACTACTTAAGAAGGGACAGTTTCCTTATTGTAAGGGGTGGGTGGGTTGGAATACTGGCAACAGGTGAGGCTATATACTCTCCATTTCTCCCTGTTGCTTGAAGAAACCATTTTGCTGGAGGAGCTTACATGTAAAACTTAAGTTTTACATTGTAGCTTGTTTCAGTGAGCACTTAGAAAAAAATTTATTTATGCTTACAGAACTGGGGTACAGGCCAGAGGTGTGGTGGGTGAGAGGATTTACCAGAGACAGAGTGGAGAGCAGAACAGGCAGATTGACAAAGTACACTACTGAGGGGAGCAGCGGGCAGGTCAGGAGAGGCCTGCCACACCACGTGGGTCACCTCCAAGGTGGGGATTGAACTTGTGCAGCAGTGGCTTCAGAGAGCTTCATAATACGGTGCTTTAACCCATTGTGCCACCAGGAAGAACCCTTAATGAGCACTTTTATTTTCAGATTTGAACCCTGTGAACAAGGTAATACTGTAGTTTGTTAGGGTAGAGGTGTGGTGGAAGGAACTCATGTATTTGTAGCAGTAGAGATAAATAGATACAGATACAGAAGTGTGGCTTTTGGGAATTTGTTCCCATTTAGCTATTCTGTCCTATTTACAGTCTCAATGTCTTGATGTTAAATCAGAAAACATAACCCTTGTATTAAGAGACTAGCTCTCCTGCCCTCTCACTTTATATGGGAAAGTACATCTTTATTAATTTATTTGACTGTTCTGGCTTCATTTCAGGATCATGTAGAACATCAGTTCTCACTGCACAGATAGCATAATGTGATAGGAGCATGAAATTTGGAGGTGAAAGACTGAGGTTTGAATCTGGGCTTTGTGTTGTCTAGCTGTTGACTGTGAACAGATGACTTAATTTCTTTAGTTTCAATTTTCTTATAATTACAAGTGCTTCAATATTCATAGAGTTGTGAGGATTACGATGTTTTGTGTCTATCCTGTTGAATACAGTAGTCATTCACTGTAAGTGACCAATGATCACTTGAAATGTGGCTATGTATGCTGAATGTAAATACATACTGGATTTTGAAGACAGTATGAAAAGATAAAAAAACTCATTGATTACTTTTTATGTTTACTACATATTAAATGATAATATTTTGTAGTCATTGGTTTAAATAAAACATTGAAATTAATCCACTTCTTAAAAATGTGGCTGCTAGAAATTGTAAAATTACACATTTGACAAATTTCAGTCTTAAATTATTTTCCCTCAGACAGCACTGCACCCCATGGAAGTTCTTTGTCAACCATGGCGTGTCAGTGTTAGTTATTGTCAGAAAAATTATAATTTTAGTTGAATGGGTAGGTAGGGATAGCAGGAAATATTTTTTACTAAATGTTTGATGGAAGCCTTTTTGTTTAGGCATTTTTTTCTCTTTACGTGTTGCAGGAAAGCATGGTTCACTGCAATAATCCTATTATGTGAGTAAATAATAATAATGTCAGTGCATTGAACTCTGATGATGCAAGTTTTGCACTAAGTACTGTACTATGGGCCTCTCTTGTGGCCAAGGGGGTAAGTATCAGTTCTGCCACCATGAATGCCTGAGTATGACGTCCTGTCAAGGAGTTAACCCCCTTGGTGCAGCAGATCTCTCCTGTCTTGCCCACTGCTCCCTTCAACAGTATATTTCAGTAGATCTTCCTCTTCTGTCCCCCAGTCTGTCTCTGGAGAATCTTCTCACACACACCCCTCCCTGCACTTCTGGCTTGCACCCCAGTCTTCTGAGAAAAAAAAAATATATATATATATATTTATTTTAAAAGTACTGTATTAAGTAGGATTCCTCTGGTTATAAATGACAGATTTAATCTATATGAGCTGTATTGAAAAAGGAATTTTGTGATCATGGGAAGGATAGAGGACCAACTAGACCCTCTGAATTCCTAGGATGTAAACTTTTTCTCTCTTTCCCTTTATGGCCTCTGAACTCTCCAGCCTTTATACCCTCAACCCCACCCTTAGGCAAAATTGATCTCTTAGATCACTTATCTCATAGGTCAGAAATCTTTTGCTGGTGATTTTTGTTCAGAGAAGGACTTAAACGTACTCTTTGTGGTATTAAATTGAAAAGTCCTGTGAAAGGGCCTTGGTTGACCTAGCTTGGCTTCAGGTACCCACCCCTGGGTAATGGCGACTCTAATTCCAACCACAAGAAGAGGATGATTTCCTAGAAAAAGAGAGTGCTGCTCTTGACTGATAAGAGAATAACTGTACTCTAAATCTACTCTAGATAATTTAGTAAGTACAGCCATTCAATGGAGGCATTACCTTAATTTAGCAATGAGAAAACCAAAGTTCAAAGAATTAGATATTTTGCCTAAGTTCAAACATCAAGATTGGAAATCCAGGTCTTTGTCTCTGAAACTCATGTCTTAATCATTACACTAAGAGGGTCCTAGTAAATTGGATTTGTAGGACTTGTTTTACTGAACTAGCAGTGTGCTATGTTTGCCCCTATCAGATAGTTTGCAGTTGAAATTTAAGATGGAAATGAGGGGATTGGCTCCGTAACACCTAGTAAGACTTGAATTGAAAACCAACATTAGTATATTTTCCAATCTTGCAGCCAAAGTTTTAAAGGTCATAGAAAAATCCTACCATAGTTCTCTTTGTAATAATGATTTTAAAACATACTTATACTTATGTGATCTTTTACCTTATTTTGAAAAATCACAACCACATTTTTCACCAACACATGGGCATAATGATTTCAGAGGCAAAGATGAAAACCTTAAGTTATTCTTTTTTTAAAAAAAAGATTTATTTATTTATGCATCTAAGAACTGGGGTGTAGACCAGAGGTGTGGGGGAGGGGTGATAGAATTTGCCAGACACAGAATGGGAATCATAACAGGCAGATTGACTGCAATATACTGCTGAGGGGAAAAGTGGATGAGACAGGAAAGATCTGCCATGCCATGTGCTTCAGCTGCCTGGCCGGGGATTGATCTCCTGTTGTAATGGCTGCAGATTGCTTCATAGTGCTGAGACTTAACTCCACAAGGGAGCCAATAGTCCTTAAAAAGGATTATCCACAAGTCTTTCAGAAAAATTTTCATTTGTATCTTCAACTCAATGCAAAAAGTCAAAAATTTAAAACAAAAATCATCTCAAAAGGCTATAAATTTGAATGTTTGCTTTAAGCCAATAGAAATGATTTTGTTTACATAAGAAAGTAGCAGTAGGTGACTATTTTATTTAATAAATTCACATGAAGGGATCCTATGATGAGATGCTAGGATCTCTGAACTGAACTGGTCAGAACCCTAATCCCTGTATGTATTACATAGCTTTAAGCAGTAAAAAAAAAAAAAAAAAAATGCAATGGTTAGCATTTGTTGGCTGCTAAACAATAAACAGAGCACTTGACCATATATTTTTCATAGATCTTTCCTTGTGTCAGGGGTATGACTCATTTGTTTAACAAATATTTGTCAGCTGGCCTTCATGTTATCAGGCATGAAGTTAGGTAACAAAATGACCCTGCCCTCATGGAGTTTACAATCCAATATGGGAAGTCCTACCCACAACTAACAGGAAATGCCAAGTGTTTAAGCACTACATCAGAGGATAGGAAGTATTCAGTGGGGCTGCTTAGAATTATATTTAATTTGGTTTTGAGAACTTTGATGGTTTCCTTGAGGAAGTGCTATCTTTGCAGAGCTAAAGGGCAAGCAGGAATTGTTAGGCAAGTGATCATAAAGGAGCTCTATGTCTAGTCTGTGAGGATGGAGAAAAAGGAAATGGTGAGTGGTAAGACTCCAGAGGAAAGTACCTGAAATTAGAATGCGAAGGGTCCATTGTTTTAATACCTTAGACTGAGTGCAATGAGAAACCATGACTTTAAGCAGCTGAGTCACATTAATTGGATCTGCATTTAGAAAGTTCCTCTGTGAATCAATATGCTCACTTTCCTGTTTCAATTTTCTTATCTCTAAATTGAAAGGGATAGTCTACTCTTTACAGTTATTTCCAATGTTAATATGCCATAAATGGCTCCTATTTTGAAAAATCTTTATTTTTCTGTTGATTTCCATATGTATTGAGTAGAAGGCTTAAGATTCCAACTGGTGCTTAAAGAGGTAGGTTTTGAAAGAATAGAGGTAAAAGGGGGTGGGTGTGAGGTGGGAGCTGGAAATGAAATGGCCAGTGTAGCATTTTCTAGGAAATCAGGAAATAGAAAGGTTATGCAATTTCCTCTGACAGTCTCAGCAGAGAAACTGGTGATTAGCTTGAATTCTCAGCATACAGGCTCCCTGCTTCTAGTGCAGATGAAATCTGCTATTTTCCAAAGAGTGAAGTCCTATACACTAAGATATTTACTATAGAATTAATGTGAAGTCTGGAATTTGCTTAAATTTGCTTAGGGTCCTCCTAAGTTTTAGAATGAAAATGTCTATTTCAGAGATTACTTTAAAAGTTAACTTTTTTATTTTATAAACTGAATGTGAGTATACCTGTAGTATATAT
The DNA here is from genome assembly GCF_000260355.1 of Condylura cristata. Lineage (NCBI taxonomy): Eukaryota > Metazoa > Chordata > Mammalia > Eulipotyphla > Talpidae > Condylura > Condylura cristata. The sequence continues at coordinate 38,138,686 of NW_004567109.1, forward strand.
GTATACTATAACTGTTACAGTATTTTTAAACAGCTTCACTTTCTCTTTAAAAGAAGTATTTAGGAGTGTTTACATATAAAACATGACTGATAATTGATGATGCTGAATGATGGCTATAAAGTGTTCTAGTATATAATTTTTATTAAAAATAAATTATTATTTATATAATATAATTTATATTATTTATATAATAAAGTATAAACACATATATTTTTGTATATGCTTGAATATTTCTGTAAAAGAAAATAAAAAGAAAGTAGTAAGATATAGGTGCCTCAGGTTATTACCCAAATTTCTTATTTACTTTTAGAACAAATGGGGAATAATAGATGCTCATTGACCAAATAAATTCAGAATCATTGTTTCATAAACTCTGACAATTTTTTTTAAGATTTATTTATTTAGATATACAGAATTGGGGTACAGGCCAGAGGAGCAGGGGTGGTGAGAGGATTCACCAGAGATAGAGTTGTAAGCAGAACAGGCAGAACAATGAAGTACACTGCTGAGGGGAGTAGCGGTAGGTCAGGAGAGGTCTACTGAGCCATGTGGGTCACCTCTGGGTAGGGGATAGAATTTGCACTAGTGTGGTTGTGGTCAGTCAGCTTGCAGTGCTGCATTCCAACCCTGTGCAGTGTGCCACCAAGGAGGGCCAACTCTGACGATGTATTTTAAGTTTGCATCAATTTTTATGGCTAAAAGTGGTCCAGACTGCATTGAGATTTCGTGGGAAGATCAAAGGAAGCGAATTACACAAGGGAGGGGCAGCTCCCCTGGGAGTTTACTGATGACATAGTTAGACCTCTATAGTTCCTGAGTCAGCCCAGGAAGGCAGTCCCTTGGTAGTAGAGTGAGCTGGAGAGCTTACTGGCGCTGGAGAGATCACACTAGGCTTTATATCAGTTGAAGGACAGCACAAGAAATAATAAACCAGATAAAAGTCATTGAGCCCTCAGTATATGCCAAGTACTGCACTAAGCTCTTTGTGTACTTTTTATCATATAATTCTAATACCTGTCCTACTAATTATATGCTGTTATTTTACAGGTGAAGAGACTGAAGCATAGAGAAATTACACAATTTGTCCATGGTCGCACAGACTTTATGTAATTCCCTGGAAAGATTGTGGAAAATAACTGAAATCCAGTGGTTACTTGTGTCTAGGAGTAGGTTTGGGTACACATACAGAGAAAAGAAAAATAACAACCATTTGAAACAGAATAGTTTCTCGTACCTTTAAGAAATCTAAAAATTAGTCCCGGGCTGCCAGGCTCTCTGGGGATCAGGGTCTTTCGATCCTACTGATTCATTATGAAAGTCTTCCACTTTCAAGGGCACTTCATAGTCCAAGATAGTGTTGGAATCCATACTCCAATCAGAAGTAGAGGAAATGGAATGGAAGGACACAACAGTACATACCCAGAGGTGCTTCTATCTGCTTATATCATGATGACCCTGACTTAGTCCTTGTATATACTTAGCAGATTATAGAAAACTTCCATGTGTTAGATCCACGATGTAAAAGAAAAGAAGCATTTTCTTTATACCATATGAGATCAACTAAAAGAGTAGGGATTCTGTTAGATGTAAAAGAAGATGTAAAAGAAGAGAAACAGGCAGAACAATGAAGTACACTGCTGAGGGGAGTAGCGGGTAAAAGAAGAGAAACTTTTTCTCTTCTTTACACCATATGAGATCAACTAAAAGACTAGGGATTCTGTTAGCACAGGAGTTGGAGAGGAGTTTTGGAGGCTACTAATAAACTACTGTTAAGCCCACATTAAGATGCATTTCAGAGTCCTGATCTCTGTGGGCCTGAAATGGGCATGGCAGTCATTCTCCTAAGGCCTTTTGTCTAAATGGGTAAATGCATGAAAGCTGAGGCCCTTAACTTGTGCTTAAAATACTTGTTTCTTCCCTCCAGAAAGATATGGTCAAGTAGGCAGCAGTGTTTTATTGTCTTAGACTCCAGGAATTGGCTTTACCTGTCTTAGGTCATCACTGCCCTCCTCATCACTATCATAGAGGGTTACACACATGCTCTAGGACCCAGAACTTTGAGGCACAAATAGATCACAGAGAATAAGCACCCACACTTTAAGAATGTTGAAAATAAAATAATATATAATGAGGTCAGAGCCAAAAATGGAATATCCAAGACTTAGGGAGACTTTCATGCCATTGTAGATTTGCACCTGACTTTAGGAACCTATCACACAAAAAATTTCAGTCTGGGCCCTCCCTGTTGGCGCAGCCTGTTAAAGCACAGCACTAAGAAGCTAAAGCCACTTCAGCATGAGCTCCATCCCCGCCGCCCCAGGGAAGGTGACCACATGGTGTGGCAGACCTCTCCTGAACCTCCTGCTGCTCCCTTCATTAGTGTATTTTGTCTATCTACCTGTTCTGCTCCCCACTCTGTCTCTGGTGAATCCTCTCACTGCCCCTGCACCTCTGGCCTGTATCCCAGTTCTGTATGCATAAATAAATAAATCTTTAAAAAAAATTTTTTTCAGTCTCTTTTCTCTTAAGCTGAAAGCAGTTAAGCACAGAGACATCTCAGGGTTGTCTGTCAGTGTCTGTCCTTTTGACAAGCTGAAGGTTCTCTGCTTATAAGCTGACAGATGAAAGGGATAGGGATGTCCATGATTTGCTCTTGAAATGGTAATGTAGGTGTAACACTATAAGCATGTCCTTGAAAAGTCAAGGGTAACTTGAATGTTGGCAAATGAAACTGGGTCTTAAGTGAGCTCACTAAGGAAATTCATGGTGAATTTTTCTGTAAGCTAAGGATGACCTCCCAGACAATTTTCGTTTTTGCATTTTTATACAGTTAGCACAGACTTATTAAGAGCCTAATATTTGGCAGGCAATGTGCTAGACCTGTCAAAATGTGATGAATCTTCTTGTTAGACATCAGAATTGCTCAAAATACCTGAAATATAAATTGATAAATAATATTCTCAGGATACCATATAGTCAAAAATAACAAAACTTGTTATATCATTTCTAAAACAGTTTTTTGCTCTTTAATACTTATGAAGTCTTTTTTTTAAAGCATGTGAGCATCCTAAAATTTCATTTTTATTTTCCTTTTTTGAAGATACAGTTTTTTTATTTATGCACACAGAACTTGGGTACAGGCCAGAGGTGCAGGGGCAGTGAGAGGATTCATCAGAGACAGAGTGGGGAGTAGAATAGGCAGATTGGTGAAGTACACTGCTGAGGGGAGCAGCAGGTGGGTCAGGAGAGGTCTGCCTCACCATGTGGGTCACCTCCAGGGCTGGGGATTGAACTTGCACTGAAGCGGCTGTAGCTACCTTGCAGTGTTCCATCTTTACCTGTTGTGCCACCAGAGAGAGCCCTTTCTTTCCTTTTTTTTTTTTTTAGAAGATTTATTTATTTATGCTTATAGGCTGAGGTATGGTGGGTGACAGGGTTCACCAGAGACAGAGTAGGGAGCAGAACAGGCAGATCTACTGAAATATACTGCTGAGGGGAGCAGTGGGCAGGCTTGGAAAGGTTTGCCACACCATGTGGGTCAGCTCCCTGGCTGGCCGGAGATTGAACTTATGCTGTAGTAGCTTTGAAGAGCTGCATAATGCAGTGCTTTAACCTGTTAGGCCACCAGAGAGGGCCCTCCTTTTTTTTTTTTTTTAAAGATTTATTTATTTTTGCATCCAGAACTGGGGTACAGGCCAGAGGTACAGGGGCAGTGAGAGGATTCACTAGAGGCAAAGTGGGGAGCAAAAGAGGCAGATTGATGAAGAATACTGCTGAGGGGAGCAGCATCTGTCATGCCATGTGGGTCACCTCCCTGGCTGGGGGTAGAACTTGCACTGAAGCGCCTGCAGCTAGCTTCATAGTGCTGTGCTTTAATACGTTGCACCACCAGGGAGGGTGCAATGAAATCTTAATGCATTTTAAAACTGATAGTTTGTCTTGTGTGTATTCATCATTAGAATATTTTTCTTAATACTGTGATTTACAGTGTATGGTTTCTTAGGTTTGATGAAATGCAGAATGTATAGGGCTTTAGTGTTTATTATGTACTTTCACTTACCTATTGCATTGATTCTTCCCATGAGGGAGGACAAGTAGTTTCCTCTTTATAGAAATTGTGGCTATGATTGGCAAGTAGATTATAGAACATTTGCATGTGGCAGGTGCAAGGCAAACAGTTATATTTTTTTCTCTCAAAAGCAAGCGTTTTTCTCATTATGTATTGATGTCTCTTTAATCTGGCAATGTGCATTGTCCTGTCTTCTGGGAGAACTAACATTCCCTCAGGCATCAAGAACAGTCATTCCTATAGAACAGTGTGGAGACAATTGAGATTGTTTTCTATTAAATATTACCAACTAGCTCCTTTTTTTTTTATTCTAGCATACTTCCTCTCCTCTCTTGTGTATTGTTCTATGTATAACTCTTGACAGCTGCCAGTTTTTATGCAGTGAAACCTTTAATAAGTGGGACTTAGCAAGGAGAACACTTTAATGGTTATGGTTTTTCTCTCTGGGCTTCAGTTAGAGGAGAAAGAGGGAAATGGTAACTAAAGTTTTGAGAAGGATCCGAAAATTTGAGAACTAGAGAGAAGCCTGTAAAGCCACATCTTCACATTTATTGCTAAAAAGAGAATGATTATCAAGGCCTCACTGTGGATATTAGTCAGTAAAGGATTCCTAAACCATTGCTTTGTCTCTGGACTGTGACGTAAGGGGATGGATTTTGGCATCTACATTGGTGTTCCTGATCTAACAGCTTTTGCGACACTAAGGGTCTCAAATTCAAATGCTTCAAAGTGTTGACTAATAATGCGGGAGGCTGTTTTACATTGTGAAATAGTGAATTGTGGCAAGCAAACTGGGGCCTGGGTACCTTCTGTGAAGATATCTAAACTAAGAAGAAAATATAGGACAAATAAAACATGCCAGGAGACCAGATGTGGTCAGTTGGCCTCTATTTAGAGTGTCTTGAACCATTCATCTTCACAAACCTTATTCAATAAGCCATATTACAGAAAAAGATTTCAATACTATGTATTGATTTATATTAGTTAAAGAAAAAATTGAACAAGTGCATTTTAGATCACAATACATATTGTAACAGAGAGAATAGAGTAGAATCTCTGTCCTCATTTATTGTCTGTCTGGCCAGAATTCTTTATTGTCCAGTTATCCAAGTGAATTCAGATGTCGCAGTATGTAGAGCATTCATAATTGGGAATGTGAGGACCACTTAGTATTGGGGATTCTGCCGTACATTTGAGTTCAAACATTTATAATCAAGATGGGGTGACTTATGCCATTTCTGAGCAGAAACACACACACACACACACACACCATACAAACCCCAAGTTATATTTCAATAAACATATCTTATCATGTGCCAAAATGGATGTTTTCCAACCTGTTTCACTTTTATAAAAATCAGGGCTATGAATTACTAAATTTATCTTATGTTCTTCAAGTTACCACAACATGTAGTTAAAAAAAATCATTAGAGGGCCCTTCCTGGTGGTTCAGCGGGTTAAAGCACAGCACGGAGAAGCTAAAGCCACTTCAGCATCAGTTCAATCCCTGGCCCCAGAGGTGACCTACATGACACATCAGACCCCTCCTGACCTGCCCATTGCTCACCTCAGCAGTGTACTTTGTCAGTTGGCCTGTTTTGCTCCCCACTCTGTCTGTGGTGAATCCTCTCACCGCCCCTGGCATGCACCACAGCTCTGTATGCATAAATAAATAAATCTTTAAAAACAAAAACAAAATCATTAGACTAGGCAATACTAACACTTTTTGTTTATTTCTTCATTAATTTGTTAATTCAGTGGGTATTTATAACTAAGGAGTGTGTAGTGATTTTTGGGGTGTCATGGGGGATATAGACTTGAGCAGAAACCCTTGAGAAATCCAAACTCTAACAGGGAATACCTGCATGAAAACATCTAAAAACTCAAGCCAGAACAATCACTTCCTGTTATATATAATGATTTTATATTAACATAAAGAATAATAATCGTTCTTTTTAAGTAGGCAGGCAAAATTTAATCTAATTTTACAGACAGGAAATTGTGTTTTTGAAAAAGTGACCTTTCCCTATATAGTAGAAAATACTGATAATAATAAAAATTTGTTAAGCACTTATCATAAAAGTTAGGCACTAATTTAATTCTCACTACAACCTTATTATGAAGTTTACTTTACAGAGAAGAAAAGTGAGGCAAAGAGGTTTAAGTGACTGACTCAAGTCATAGAGCTCAGTGTCCATGGAACTAGGATTCAGTTCTGGGAAATGTGTTTCCAGAACCTAAATCTTAAAGAATGTATTATAATTCCTGAAACCAAAAGGCACAGATCATAGCCTTATAGATTCTGGCAAATACTCATTTTCTATCTTCTCTGCAAGAGTAATTTAACATCTCCAATAGGAGAACATTTTGGGGGGTGGAGGGAAGGGAATGTGGAGGAGCAGATCTTGGCTCCTAAACATTCATTCCTGTATGGGAAACCTTCACTGAATAAAGAAAAATCTTCACGGAGTTATTTAATAAAAGTGACTGAAGTCAGCAATGGAAAAGACAGATAAAGAATCTTCTCATCCAATGAGAACATCTAATCCTCAGGCTCTGCCATATATGTGAGGTGAGATTGTAGAGATAAAATAAATTATGACGCTGTCTTGATCTTGGAAAAATGGAGTGTGGCTCTAAATGTCCATCTTGGATTTTTTTTTTAAAGATTTATTTATTTACTCATACAGAACTGGGGTATAAGCCAGAGATGTGGTGGGTGAGAGGATTCATCAAAGACAGACTGGGGAGCAGAACAGGTAGGCTGATGAAGTACACTACTGAGGTGAGCAGCGGGCGGGTCAGGAGAGGTCTGCCACGCCATGTAGATCACCTCCCATGGCGAGGGATCGAACTTGCACTGAAGTAGATGCGGCTAGCTTGCAGTGCTGTGGCCCAAACCACTGTGCCACCAGGGAAGGCCCCACCTTAGATTTTTAACAGTATCATCTCCCTTCCTTAAGTTCAAGTTTATTCAAAATCACATAGCTATGGTTCCATTACTAATATCCTGGAGTAGAAAATAACAATGATTTTACTGACTCCTCCTATGGGAAGAATTATGATCCTCAGGCATTGATTATAGAGTTGTATTCAAGTCATACCAATAATAGTAATAATAGTTACTCTATATGTGTCAGGTACTGATTTAATCCTGACTTTATATAATATTGGTGCTCTTACTATAGTCTGTACTATAGAGTAGCAGGTGATTTTATGGATTAGTTAATGATTTATGAATTTGATCTTTAGGGTAGTAAAGAAAAAAATAATGTTGAAATTGGTATATATTCCAATTTAAGCCACAAACCAGTTTTAGACTATTATGCACTAACCTAACTATATATTGTCTTGATTTAATATGCTCTATAGTTCCCTATTTTGCAACTTTTAAAAAAAGATTTATTTATGCATACAGAAATGGGGTACAGCCAGAGGTGCAGGGGCGGTAAGAGGATTCACTATAGTAATAGCAGGGAGTAGAACAGGCAGATGTACAAAGTATACTACTGAGGGGAGCAGCGGGTGTGACAGGAGAGGTCTGCTGCACCATGTGGATCACCTCCAGGGTGGGGATCGAACTCCAACTGAAGCAGCCATAGTTTGGCTTACCTTCTCAGCAACCTGCTGTGCCACCAGGGAGGGTCCTATTTTGTAAATTGATTAATAGTTATTCTGATCGATTTTGTTTTTGTTAAATTAAGTATAAAAATAATAAAAAAGGGTTCCTGTAGCCCATTCATGTTTTTCTTTGAATTTGCAAACTGAGGAGATAGATATCCAAAAATACAAAGGCATATGTTTCATCTATAATTTCTTTCAGCAGTGTGCTTGCAGATAGTTGAGCAAAAATTACTGAGTGCTTTTTATTTTATTTCTTAAAAAGATTTATTTATTTATGCATACAGGATTGAGGTACAGATCCACCAGAGACAGACTGGGGAGCAGAACAGGCAGAACAATGAAGAACACTGCTGAGGGGTGCAGCCAGCTAGACAGGAGAGGTCTGCCACTCCATGTGGGCCAGAGATCGCACTCGCACTGAAGTGGGTGAGGATAGCTTTGCAGTGTTGTGCTTTAACCCACGGTACCACCAGGGAGAGCCCACTGAGTGCTTTTTAAATTAATTAATATTACTTTTCAGAAATGGCCTTCTTGGGCCTCCCTGATGTACAAGGTGTTAAGACTTAGCACTATGAAGCTATCTGCAGTATGAGTTAGATTCTGGCCAAGGAGCTAACCCACGTGGCACAGCAGATCTCTCTTGCCTTGCCTGCTGCTCCCCTCAGCAGTGTATTTTAGTCCATCTGCCTGTTCTCCCCACTCTATCTCTGGTGAATCCTCTCACATTGCCCCCACACCCCCACACCTCTGGCCTACATACAGTTCTTGTATGCATAAATAAATAAAAGGAATCTTATAAAAAAAAGAAATGGCCTCCTCAAAGACTCTTATTCTTCTTCTTTTTTTAAGATTTATTTATTTATGCTTACAGAACTGGGGTACAGGCCAGATGTGCAGAGGCAGTGAGAGGATTCACCAGAGACAGAGTGGGGTGCAGAAAAGGCCAACTGATGAAGTACACTGCTGAGAGGAGCAGCAGGCAGGTCAGGAGAGGTCTGTCATGCCATGTGGGTCACCTCCGGGGCAGGTGGGGATCGAACTCATGTGGAAGTGGCTTCGGCTTCTTAGTGCTGTGCTTTAACCCACTGCACCACCAGGGAGGGCCTGATTCTTAATCCACTGAAAATAAATCTATGATTTGTCACTGTATTTTTTTCTCCCTTTGGATCAGTAATGAGTTAAAAGTGCAAAATAAAAGATTATTTAAAATGTTATTGGAAGAGACTTATTTTAATTTACAGAGTAAGTTACATAACTAAAGTAGCTTTGAAAATTGAAAGTATAAACTTTGTGCTTGAAATTTTATTACAGTTTTCCCTGTTGAGTACTCAAGTTGTTTGATCTTGTCATAAGTATTAACTGTGATTTACAATTCAGATCAGACCACATCTTTGTCAGAAACACAGTTAGGAAAGCAACTAATCGGGGAATTTAGGTCTTCCAAGAGAGACTGGAATGATCTTAAGGAATATGCTCTTGGCCTGTCCTGATTTTTCATCTTCCTATAATCTGCTTTTGAGTGATCCTTGAATAGGAAAACATCTTTCAATGCAATGCATTTTATGTAGCCTTAGGTAGAACTAGAACTTCCAGGAAAACTCTTTGGATCCCAAATGATTTGGGTTGAAGCCTCTTAGATGCAAACACTTGATTTTGTGTCTTTAGGTGATCTAGATAATGACAGCAAAAGAAAGTTATGAAAAGTAAAAAAAGAAGTAAAGCTGGGTTTGTATATGGGTTCAATCAAATTTTATATACCTGGACATTTTCCTGTTGTGTTGGTGATGTGATTCACTTGAAGAACTTTTGAAAAGCTTCTCATTTAATCATTTCAAATCCAAATAGTGAAAAGTACAGTTTTTAACCATTTTTTAAAACCTGATCTTCACCTGAAATGATAAGAAGAAGGGACACTTCTGCAATCTTACAATTTCAGGTGAATATAAACTTTCTGTAAAAATGTTGGGGTCCTCCTAAGGAACAACATTACACAATCACAAATATAAAATTAACTACATACCTTTGAAAGGATCTTCTGCATGAAATGAACTTGACCTTTGAGCTCCATTAACTTTGTGATAAATTTTCCTCTTATCAATTAGTGACTGCTTTTTTTACCCAGAGCTGAAAAGAATAAAACAGGGTTAAGAATGGAAAGAAAATCCTTATCTATCTTTCTTCCCAACCATCCTCTAGTCAGCTGAGTGGTATAGTCTTTTTTTTTTTTGACTAAATAATAGCAGATCTGAAATTGCACCTTACTCAGCTCCTCTCTTCTCTCCTCCTGCCCCCAATTTATTTGTTAAAAAAATAGTTACTGTGTGGTCACATTTACTCTCTAGGTGGATGGATCCTAACTGCCTCCTAGCGTCAGAATATCCAGTTCTTTGATGTCTCACTTAGGGATCGTCCCCATTCTGGAAATGTGCAAAATAATGTTGTTTAGCAACAATTAGCTTGGCATTTAACGTGCGTTCTTTTTCTGTTCAATTGAGGTGCAATTCAGTCCTCCAAGCACGGTAGCCGTCGGTCTGGCTTTGATTTGCCGAATCTTCTAGCAAATATAGGTGAAGTTAAACGAAATGGGCGTGTCCGGATCTTACCAAGAAACCCCCTTCATCCCCAAAGCTTACCAAGCAAACACCTCTAGCCGCTTTCTTCTTTATTTCACGCACGAGAAATCACCCTCTACCCCTGTTGTAGTAGTCCCCTCCCACTTCTACCCCGCCCCATTTTCCACCTTCAGCCCCTTTTCCCAGTGAATCTCTCCTTTACTCCCTCTCTTCTTCCTCCCCGCGGGCCAGCTGCGCTTGGAGCTGCCCTGCTGCGCGGCGGGGCGACGCGTGACACCTATAGAATTGCTTCCGGGCACACCCCAACTAGAGGGTGGCTGGCCCGGGCCGAAGCTCTGCTGGGCCAGTGGCTCCGCGGCGGCACTGAGGACGCGAGTACCCGCTTGCCGGTGCCCTCCCCTCTTCCCTCCACTCCTCCCTCCTCCCTCCCTCCCTCCTTCGCGCCTGGTGCCCAGAGCCGCTCTCAGCCCAGGGCGGTGGCTTCAACACGCCCCGAAAAGCTGCTCTCGGTGGCCGCTCCCTCTTCCCTCCTCTTTGCGTCATGTTGGGCACTTGATAGTCCGCCCCCCCACTTTTTTTTTTTTTTTTTAAATTAAATTCGTGCTTTAGCCTTTCCCACCTTCCATCTCTCCCTTCGTCTCCCAGGTTGATTTTTTCCCCTTTTCTTTGGGCTTGCCCATGAGCCTCCTCGGGAGCTACCGGAAAAAGGCCAGCAACGATGGTTATGAATCCTTGCAGCTGGTGGACAGTAACGGGGACATAAGTGCTGGGAGCGGCGGGGGTGGCGGCAAGCAGAGAGTCAATGCCGGGGCGGCGGCGACGGCGGCAGCGCGGAGTCCCGCCCGGCAGCCTCTGGACCGCGCCAGCACCATGGACAGCTCAGGTAGCGCTGAGGGCCGGGAGCGAGGCCCAGTCCACTAGCCCGAGACTTCCACTCTCTCCCAGACCTGGGAGAGGGCGGGGTGGAGGCGAAGGCATCTAATACCACCAGGGAGTCTTGTCTCTAATTTCTCTATTCTAGGGAGCTAGGAAACGTTAGATCTGTCCGGAGGCCCTGTGACCATAGCAAGCACCTCTTAATCTCGCCAGGCTGCTGAGTACACCATCTGTGGGCGGGGAGGGGAGGGGAACAAAAAGGGGAGTGAAGAGTGGATGAGAGAGGCTTGGGGAAGGCTTGGGGAGTGACTGGGAAGGAGGGGTGGGGGAACAGGCAGCTGCTTTCACTACCCAGCTGGATGAGGGGGAGAGGTGAAGGAGCAAGTGCGTTGATTGTTTTTGCAGCCTGTCAACGGTATTTATCCCAATTGTTATTTTCATACTGCTTAATGCTATTTGCAATTCTATAATGTTCCATCTCTTCGCAACTCTGCTCTCTGCTAGGGTTAATATTGTTTAGGTTTCTTGAACAATTTTACCTGAAATCTAGTGCTCTCTTTAGCTTTTATGATTTATTTAATCAGTTGTTGGCTCTGATCTTGTTTTTCTGTATCTTTTTTGCATTAAATATATTAATTTTCATTAATCTTTATATGTTAGGAAAATGGAAATGCCTCTAAACTTTGTATTTGGACTTATAACTGTCTTTTATAAAAGCATTTTAACAAGTTGGGCTTCTTTCTTCAAAATGATCTTTTAACATTTTCCACGGCAAAGAAATATATCCAGGTTGGAACAGGAGTAGTATTATAGCTTTTTGCTCACCTTTTCAATGAACCAGAATCACAGTATTGTTCACATAAAGATAATTTATAATTAAATTGCCCAGTGGCTTGTTCTCCATTGGTAACTTTAATACTGGACAACTGAGGATTCCAGAAGAAAGATTCATGTTGACTTACTTGTTGACTTGTTTGGACAGTAGTGAAACCACACTGAATTTAATTCCTACAGTTTGTAAGTAGATGCTTATTTCTTTTAATTTATAATGGCATTCTCTGGACTACTATTTTATATTTTTCTCATCCCATAAGTGGAATGAAATATTGCCTACAAATGTTTAAGTGTCATGTGCTGAAGGTGAATTTTAGCTATACAAGCTGATGTTGAAGTTCAATAAGGTATTGGTGAGATGTCCTCTCAATTCCATATTAAACTGACACTAAGACTATCCCAAGGGAGGTTTTCTAAGACTTTGATATTGATGTTGTACCTGTTTATTTATGTTTTTTCTAAATCTTGGTATATCAAAGTACAAACCATACTTTGACTGGATGTAATGTCCATTAAATCTTAAAAACAGATTCACATACTGTAAACAATGATATCACAATCCTTTTCTTTTAACATAGAGGAGAAAAGAACAGCTTCTAAATAAGTGTGAAGGAGCCCCACTTCAGGGAAACGTGACTTTTTATCTTTTCATAGGGACTTTCATTTAAGAATTGAATTTTTTTTTAAAAAGTATGTTGCATTCTAGAATAAATCCAACATCTATAACCCAAGTGGGTTTATATACCAATGCTAAGATCTCTGGAAAAGAGGGTAGTAAAGGAGACACTTCTGACCTGTAGGGGTTATTATTTAATGGAGGCAATGATGAACACAGAGGAGCCTACCATACAGGTCCTCATTTTTGAAGAAAGTCTTTTTCATCAAATTAGTTTCAATAGATTTTAAAAAGAAGAATGAATTGCTTTGATAAACTGTTGTAATGAGAAAGAATTTTTATAACAAATACTGCTATCTCTAAAGTATTGTTATCAGGAGTTGGTTGTTCATTTGGTCTAGCTCATGCTATATATAGGGGGTGTAAGGTGTCTCTACCCCCACTCCTCTTTCTGGTTAGGAGAATGTCATGGCTTTGTTGTATCAGTGCTGTGAACCTTATGACTTTTTTGATGCATATTTTCAATTGAAAATGCAGTTTCTTTGGAAGACTGCTGTTTGTGTGGTTTGGATGAGGGATCCAACCTTTTCTCTTAGTGGGTCTTTTATGTAGTTCAACTGTATTTGTCTTGTCTAATTGTTATAGTTCTTTCTTTTAATATCCTCGAAGAACATGATTTACATGTGCCATTTATTTAAGATATTAATTAACTCTTGGGTCATTTCTAACGTAGCAGCAATCTGGCCATTTTTCAACTGACTCTACTGTGACATGTCAAGTAGGATCTATAGCTCAATATGATTTTGCTCTAACAGATATGGAAAAAGTGTGTTGATGTTCTTCTAGAGAATGTAAAACTTAGTCAGCAATACCTTATACTTTCATAACTATTTGTAATAGAAAACTGGACACTTTAATTCTAGTAGGTAGAATAAGCATCATGTGACTAGAGACTTGGAATCAAACTAGCTGAAAAACCTAGAAAAGAATTAATCTTGTTCTCCATTTATATAAGAAGAATCCTAGTAATTCTTACACCAGAACTTTGTTTTTTCTTGTGAACAACATATAATAACATTTGCATTTTTCTTCATGTTGCTGCCTGTATCCTTCCAAATTATCAGCTAAGAAAACACTTTTAGAGATGCTAGGAGACTTGTTTAAGGTTAAATGGTGAATTGGTAACAGTTACATTTGGGTCTTTTGACTCTTAAGTTCTAAGTTTTCCTCTATTGAAAGAATTGCTTTTCTGTTTAGGCATAATTCAGTGATTGTTGAAATGGAAGCAATATTATCCATGTTGAGTTTCACTTTTAGATGAAAGAGTAACAGATATTTAGAGAAATGTAATGCTTTTCCAAGTCAACATTTTCCAGTGGTAGATTCCAGAGAAGCTCCCTTGCAGAACTTACTGCTTGCTCTGACTCCCTTTCTCTTCATTCAAGTAAATTCTTTAGAAAAGATTGCCATTCAGAGATCATCCTCTCATATCCCACATAGTACTTCAACTATCCTAAATAACTAGCTCAGAAACTCCATATTTCTCTTATGTGCATTTCATCTTCTAGGGAAGGTAGAATCAACAAAAACAAAACCCCCAACTGTTAAAAAGGATGTATTATTTCTAATTGCTGTCATGTTGCTTTCCATTATGTAGGGTTATGCTTTCCAAATTATGTAGAGTTATAGACTCACATCTTTTCAGATGTTTTACTACACCTCATCCACCACCAAATCACCCATAATCTTCTACCACATCCCATTGGGTCCCCATTCCCTTTGTCTCCAGTACCCCCATTCTGGTAACCTCAATTCTGCAGTAACATTTCTAAGGCTTATTTTGGTTTTGTTATGCTGTAGAACACTCAACCTTGAGTCACTAAAGTTTTCTGACATTAAGCTTTACTTACCAAGTTCATAATGGCAAGCCGTAAAAAGTAGTACAATTAGGCCCTCCCTGGTGGTGCAGCTGGTTAAAGCACAGCACAAAGAAGCTAAAGCCACTTCATCATGAGTTCAATCCCCATCCTGGAGGTTATCCACATGGCATAGCAGACCTCTCCTGACCTGCCCGCTGCTCTCCGCAGCAGTGTACTTCGTCGATCTGCCTGTTCTGCTCCCCACTCTGTCTCTGGTGAAGCCTTTCACTGCCCCTACACTTCTGGCCTGTACCCCAGTTCTATATGCATAAGTAAATAAATCTTTTTTTTAAAGTAATACAATTAAAATCTGCTTTCAGATTTTAATAGAATTTAAAAGTATAAGGATAATGAAGAATGCTAGAATACTTTTTGTTTAGTGTGAATCTGATTCTCCATGTTTTCGCAGCAGTCTGTACATCTTTGTCATAGTTCTCATCACATTGAGTTGTGATATGTTGTCAGGCCTGACTCTCCCTCTGGACTGTAAGTAAAGTTCAGAGCAAGGCTGTGTCTTACTCACCTTTATATTCTTGTCACAGCGTGGTAGTTTTTAGGAACCTGATAAAAACTCAACTGAATGAATGAAAGCATGAATGGGTTTTGAATTTTTAAAAAGGGAAATTACAATGAAATATGCCCATCTAAACCTAAAAATAAGCATACAGCTAGATTTTAACTGAGAAATGAGGCCAAGCTTGAAAGAAATGAAACTGTTGGCAGAAAACTAGACCAATTCAATAATGTGTATTTTTCATATGCAAAGATACTGGAGGGGAGAGAAAGATAATTAATATAGAGTTCCAGATCCCAGGAGTTTTTGAATGTAGAAATATAAAGAAATAGCTAGCTTGTGAGTGACTGTCCTTTTCATCAAAGATTCCATTTATTGTATGATTCATCTTCAAGGTAGCCTTTTTTCAGCAAAAACACTGAATTATATATTTTTTTACAAACTAGTGGTAGGTAACTTTTTTCTGTAGACTTATGTGTCTTCATCAGTATCACCAAGTTTGCATTTTAGTCATTTTCAAATTTAATCATTAAAATTCCTAAAACCATTTTTTGGTCATTTGCAGTTGTATGTAAGTTTTATGGTGACTTCTTGCTTTTTTATAATCTGGACTCACTACTTCAAACTCCTTTTGGAAAAAAATCCTTAGTTCTTAGATGGACAGAAGAATGCTGTAGTTTAGATTTTGCATTTTCTCACTGGAAAAACATGTAACTCAGGGAAAAAATGTAATTATAGTTACTGCATATTAACAATGTCCCTTGAAATTTACTTGGAAGCTTTTGATGAAGCAGCTCAGTGTCTGAGCAATAAGTCCTTCATGGTCCAAGGAATTAGAAATTTCATGACATGTGCCAAAAGATCTAGTAATTTCTACTATTGTTAATTCCTACTCCTGGCATGTTAGGTAAATAGTTTGCAGATCATAGTCTAGATTTAGCATATATATTTATTTCAACAATGTATCAAGATTAACTATAAAAGGCACTAGTGATAGAAATTAAAATTCTTCTGCATGTGCTAACAATGCAATAACCACTCCAATGAAGCAATCAGATGGCCCGGTACCTCCTGTGGGTGTTGGGTTTGTACATGCAGAGAATCACTGTTGGTGTGTTGTGGTGTAGTACCTTACCTGCTGGCAAGTTTCTTTGGTCATGTTGTAGACAACTTCCTGCTTTTGAAATGTTATGCTGTGATAGAAGTGCACATCAGTAGTGGGAATGTTTGGCAAAAGCAGGGTGAATAAATGGTGTAATAATAAACATATAAAGTGCTATGGGGTGTAGAAGAATGAATCATAATTTCAATCAGGAGGACTAGGGAAGCCACAATAGAAAGTGAGGCTTGAGCCAGAAATCAGTATGTGCAGGAGAGGAAAATTGTTTTGGGCTGAGGAACAGTGGTTTCCATCATTCATGGTGGTTCATGGTGTGTTGAGAGAAGTGCAGATAGGGCCAGATAAATGGGAAATGCTATAGTGTATAGCACTAGGAAGACAGATTAAACCCCCATCAGGCAGGCCTGCTAAGGAGGCTGACCTGCATTCTTTAGGCAGTGGGAAGGCTCTGAAGATTTGGGAGTGAGACTGAAGTCAGCCCAACATACCCAAAGGGGGGCATAATACCTAGAGACTACAATCCTTGTAAGGTCCACAAAATTAATTTAATTTTCTTTTATAAACCAGAAAAAAGTGAAAAAAAGTGAAGGAGTATAACAGTACTTATTTTTATACCAGTGTAGAAGAGATATATTACAAATATATAAATATATTTATTATTATTTAAAAACATTTATTTTTTATTTATTTATGCATACAAGAGCTGGGGTGTAGTCCAGAAGGGCAGGGGAGGGTGTGTGTGTGAGAGGATTCAACAGAGACAGAGTGGGAAGTAGAACAGGCAGATTGAAATACACTGCTGAGGGGAGCTGTGGGTTGCCTCCCTGGCTGAGGATCAAAATTATGCTTCAATGGCTGCGGATAGCTTCATAGTGCTGAGATTTAAACCCTTGTGCCACCAGGGAGGCTCTAAATATATAATATTATTTATTTACTTTTTTTATAATATTTTTTAAATGGAAGAATGGACACATGAAAATAAAAGTGCCTACAGTCCCCCAAAATCCTACTCTGCCTCAGGTGAAGAGTGTATTGTGTGAATCCTGGGGATAATTTGCAAGTCTTTAAAGGATGGATCTCATCTGTGGTTCTCAACTGTGTCCTGGCTACATCAGATTCCTGAGGGTCTGGTTGAAACATAGCTCCCTGAGCCACAGGAGATTCTGACTTAGGGAGAGGGGGTATACTGCCAGAGAGACCATGCACTAGATGGGCAGAGAGACAATTAAGTAATAGTTTGTTGATGACCTGAGAAAGGGTGAAGGCCCAAGCCAGGGCTGTGCCAGTGAGGTTGTGTAGGAAAGAGTCAGCTCAGAAATTATGTCACACAAAAGAATGAACAAACTAACAACTGACCAGATTGGGGTGGCTATAGGGGAACTGAAGATGTGTAACCTGGATGGCAGGAAGAGAGGAGGTAATTTTTCTGTCTTGGCCAGAAGTGGAAAATGTGACCAACTGGTATTCTATATTGCAGATGCAGCACGAACATGCATGTGGAGGGCTAAATGTACTGTCAACAGAAAGAAAGGTTTTTGGTAGGCTGCCCATAAGGCTGTACAGATCTCCTGGGGGAGAGAGGAACACTGTGGAGGGGCAGGAAGCCCACGCTTACTGGAGGACCAGGAAGGTAATTAGTGGAAAGGCTAGAACCCAAGCTCCAAGGCCCTGGGCCGAGTCCAGAGCTGAGACCAGAGGCCCCAGTGAATCCCCTTAGGCCCACTCTCACTTGGGCACCCCTCAGTCTGAGTCCTTGCCTGGTAATGGAAGCATAGAAAGAAAATTTAAGCACCAAAAAATTTGGAAGGTAATGATGGAAACATGGTCTCTATGGAAACAAACAAATACATGAAAGAAGCACTGACCCCAGGAGTCTCATAAATTGCCTTGTACCAGCAGTTGGTCACTTGCACAGTGATATAAAAAACTTAACTGAATAGCAGTCCTCATTTCTTGTTACCCCTGGTTCTTCTTTTACTTTTCCCTCTTCAGCAGTCCTCTTTACTCTGTTTTCTTCTTCTCTCCTTTCTCTCCATTTTTGACATTCTTGTCTCATCTCCCCTTTGTCTCTGCTCTCTTCTGCTCCCATCTTCTCTCTCCTTTTTCCCTTTCCTATCTGGTTTTCCTACACATTTAGTTAGTGAGTCAGCATTTTTAGGAAAAGTGGAGCTCCATGCTGTAGGAAGGTGTGTGGTGTGTGTGTGTGTGTTTGTGGCTTAGATACCAGCCGTCTGTGGCTCAGTGGATGTGAACACTGGTGTCACTTTCCAATTGGGTTATTGCATCTGACCTACCTAAAATTTCACTTGCTTCAATTAGCAAAGTATTCTGTGCTGTGACTTGGTGATGAGAGATTTCATAAGCCTCCATCCCAGAGGTAGCGGCATTTCATTCAGATAAAGGAAAAAAATTTTACTAACTAATTCACAGCTAGGGATTGCAAGGTAATAGCTTACTTACCATTTCCAGCCCTGTCTGGTGGTGCAGTGGGTTAAAGCACTGCACTGAGAAGCTAAAGCCACTTCCGCATGAGTTCGATCCTCGCCTGCCCCAGAGGTGACCACATGGCACAGCAGACCTCTCCTGACCTGCCCACTGCTCTCCTTAGCAGTGTACTTCATCAATCTGCCTGTTCTGCTCCCCATTCTGTCTCTGGTGAATCTCACCACCCCTGTACCTCTGACCTGTATAAATAAATAAATCTTAAAAAAAAAATAGCTTACCATTTCCCCTCCCTGTCTCTCTTACCTCTCTGTGCAGGAACACAGATCTTTCTCTCCCCCTTCCCTATTGCTGAAGGCTAGATAAATTGCTCTATTTTCAACCCTTACTGAGTTTGATTTTTGAATGCTATTGAACAGTGGGAAATCATGAGTCAGAGACCCCACATATATGTTCCGGTTTTGTCATTTACAGCTGTGACCTTGGGCATGTTTAATTCAATGAGAAAAGTCATGTTTGCTCCTGCCTGCTTTACAGGTAAAATGTAAGCCATACATGAAAGCTCTTTGCAGTGGACAGCCTTCATTCATTTCACAAACGTTTCCTGACTGCCCATTGTGCTGACACTTCTCAGAGCAAAATACAGTGGAGGATGAGGCAGTAAGAGCTCAGCACTTGTGAGCTGAGTCCTTAGACACTATTAAGTCCTTAGAGTGCAGAAGCCATGTCACAAATCAGTAAACAAAGATGAAGCATTCTATTCCATGCTGAACACTTTGGAGGGATTGGAGTGAAGAGAGCATAGCTCAGGATGGTGGTAGGAGGACGTATTCCTGGTTTACAGAGCATGATCAGGCGTTACTTTATTGAGAAGGTAACATTTGAACTGACACCTGAAGAAACAGAAGCAAACAGAAAAGAAAATAAAAGAAAGCTGGGTGCAGAGCATTTCAAGTATTAACTACAGCAAATGTAAAGACCTGGAAGAGGAAGAAAGCTTTGTGGAAATGATGTGTTACTGGTGTTAAGTGGCTCTTCGTGAGAATGACATTTGTGAATTGTGTTTTTAAGAGGACAGTTGGAGTGGATGTGTCATTAAAGAATTTGAAGTGATTTTCTACAATTCAAGGTTGTAGACAGGATATATAATGTTATATAGTATGTTATCTCTTTCTATATAGAGAAACATATATATTACACACCATAGGTAAGGCCAGCAACTATAGTTTTAACTGCCTTTTTTTATGTTCGCCCAACTGAAACAATATCTGACAGCATCTTGATGTTGGCAATGTGTTCTTTTATGTCCTATCATATTTAGTTCTTACAATTATCCAGTAAAGTAGGTGGTATTAACAATGTGTTTTAGAGATGAAAAGCTCTGTTAAATCCAATACGTTAATACACAGCCAAGGCAGCAGCAGGTCCCCAGGTCTTCTGACATATTGGATCGTGACAGAGATTTGCCAAGAAGGAGAGTTGATGAACTACTTTGAGAGGAGACAGTCCCAGGGGAAGAACAGGGTTTTAATTGCTGGAGAAATTGACTCAGGTTGCCTCAAAAAGCATAACTGGATTTCACTTTAATTATTGGTCTTAAAATCCAGCCATTAAATCCCCTAGTAGACTAGGAGCCTGTCTTTGTCCCTCAGTGTGCCAGGGGAGAGCTGTCTCCATTATGCCTCTCACTGGCACACAGAGCCTGGGAGGCTTTCACACATTGTCTTGTTTTGGAGCATTTGCAGTTATAACAGAAGACAGTTCTATTTCGCATGTTGCTTTGTTTTCAAGTCATTGCTTGAGAGCTGGGTTTCTTGTCTCTTAAAATCTAAAAGCAAACCAAACAAAAGCCCCTGGTTTTGTGTATAGCAGTGATACATGTTTATGAAAAGAAAATTTCAAACAGTCCAGAATATGCTATAAATATGAAATTAAACATCCTTGTCTTTCTCTATAGCTTTTAGTTTTACTACCCAGAGATAATTAATATTAATTTTTTTGGGTATACCTACAGAATTTTCTAAGCAAATGTAAGCTTACATACAACCACATGTTCATGTACTGCATTTGTATATAATGTGTACGTGTTTATCCTAAAATCCTTTTTTTAAAAAGATTTTACTTATTTATTTTTATGTACAAGAACTGGGATGTAGGCCAGAGATAGGATGGGGGATGAGGGTGTGAGAAGGTCAGCAGAGACAGAGCGTGGAGCAGAACAGGCACATCTACTAAAATACACTGCTGAAGGGAGCAGCAGGGAAGACAGGAGAGGTCTGTTGAGCCATGTGGGTCAGCTCCCTGGCTGGGGGCCCAACTTAGGGAGTGCAGTGGGCTGTTGCAGTGATAATGCTGAACCTCAACTGCTAGGCCATGAGGGAGGCCCTAACATAGAATCCTTTATGTGTGCTGGTATAATAACTTGAATTTTTACTTAACATTGTGTTTATCTCTTTCCACATTAGTACCTAGAGATGTCCTTCACTGTCTCTAATGACTGCTTTGAATTCCACTGTAAATGTATACTATAAATTGGATAAATTCTTATAGTAGAATTGCTAGGAGAAAGAGCACATACACTTAACATTATGCTAGATCTTGCCAGGTTGCTATCTTTAAACATAGCACACTTGAATTTCTACCAACAGTGCATGAACTGCTTGTTTTTCTACATCCTTGTCAAAGCTGAGTATTATCAAACATCTTAATTTTGGACTGTTATCTAAGTAAAGGATAATAATAATGGCTTGCTTGAAACTAGAATTAACTATTGACACTTGAATTATTTTTGGTTTTGGAAATGTTTTTTAATTGCTTCTTACTTGTGTAAGTAATATTAATAGTTAGGCAAAACAATTTGAAAATGCAGAAAACACAAATAAAAATAATGGATTTATTTCTTTTCCATGGATGACCATAGTCAACCTTTTGCAATTTATCTTTTGCATAGTGCATGAATGAAAAGAAGTGCATGAGTGAAACCTTCTTGGAAGATTTGTTGATTGTGGCTACTAGTTTTCATATAGAATACTGCACTAGGGCAGTGGGGAAATCACTGGAATTGGAGCTAATGGAAGTTCTAGATTCAAGTTTGGACAGTAATGACTAGCTCTGTACCTTGGCTAGTCATTATTTTACCCATCTGAGCCCCTTCTGGTAAGAGATAATAGCTTTCTTCTCAGTAGGGCATGGAAAATCAAAAGGGATAAGGTTTAGAAAAATGCCTAATGCATTCCCTGCACTACAGTAGATGCTTGAGAAGTGTTGGTTGTATCAAGAAACTGAAGTGAAGTAATACCACATTGGCAATATCTTCAGGGTGCTTCCTTTTTCAACCATTTTAAGTGTCCGAGCATCATTTTCATTATAGTCATTTGGGATAGTTCATATGTTTTAAAGCAATTTGTGGTCATCATATATACTTCATAAATGTGTAGGATATTTATTAGCAGAACTCTTGGGTGATGCAGTGAATAGGTTTGATACATTCTGGCAACTCAATTCAACCCAGTTTTAGGATAATTTTGATGTGGTGGATGAAACCTATGAAATTTCGGAGGATGAAAGGGAGCTACTAGTATTTATGTTTTAAGCCCAACTAGGCATTGTTTGTTTTTCTTCACCATTATTCATGCCTTTCCACTATTTATACAAAAGATAATTCATGTAAGCCAGTGGTTATCAATGAGGGTCAGTGGCTGGAGACATTTTGACTGTAACAAGTGCTAGGGTGGGCTAAAGTAACAGTTCTTACTGGCATGTAATGGGTACAGGCCAGGGTACTGTTAAACATTTTACAATGAACAAGACAGCTCTCCACAACAAAGAATGATCTAACTCAAAATATCAATAGTGAGAAGGTTGAGAAACCCTGATATAAAAGGAATGAACATATTGATCATGAGTGGAAGATCATGAACTTGGGTCCATCCATGACCCATCAAGCTGATAGTACTGTTAGCAGTCCAGGTCAAACCAGACCAAGAATCTTCCTGACTGCAAGAAGGTACTTGGCTTTTCTGGGAATGATATGGAAAAGGCCCGAGTTACAAAATGGTACTGTTTGACTAGAGTTAATACAGGGAGGCAACTGAAAACCTAGAAAGCTTAAGTGTGTGTCTCAGTTTTCATGGGATTCAGGATAGATTTCCTTTGTTCATTGAAACATTTATTCATGCCGCAAACACTATTAAGTGACTATCAGCCCAAGCACTAGGCGGTGAGATAAAATGAGCCACAAAGCCAACAGTTCTTGCCCTAAACAGGACTTAGAAGACAGGATGGTGGATAAAAACTTAGATCTAAGCCTGTGTTTTCTGTACTCAAATCCTATCTTTGCCAGAAGTAATTTATGTGATTTGGGTCCTCATTTTAGGATAAGGTTAAAAATATCTACCTTATATGATTGTTGTGATGATAAAAATGTTGACAGATAGAGTTTCTATAACAGGGAGTAGTAGATGTTTTGTTGATTTTATTTCACTATTGCTACTGGAATCACAGAACTTTATGGGCTTTATAGCTTGGGGTTTTCATATGTAATTAGTACTGCATTCATTTTCTTAGTAAATCCTTATCCTGTCTTATATATATGAAATTGATGGAAACACAGCAACTTTGGCTAAAGTGAAGATTGCAGTTTGGGCACTGTTTTCTGGAGACCACTTGACTCTCTTCTTTTAGCAGTGGTTTCTTGTGGGCGGGGTTCTAGGGCAGGGAAGTATCCAATTTGATGACCACCAGCCTCATCCAATACACTCATTTTATGAGTGTGGAAATTGAGGCCTGCAGAAGGAAGTGATTTAAATAGGAATAAGGAAAGCTCTAATGTTTGTGCCATCATGGAATGACACTATATAGGGACTGCAGAGTCTCCTCTTTGGTTAGGTTATATTTAAAGTCAGCCTGTGGGCTGTGTAGGGTTTGAAATTATTGGATAAAATTGGGAAGAATATCTCCAGAGGAAAAGTAAAGCTATAAAGGGTTGAAGGAAAAAGTATGTGAGTCTTTACCTATGTCTTTGTAAATGGTCTTTGCAAGTAATTCAGCCTATTTTAAAGCACCCCTCATATTTTTTATTAATAGAGTTTTACATCTTTGTTAGTGTTTTGACTGCATAGGATTTCTCCCTTAGGTGTGGTCACTAGCTTGCCCACTACCAAAGTACCCATAGACCTTGGCCAGTCTATCTGTCCTCCCTCTCCCATTTCAAAGGATCTCAATTGAAAAATCAAAGAAAGGGCATTGTTATAAAGTCATAGGTTAACTTCTGGGTCGCAGGGTCAGAGAGTGAAGCTTCATCATGGCTTTGAATTCCAGCTACGCCTTGTCTCAGTAGTGCTCTTAGTTCTTGTTTAGCTCTGTTTTATGCATTTGTTCCTTCACTTCATTCTCTCTCTGGAAAGAGCATGGTCTCCCTGTTGGCCCCAAGTTATATCTCACTAATTCAAGTAAACAGTCTTCACTGATAATCTGTCTGAATCCCAATCTCAATTCCAGGAGGAGAGAATTCAGTTAGTTTAGTGGGTGTTACCATGTACCTCTTATCCAGTAGCTGGAGCCAGAGTGGAAGAGGTGAGGGGCCAGGTTTGATGTGTCCATACAGTTAGCAAAGTCACACAGAGATGAAACAGGAACAGAGTTGACACTCAAGTTGCTCCTGGAACAATAACGCAGACAGGCATCGATGGAGCTGTAACAAAGCAGGAGATAGATAGCAGGGGCAAGAAGTAGGTTTTGTGGGTTGTTTAAGGCTTCTGTTTGCTGAAGAGAACCCAGAGCTGACAATGAAGTGTAGGCCAAGTTTTCTCAGGTGGAAAAGGGGGTGGGGGAGGACATTCCACTCAGGAGTTGACTAGAAATATAGAAAAAAAAAACGTTTGAGTAACAGTGAGTAGCTGATACCAGTATGTGCAGGAGTCATTGATTCAGACAAAAAACAATTTATTGAGGGCCTGCTAGGAAGAGGGTTTATGGATAAACAAAGCATTTATGGGTAAAGAAAGGGTTTATGGATAAAAACTAACATAGTTAAATTGCTTCCCAATGTCACAGAGAGTAGGAATTTGAGTCATATTAGCATGTTCCAAAATCTTAACACTTTTTCTCTATAATTTCTTTATTTATGTTTTCACTACTTGAGTCTGCAAGGTCAAAAATGATCTCTAGCAAAGTGGATGGCTCATTTTTTTTTTAATAAAGAGTTTTTGAAATAGTCCATTTTCCTTATTTCCTAAAGTGACAATAGGCACATAATTTCCATAACTATACCATAATTTATGTGTGTCTTAACTTTTTTAAAAAAGATTTATTTATTTATGCATATAAGAACTGGAGTATAGGCCAGAGGTATAGGTGGTGAGAGGATTTACCAGAGAAAGAGTGGGGAGCAGAACAGGCAGATCTACTGAAATACACTGCTGAGGGGAACAGCAGACAAGACACAAGTCTGCTGTGTCATGTGGGTCAGCTCCACGGCTAGGGATCAAACTCATACTGTGGTGGCTATGGACAGCATAATAGTGCTATGCTTTCCCCCCTTGTGCCACCAAAGTAGCTCCTCTAACATATTAGTATTCAGGAACATGTTTTGCATTCTCTCCATTATGTCAGCAACCAGTTAGAGTTAATTAATTAATTAATTAATTAAAAAGATTTATTTATTTATTTATTCATATGGAACTGGGGTACAGGCCAGAGATGTGGAGTGTGAGAGAATTCACAAAGACAGAGTGGGGAGCATAACAGACAGATTGACGAAGTGCACTGCTGAGGGGAGCAGCGGGCTGGTCAGGAGAGGTCTGCCTCGCTATGTGGATCTCCTCTGGGGCAGGCGGGAATCGAACTCATGCGGAAGTGGCTTTAGCTTCTTAGTGCTGTGCTTTAACCCGCTGCGCCACTAGGGAGGGCCCTCAACCATTTTTTTTTTTTTTAAGATTCATTTATTTATGCATACTGAACTGGCGTACAGGCAAGAGGTGTGGGGGTGATGAGAAGTTTCACCAGAGATAGAGTGGGGAGCAGAACAGGCTGACTGATAAAGTATACTGCACAGGGTTGCAGTGGGCTGGCCAGGTGAGGTCTGCCAGGCCATGTGGATCACCTCCGAGGCAGGGATCGAACTCATGCTGAAGTGGTTTTAGCTTCTCAGTGCTGTGCTTTAACCCATTGCGCCACCAGAGAGGGCCCCATTTTAATATTTTTATGTGTTTTGATAGTTTCAACCATGAATTTACTTTTCCTAATGACAATTTTATCTATTTTTGTAGCTATGTTTGTAACTGAAATGTTTATTGAAATATTATAAATGCACATACAGTTGGGAGAATCAACACAGAGAAATGCTTCCAAGTTTTGTCCATTTTTCTCAGTGGTGATATATTTTGCACAACAGTAGCATAATAGCACAGGCAAGATATTGATAGTTGATATATTCCACCTCATATTTTCTGGTTTTACTTCATTTGTGTGTGCCTGTATGTTTTCCTTCTATAAACACATCCACACCCACCACTTTTCTTTTACAAACATAATTAACTTAAATGTGTAGGATTTTACTTTGTTTGCCTTTTCACTCTAAGCCACAATTGTAGAACCTTAGGGCTGTAAGGAACTTAGTTTTACTAGTTCCTCAAAAAGTGGGAATTTCAGAGGAAAGGTGGGAGAGGTTTTATGATTCTCTGCATTCCTTCAAATACATTATTGGCTTGAACTGTCTTCCCACCCTCTTTCCCAAAGAACTTTGCTCAGTACTACAGACCTCGAGTTCTCTACTTTCTCTGGAATTCTTCTTAGTCTCGTTCAGATGCTTCTTTCTGTCTTGATTATACTCTGTCTTTTCCTATTTGTGGTACTTTTCCAATTTTATAATTTCTCATAGGTAATCTATAATTATTGAATGAGTGGCTGAGATCTGGGTGATTCCTTCCCCAACTTCTGATGAACCTCCAACTTCCAGCTCTCCTCCCCTCCTTCTCAAGCTCCTTTTGATCCTGCCCATATGTCGCATCCTTTTATATTACAAATCCAAGTTTATTTTGGCAGTGGAACTACTTGTCCAGGCCACAAATTCCAGCCCTCTATCTGCAGATGCTTCTTCCAGGATGACTAACTCCAACCTCTGACTCCTCAATTTTTTCTCACTTCCTCCTTCATTTCTAAAGCTGGTATGACAACTATAAACAGCTATGAACTCAAGGCTGTGCTGTGTGTTTGGTGTTTGAACTGTATTACCTCTTTTAATATAGCACACTGCAAGTTATGTCTTACTATGTCTGTTTTTAAAATAAGGAAACTGGAACTCAAAATCAAAAGGCAAATAACTTAATCAGGTCCACATAGCCAAGTAAGTTATAGGAGTGTGTCCAGGACTGACTGCCATAAAGTCTACTTTCCTGGTTAGTCCTGGTTAGTGCCCAAGAAGCTCCTTTAGCTCCATGATCCTTCCAAGACTCAGCACTTACTTTAGGAACCTATCCAACCCCCTAACGAACACTTTGAGTCAGGTTGCCTGGGCTTTTGAAGACTCATTCTATTGCTGGGCAAGAAACAGCACTAGAAGTTGGCTATAGATGTTTAGTGGAAATCTGCCCTTCAGATCTCAGTGCTATATCTTTGAGGGCTGTGGTTCTGTCCCGTGGGGCAACGTAGATTCCTCTGGAGCTATAGATCAAAGAATTTAATGATTTTCTGCCCTTATCTATTACAGATGGGGAAACTAGAGTGCAAAGAGAGGAACCCTGTTCAATTTACCACCCTAGAATTACTTGAAACCTAATTCTGATACTCTGGCTTACCTTTCTCCTTCTAGCTCTTACAGTTTTTCCTCATGAGATGGGTTTTTTCGACCTTTCATTGCCCTAGGCATTCTCCTATGGACACTCTCCAGCAGGCCACTGTGTCTTTTGTTTTTGGAGCTAACCTCAATATTCTAAATTTGGGTTGATTGCCTTGGGGTCCTAGGATGTTTAATTCTGCAAGTAATTATGAGAACGTACTTTTTGCCAGGGAGTTGGTGTAACCCACTACCATATTCTTTCTTTTTCCTTCTCTACATTGTCATTGATGACTGATATGTAATAATCTACACTGTACAGAGGAAAAAGGATTGTTATTGGAGGTCCAAGAATTGTGGATTAACTCAGAAAAAATAGATTTGTGGGAAAAGATCCAGTCAGTTATTTCCTCAGCCCCCCTTTCTTAACCCTAGATTAAATTTAGCTTATATACTATTGAGACATGTGGGGTTTCTCAGAAAAAAAGAAGTTAAATTATTTATTTTGTGAGGATCATTGTTGTCTTTTTATTTTTTAGAGGACATGTTAATTTAGAGTGCTTGTTAATTTTCAAACAGAATGGCATGCGTACTCAGGAGATCATTATTTCTGACATATAAATTCTGAATGTGAGAAAGGCAAAGATATAGGAGAGATAAAATTTTTTTCTCCTAAGGAAATGCTTGTTAGTTGAAGGTCTGTGGGCTGCTCCTCGGGGAGGCTACAGGCTTCTGGATAGAGATTCCTGTTGACCAGCACCCACAGGAAAGGGCTGACTGTAGGAATCATTCACCACAAAAATGTCCTTTTTTACTCTGCTGACTTCTACTTCTGCAGGTCTTTTTTTAATTCTCTATTTGCCCCAAACCTGATTTTCTTCTACATCTACAGCATTTATAGATTTGGCCATATGAAACAAAGTCCATCATAACTGTGGCTTCCAGATGAAGCATATTTCTTGCTCATATGAGACTTGATCTGAAGTGGCAGCTGTACTCTATGAAACAATAAAGGTCCCAGCCTCCTTCTGTCTTGATGCTGTATGCTTCTCAGGGTGTTACTCTCCTTCATTTCCCAGGATGGCCAGTCATACATTTGTTTTCCAGCAAAATTCTTCCTTCAAAAAAACATCCTGCAAGTTTTACCCTCAATTGCACTCACAACCCATTGGTTAAATTGTAATCACATGGGCATACCTTGCTGAAGGGCAGCATGGGAAATGTGGGAAATTCAGGGAGGTCTCTCAACTTACTAAGGAAGGTGGAAGGAATAATAATGAATATTGGTTTTATCAACAGCAGTCTCTATCTTACCCCTCTTCATATTTCAGCTCTAAGAAAATAGATCTCTGATTGTACTCTTTGACCACTGGCCTCCCAAGTATAACATTGTATTTTCTAAGAAAAATGGGAAAGCAGGACCTGCCAGTAGAGTTAAGAGACTCTTTCTATTTCATAAAAACTAACATTCAAAATCTTTGGTGAGAAAGTCATATGCATGTGTTAAATACTTAACCTTAATTCCCTTATTTCATTCTCAAAGGAATTCTTGGAGGCTAGTACTATTATTATTCCTCAATTTACAAATCAGGCTTTCCAGGAGATACAGTGAACTTTCCCCAAGGTCTCATAGTAAGTGCTAGGTGAAAGTGGTGGTGGCCTGAGGTCATTGAACTCTTTCGCTGTGATGTCAGACAAATTGGAGTTGCTCATTAACACTTCATAAAGCCCTCCCCTGTTCATTATAATAAGCAGACACTTCTAATTATAACCTAAGCAGGAAATGTTGTTTTAAATAGGTTAGGAGTCCTAAGTTGAAGGGATGAGTCTTGCATTCTGTTTCTGAGTAAGAACTTGGATCAGAAAAAAATTTGGTGATCAAACTAATGAAGGAGTCCTTGTGCTTTATTTTGCCATCAAAAGCGCTCTTTGGGGTATTCTGACAGGCACAAGGAAACAGATACGGAGCTATCACAGGACTTTTTGAATGAAGTCCATTACTTTCATGGCCTGAATACCATTTCCTCATATTCTGGATTCTCTCAGTATGTTCTGTGACCTGGTATCAGGCCTAAGTTTATGGCCTTGCTGTGCCTGTTTTAGAATTCATACACCATAGTTGATCTCAGACATTACTGGACTCCCATTTGGGGACAACCATGCTTTTAAACATTTTGTTCTCTGATCAGTACGGTGAATTGGTTGTACAGACAAAGTTTAACAATGGGGTTCTCTATGAAGAAAGCATGTCCCTACAGTCAAATGCCTCTCTGGCCCAAATCAAGATATGTGGATCAGAGGAGGGGCACCTGAAACTTGAATATTTCAAATTAGAAATGTTGGTGAAGTGCATGTCTTCATGGGGCAGGTGGGAGCAGATGGGAGCAAGCCCCTTTGTAAAGGGTATTTATAGTGTCCTTACTGAGAATGAGGAGTCAGTCATGCAGTGAACCCTTCAGGAAGAGGTTCCTAGGAGAAGGAATAGCAAAAGCAAATGCTCTCATGGGGAAAATGGAAGAGGCAAGAAATAAATGAATATCACTGTTGAGCTTTATATATATATATATATATATTTTAAAGATTTATTTATTTGTACATTCAGAAACTGGGGTACAGGCCAGAGGCTCAGGGGTGGCGAGAGGCTTCACTAGAGACAGAGTGGGGAGCAGAACAGGCAGATCGACGAAGTACACTGCTGAGGGGAGCAGCGGGCGGGTCAGGAGAGGTCTGCCACGCCATGTGGTCACCTCCGGGGCAAGCGGGAATTGAACTCATGCGGAAGCGGCTTTAGATTCTCAGTGCTGTGCTTTAACCCGCTGCGCCACCAGGGAGGGCCGAGCTTTATATATTTTAGCTTGTTTGTTACAGGAGGAGACAGAAGCTCATAGTTAACAGTAACTTTCCCTCCCCACCATCGAGCATTAATGGGCATTTTTTGGACCAATCTCAGTGATGCTGAGGTAAATGCCTTCATGCCTGTCAGATTATACCTTGTTTAGAATGAGTAGTTTGGGAGAGTGAGTTGCATCTTCCTCTATGTAGTGTTATCTTTTGCTTCTTTGAACTCTCCTTTGGAAGTGGCTAGATTGACAGCATTCCTTTCTGAATTCTTTTGAGGTCTGTAGAGGCTTTGAATATAAGAAAACAATGATTTTTTTACATTAGTGGTTTACACAAATATTTAGATAACCCTTTCCTCTTAAAATCCTTTAAAGAACTTAAAGGGTTAGAAATTAGAGCATTACAGCAGAGTCCCAAACATAGAATTTATAGAAAATTGGAGGGTGCTCCAAGGGTGTTCTGTTGGCAGAAAAGCTGTGCTGCTTTAAAAACAATGGCAGCTTTTTTTTATTTACCGTGACTAGGGCCTCACAGATGTGCAGCAGCTGCCGACAGTCCATCAATTAATAGCAGATTTGCACATGGTTCCAGTTTGGATGCTTGAGTTCTTAATGTAATGCTAACTCAGCTGTTCATATTAAGGTTTGTAATATACCAAGAAGCTTTTTCAAAAAGCAAGCATAAAGTACACAGGTTCAATAATTAATTGTGGGAATTTAATAGTACATTCTGGATTTATTTGTTACTTGCCCAGGCTCAGTAGAGATCCTTTTGATGTACTTCCAATAACAATAAAAATAACAGCTTGGTGAAATAAATGGACTCTGGTGGAGCTCTGAAGTTATGGGAAGGACTTTATCTTTTATTAGCATTGCTCTTTGACATTGACCATGAGTAAAACAATCAATGCCCTATTTTTAGTTTACAAATTGCATCCACGAACATTGTTTTTACTTCATTTTTACAACTGCCTTATGAGCCAAGTATAATTATGTTTATTTTATGGCTGAAGAGACTTGGCTAAGTGATTTGTTCAAGGCTCCAACAAAGCTAGCAGGTGACAGATACAATATTCAACTGGATGTTGTATATAGAGTTCTAACTCCTGGAAAGCACCATCACTTTGAGATCTTCAAAAGCATCAGTGACCATCTTCAGGACAGTGACTGAGGGATTTTCCCTATATAAATATTGTTTTAAAATTTTAAGGAAATAACTGCAGATTCTGAGCCATCGTGACCCTGAGAATACTTTCTATAATGTCCTTTAACCCAGAATTCCTCAAGACTATTTGATTTCTCCTTCAGCTTCAGAATTTAATATTATCTTGTGTTTTATTTTACCATGTTGAAGGTAAAGTCTGAACAATTTTTATTAAGGATTTATAGGTTGTTTGTCTAAGTTTTTATTTTATTTTAGAAAAAGCATAAATATGAATAGAAATAACTAAAAGCTAACTCACAAAATAACCAAGACTTCAGCTATGCCCATATCTACATTATGCATTATAAGAAATGCTTTTGAGGTTATATTTTGATCCCAAGGACTAGATAGTTGGAAAAAAAGATGGCAATTTTGTTGTTAGGAGTGGGCCAATAACAACACTCTTACCAAAAGAAAAATAAGATTCCTGCATGAGATTATACTTGCAAAATTTTCTAGAGAAACACAAAAAAAGGTAAGTATAAGGTGTAATCATGGTTGACTCAAAAACTAGGGGAATAGAGACTACAAAACCCTTAACCCTGAAAATAATCTTTTACAATGATTTTTCTTGGAATGAAGCACAAAATATAACATATGAGGATTAATGCTAGAGAGGAGACTACAAAAATACTCTTGAGACAGCAAAGCGTACTTAGGGAAGCATGCACAAAACACTAGAAGAAAGCAAAATCTTGGGCTCTTGGGAGAACTGCACTGGAGAATGGAGGAGGAATAAGGGTGGTAGGAAGGTAAGCAGTTGCCAGGTCATTCTGGGCTTTGTAAAGATCCTGCTACCTGGAGTACCTGAACATTTCTAAGAACTGATAAAGGCAAATTTGCATTTTAATAACATCAGTGGAGAAGACATGGAAAGCTCTAAGGCAAGGGTAAGGAAGACCTGTTAGCAGGAGTATTAGGAAGCCAGAGCTGGAGTGAGTGCATTGACCAGTTGTGGGGGTGTACAAATATGGGATGGATTTGGTGTTTGCCTGTGGGGACAGAGAGAGGAGACAGTGACCCCCGCATTTCTTTATGTCTATCCATTCTGACCTATAACACCCTATGCCGTAAACCATGGTCCATTCTAGGGCTTTGGTGGACAATCAGCAAGAGAGATTTCTTAATTCTTGAATAGGTTTTTTTCCGAATAATCACCCTATCCCAAATTGCTAGTATCCTTGGGGCATTTTTTTTCTTCAAAGAATCTTGTGGGTGAATGATTGCCCTTTTCCAGATCTCTTTATGCAGGGACATTTTATTTTAATCCAGCAGCAAACAATTGTCTGAAGTGGCTAACCAGAAGTATAATGGTTCAGCTTCTTTAATTAGAAGATGATAAACCTCCTAGAACATATGCCATATAAACACCATACATGTGTGTGCTTCTTTTATTTTAGTTTACCACTTCCAGGTGGCAAGAGTGATTACAGCTAAAATTTGAAGGTCTGTTATATATAACGGGGCTCCATAGGACCTACAAGATAAAGTGGAAGTGTTTTTGAAGGACATACAGACAGTTCGTATTGTGTTTCCTATGTGCTCCGCTGCTTTTTGCTCAATACTCTGTGCAGTATTGCTGAGAACAACTAGTTTATAGTTTCAGAGATTAAGGTGAAACATCAACAATACTTATTGAGCTAGATGCTTCAGAAATGAGTGTTCCAAACAAGCGATATGTATTCTTTTATGGAACTTCTTTTCTAGTAGGTGGAAATAGAAATAAATCAAGATTTAAAAAAAAGTACCATGAAATAAAATAGAATAAGGAGATTGGAGATTGCAGGTGCTGCATTTTATATGGTGATCTGGAAAACTTTCTGAAAAGAAACAGTTCAGCAGAGATATACGAGAAGCAATAAAGCAAATCAGGGGGCTATCTGGGAGAAGAATGCGATAGCTTAGGTGCCATGGTGCGGGGTCAGGTATATGCTAACTAGTGACTACAGAAAAGAGATGGAAAGAGAGGTGGGAGATGGGAACAGAGATGCATCAGAGGCCAACTCCTTTAGATCTTTTAGGCCACAGGAAGATTTTTACTCTAAGTAGTATAGGAACCATTGAAGGATTTTAAGCAGAAGAGTAAAAATAATATGTCTTCTTTTTTTCTTTCTTTCTTTTTTTTTTTTAAGATTTATTTATTTATGCGTACAGAACTGGGATACAGGCCAGAGGTACAGGGACGCTGAGATGATTCACCAGAGACAGAGTGGGGAGCAGAACAGGCCGGCTGAATGAAGTACACTGCTGAGGGGAACAGCGGGTGGGTCAGGAGCGATCTGCAACGCCATGTGGGTCACTTCAGGGGCAGGCAGGGATTAACTCATATGGAAGTAGCCTTAGCCCCAAGTGCTGTGCTTTCACCTGCAGCACCACCAGGGAGGACCCAAAATGCCTTATTTCTTAACACACTTTTATTTACTAGATTGCAGGGAGGTAAGGATGGAGGCAAAGACATTAGTGAAGAGACTGCAGCAGTAATTCAGATGAGAAATGATGGTGGTCCCGACTAGCAGCATGGGTAGTAAGAAGAGGTGGGTTAGAGCTATCTATGAGTGTATATAAAAATATATCCAGTGTATATTATAGCATTTAATATATAATAAGTAAGTACTTTTAATTTCAAATATGTATTAAAATTGGAATGGGAAACAACTCAAGTAGAAGGAAAAAACCCCAAGTCCTCCCCTCTGAGCTTCAACAATTAATTATCTACTTATGATCAGTCTCACTTCTTCTCTATCTGTACTTGTCCCTCTGAATTATTATGAGCTAAATCCCAGTCATTATATCATTTTATCCTTAAATATCTCAATGTGTCTCTCAAATACAAGGGCTTCTTTTAAAAACATTTTCCGCAAGTCCTCATCTCACCTAGAATATTAATAGTAATTCCTTAATATCATCAAATAGCCAGTTTATTAAAATTTTCCCAGTTTTTTAAAGTGAAGTATCACTTCTCCCTTTTTACAGTTTGTTTGAACTAAGGTGCAGTGTTCATGCACTGAAGTTCGTTGATATTGCTCTTAAATCTCAACCTTTAAAACTTCCTTTCCATTTCTGTTTTTGTTGCCTTGCAGTCTTTTTGTCAAAAAGCCAAAATGTTTGCACCAGTCTGGATTTTGTTGACTGCATCCTCATGGTGTTCCTCTACCTCCTGTATTTCCTGATAGTTAAATTTAGAGACTTGATCATATTTAAAATCAGATTAGATTTTTGCAAGTCTGTCTCATAATTTGTGTTTTCTATTTCCATAGGGGTTATATAATACATGGTTGTTATTGTTATCATTGCCCTCTTCTGTTATTTTATCAGGCATTGCAAATGGTGAATTCTATCAGTCCTTCTTCCATGTTAGCTGGAATACTTCTATGAAGAACTTTCCCTTTTCAAATTGATGACCACCCCGAATAGTTCACATAGTAAAGGTAGGGAAAAAGCTCAACTTTCTGTGTGTTTACCAGCTTTCAAAAATAAAAAAGTGGTTCTCTTGCCTTCTTCTAAGGTGAATAATGAACTTTCTCTCTTTTCCTCTATTATTCATAACTCAGTGTGTTACTTGGTTGAGTCTAGAATAATTATTATTCTTATTAGTGCTCAAATAGACCATGTTTAGGCTGTCAGACCCGTTTAAGTTGGCTTCTGAGTCCTTTTCACACAACCTGGCAATTTTTGACTCTTCCCAGCTTTCTGGTAGCAGAAGCCAGGCCCTTCTAGGACTTTTTCTGTCCCAGTGTTAGAATCAGTTATTTTTCAAAAACTTGTTCCATTTGGAGGGAAGTGGTGTTTCAAGACTACAGTCTTGGTTGACTTTTGTGTCTAGTCCTTTTCAATAGACAGAAACCAATTTTTTTTATAAGATAAAGTATTCATATAATAATTCTAACACACATTTAGGGACATGGGGTTTTTATTTAATTTTATCAGCCATTTACATCAGTGTCTCTTGTATCTATATCTCCTTTTACCTATGTCAAAAATTCATTTCTCAGTTATACCAACATAATTATTTATTTGTTTTATGCCATAATATGTAGTCTCAGAATATATCAGAATTGTAATACCAATACTGCCTCCAAGATAATTTAAGGTATAAAATATTGTGTGTGTGTGTGTGTATTTCACATTAGGGCAGTTACTTGTATCTTTAAGTATTTGAGATAGTTTCTCTTATTACAACATGAATTTTCTATTTGGGTGATTTGCATTATTTAGCCTTCACATTTTAGGGGTTGTTATAAAATTTATGTTTGTAATTATATAGAATATTACATAGTTCCAAACTTAGATGTATAATAGAAGTTATATTCAACAAAATTCAACTCTTATCCCTGTATCATGCTTTCTGCCCCAGAATTATTTTGGGTTTCTCTTTTTGCTTTGTAACTATGAACACTTTATAGATATGTTTTTTTTTTAACCCCATTTCTCTCTATTCCCCATTATCTCTCTTAAGGAAGAGGGAACTCCAGACATTTTGGATTCAGGATAGAATCTGAAGAAAGCATAAATCATATTTCCTGAAAGATTGGATGGATATAGTGTCAAGGCTGGTGACAGATATGGCCCGATCGACCCATAGGTGTCCTTCTCTGACTGTCCAAGTTGGCTTGGTTTGCCTCATTCACTCTGGCACTCTGTTCTGCTCTGTGTTTAGTGCTACCTGGTGCACAGCACATCCTTCCAAAATGGCTCAGACTTGTTTTCCTCGCCTAGGCAGTAGGCATTGCACAGCTCCAGGGCAAGGATCTTGATTTCTTCACTTTTCCCACCATCTATTTTTACACGGTAGCAGCTCCATCAATACACGACTAAGTGGCTAGGCAGGCACAATTCTAGGTTCTTTACTTGAACATCTCCTCAAGGTAGATGTTTTATCACATTTTACAGAAGCAGAAAATGAGACACAGAAAGGTTGAAGCAGCTTACCTAAAGAAATAGCTAATAAATTGCTGAGCTAGACTTTACACCTGGGTCTGTCTGATGTCAAAGACATACAGCTCTAATTTTTCTCTCTTCAGTGAAAGGCTGTGGGAAACTATCCACATTTTGTCTTTATTAACTATGTGATCTCACCGAGTAAGCCCCTTGATATCTGTCTCTACAGGATACAAGCTATGGTATGTGGGAGTTCATATTGTTGTAACAGACACATTTAGGATAATGCCTGGTACACACTAGGCATTTGAATGTTGGCTGGTTTTAGTTACCATGTGTTACTTATCTTTTATTTTATTAAAAAATTAATTATTAATACATATTTTACATCACTGTTCATTTTTGTATAACGTTTGCTTCCTCTTCTCAGGTGTAGTCCCCATAAAATTCCTACCACTAATCCACCCTTGAACCATCAGCATAGTCCCTTGTGCTCTTCCCGCTCTTGTTTTTTTTTTTTTTTAAAGATTTATTTATCCATGCATGCAAGAGCTGGGGTGCAGGCCAGAGATGAGGGGGGTGGGTGGGTCGGTGAGAGGATTTACCAGAGACAGAGTGGGGAACAGAACAGGCTAATTAAGTGAAATACCTACGCTGCTGAGGGGAGTGGCATCAGGCAAGACAGGGGAGGTCTTCTGTGCCACGTGGGTCAGTTCCCACACCAGGGTTGAACTGACATGCTGCAGTGACTGCCAGTTGCTTCATATTGCTGCGTCTTACCCTCTTGCAACACCAGGTCCCTGTTTTGATTCCTCTCCCTCCCCTTCCACTGCAATATATCTCTCATTTATAGTCGTCTGTGAATTTTGCTTATTTATTTATTTTTTCTGGTTCCTATATTCTTTGATTTCCCTATATTTCTCCCATCATTGAACCACTGTATTAATTTTAAAGAGAATACTAGAACACTGTGTCAGAGCGCTGCACTCTGAGCCATGTGTACTCTTGTGTAACCTACCCAGCTTTCCTTTTAGGGGGGTACAGTCAGATAAAAAGACAAATGGTATGTACAGATGTTTAATGATTACAAAAAAAGGGCAACTGGGGAGTGGCCAGTCAGTTGAAGACTCCAAGAAACAGGGAAAGAGACCAGAAGGAGCTTGCAGCTGCCGCCACCAGGATTCCTGTGTGGAAATAGAGAACAGAAACCATAAGGTGACTTGAATACTTTTGTTTGATGCATGCCATTCATAGTGGCAATTGCGAGTTTGCTCCGTGTTCAATTCAGTGAAGGTCCTATGATCACAATATCATACTTTCATTTTTGTAGGATCTGTGAGTCATGGAGCCACCCGGTGTCAGTGGGACCTAAGAGAACAAATTCCACTTCCACCATAGGAAGTGACTTTGTGCAGAGAGGGAAAGCCAACTGCTTCCATGCATGCTGGTATTTGGGACTTGAACTCCTTTGGTTAGTCTCATGGTCAGACAGTGCTGATTTCTACCTACCTGCAAGCCTAGGAGGGAGTGGGCACACATGTGTGATGCACTGGGAGCAGGCACGATGCCTCCACTCACGTGCTGCCCCTTCGTCCTTCACTGCAGGCTTCTGCTCCCATAAGGAGCACATTGCCAGTAGCTGCCGAGGATGGAGTTGGGTGCCTCAAGGCTGCAGCCCTTTCTGCCTTCAGACCTATATTGTGCGAGGTTTCCTTGTGGCCTTTTCAGGGGTACATCCATGCATACACTATTGGGTGGCGCTGAAACTTCTGTTTGTTTCTCTGCCAAACAGGGTTGCAAATGAAGAACGTGACCTGAATGGCATGGGATTCAGAGCCAAGCAGATCTGGTTCATGTTTCAACCCTGATGTTTGTTAGATATGTGACTTTTTCCAATTACTTAACTTTAACAAGCCTTTGTTTCTCCCTCTGTAAAATAAGCATAATAATATATCCTTTGACGGGTTGTTGTAAAGATTAAATGTGAGGCATTTAATAGACCCATATTCCTGTATAAAAATTCTTCAATGGACCCATATTCCTGCATAAAAGTTGCCCAATGGATGTTCCCTCTTACTGCCCTTCCTCCCTCCTTTGTCTCCTTCTCCTTGCACGGCTTATTTAAGGCTTTTCATTTTAAAGCTGCTTATCTTCAGTGCAACTTCTTGTACTACTCTGTTTTTTCAGAAGCTCCTCACGGGTGTTGAAAAGATGCAGACTTTGGTCCCCACTTTAAGATTAAAAGAAAAAAAGGAAATCTGTATATTTAAGCAGTCACTTCAGGCTATTTTGACAGTGGCCTGGCATTTATACTTTCTAGAGTGATACCTGATGTTTAATCCTGGGAATGCCTTGTGCAACTACTTGCCAGGCTTCTTAGCTCGAGCAGGTTTTATAACTTATGGACTGTGAAGGTCTTTTGACTTCTACCAGTTAACCACGCACACGTTTTGAAATGGCCGATAACTTGTTTCAAACGAGGAAAGTTTATTGTGGATTACACAATAGTCAGTGGTGACTAGACCCATATTCCTGGGTTGAGAGGGGTTCATCACCAGGGCAGGGTTGGAGGGCAGAGGGCATTGGCTGAACTGGGAGGAATGGTAGCTCACATTTCAGAACCTTTAAGCACCTGCAGGTGCTTTAGCTGTCTCACATATACAGCATCCCTCCTCCACCACAAAACCCTCTGTCCCCCACACAGGAGAAAGCTCATCCTGGTTGATTAGGTTTTCAACACCAGGATGGTAACAAACAAGAACCAGGTTAACTCAATAACGCAAATAAGGACCAGGTTCCATAGCCCTGTAATCTAACCTTTCTGAGCCTTATTTCAGCACCTGTAACTTGATCTTTTTTGCAGGGTCCTTGTAAGGAAGAAATGAAGCAGTGTTTGTGAAGCTTCTGGCTTGGACCTGGCACCTTAAGGGAAGCCCAGTGATGATCAGCTCCTCAGGGCTGTCACATTTGCTTGGACAGCTGTGCTGCTCACAAGACAGGCTTGTCTGATGGGGACTGAGGTCACATGCTAGAGGGCTTTGTACATTTTCCATCATGTACAAAGGTTCTGTATGAGCTTGCTGTAGCCCCATTTCTTTTCTTAAAATAAGGAAACCAAACCTTTAAAATATACCCACCAGCCCTTTCTTACACCATTCTCTGTGTTTTGCAGAAGACACATTATTCATGATGGAAGGACACCCACTTTCAGCTTTTCATGTCATCCCTCCATTATCAGGACCCCTTTTGATGCCTGTCTTTGAAATCTCAGAGCCTGTGAGCTCTGATCATGTTATCTGGGATCTAAAAGGCACTGAGGGAGACCAGACACTGCTGATGACTTACCAGCCCTTTCAGGGCTCAAAGAAAGCTGTGACCCTAGCTTTGTCAGTGCTAATGTGCTTTCATACCTCAAAGAGCCTTGACCATGGGCAGGTCTGCCACATCTACAGAATGGTTCTTTGGGAAAGGTGGGAGCACATTTGCAGGTGGATTCTTTGAACTCTTGTCCTTTTCCCCTCTCAGGTGTTCTGTCATCACTGGGATGCAGCAGTGTATGTGGCTGGTGAAAATGAGAACCAGTCTGAGCAGCTTCTCATCCTAAAACCTGTGTATGCCTGCAGGGTAGTGCAGTTGGGGAGCAAGGAGAGTACTTTAGGGAAGAGCACTATTTTGAAATTGAGACATACTTGAAATGTAACATTATATAATAAATCTTAGGTGTACAACATGTTTATTTCATGCATTTTGATGTTGTAATATAATATTCATTATGGTGATAGTTAACCTTTCTATCATGTCATATAATTTAATCATTTCTTTTGTGGTAGAAATAATTAAGATCTAATCTCTTAAAAATTTGATTATTATAATACTATAATGTTTGAATATAAAAATCAAATTAAAATTTGATTATTATAATACAATGTTGTTTACATTTGCCATATTGTGCATCAGATCTGTAGGACTTATTTACCACTTGTTGTGAGCTTGTACCATTCAGTCACATCTTCTTACCTCCCAGTCCCTGGTAACCACAATTTCACTCTCTGTATTTATGTTTTTTTTTAAAAGAACATGTGTAAGGAAAGACTGTTTTAAGTTGCTACCGCTGTCCTGCGGTGTGACCACTGCGTCTGCATGAGTGACCACAGGCATACGGCTGGGCTTTCCTTTCTGGTGAAAGTCTCAGAAGGCAATTT
Organism: Condylura cristata; assembly: GCF_000260355.1. Lineage (NCBI taxonomy): Eukaryota > Metazoa > Chordata > Mammalia > Eulipotyphla > Talpidae > Condylura > Condylura cristata. The sequence goes on from NW_004567109.1 coordinate 38,179,170, forward strand.
CCCTTATTTGTGCCTTCCCAGCAACTGATGTTTAGCAGGTTTTTCCTCCTTAGTGTTTGGTCTTAAAAATATTCTTAGATGATACACAGAGCAAATATCAGCCAGGACCTGGCTCTTGATTCTGCAGCAGTGCTTTCTGGTTGGGTGGACTGTTTCCCCTTTATGTTTGAAGCTTTTGACAAATACGTAAGAGGCAGCCACATGCTATGAGAAGAACTTGGGCTTTGAATGGGATAGACTTGGGGGGTGCTCTGACTGGGTGACTATAAATATGTCTTGGACCCTCAGTTTGCTCATATGTAAAAGAGGTTACTTGGCAACATGACTGAAGATCAAATGTGATCATGGATATAAAGCTCAGAAGAAATCTGGGTACACAGCATTTTGTCTTTTGAATCTGTGCATAGTTGCAGCCAGTAGAAGAAAAGCGCATACTCTTTCCTGCTCCTCCTCTCCCAACTCCAGACTCCTAATAATTCCTGATGATAGTACCCCATGGCAAAGATGGGATGATGATAATGATTACTTCTCTCTGAGCACTTCTTGCATGTATTTTTCTTTATCCTTTCTAACTTAACAGTGATTATCTGAAAGCCAAGGTTCAGAGAGGCTTCATAGCTTCCTTCAGCATATGGAAGACAGGGAAGGTGGCTGCCATGATAGAAATGGTCCCTCCAACATGACATTTTTTTTATATAACAGTCTATTTTTACATCATTCTGTACTTTTTTTTTTTTCAATCTCAATTGTAATCCCTGCGGGTTTCCCATCACCAAGTCACCTGTGTGCCCTCACCATAATCCCGTGCACTTCCCTCCCCACCCCCATCCCCCGTTTTTGATCCCATTCCCCACTCCACCCCCACAAAATGTCTCTGGTATATGGCTGTTCATTATTCTTGTTATT
>NW_004567109.1:38181690-38183216 GCF_000260355.1 Condylura cristata
GGATGGTTTTGATTAGTTCCTCTGTGGAGCTTTTAGGGTTTTCCATATAAATTAACATATCGTCTGCAAATAAGGATAGTTTTACTTCTTCTTTCCTTATTTGGATTCCTTGTATGCCTTTTTCCTGTCTTATTGCTCTGGCTAGAACTTCCAGAGTTATGTTGAAGTGCAATGGCAATAGTGGACACCCTTGTCTTGTTCCTGATCTCAAAGGAAAGGCTTTCAGCTTTTCTCTGTTGAGGATAATATTGGCTGTGGGTTTATCATATATGGCTTTTATCATTCCTCCAACATGACTTTTTTAAAGAAGAATTAAAGAAAAAGATTTATTTATGCATACGGGAACTGGGGTACAGGCCAGAGGTACTGTGGGGGGTGGTGAGAGGATTCACCAGAGACAGAGTGCCAAACAGAACAGAAGGATTGACTGAAACACACTGCTGAGAGGAGCAGCGGGAGGCAAAGGAGAGGTCTGTCACGTCACGTGGGTCAGCTCCGTGGCCTGGAGTTGAGCTCCTGCTGTAGTGGCTGCAGACAGCTTCACAGTGCTGCACTTTAACCCCTTGTGCTGCCAGGGAGGGCCCCCAATGTGACTCTGGCCTTTAGACTCTTCTGAAGTTTGGGCAACTATTATGCCAGGGAAATAATCAATTATCTCTCTCCTCAGCAGCACCCAATGTTTGATTTAATTAATTGTCACTGATGCATGTCAATTATCTTCATGGGGGTGAAGAAACAGGTCTCAGAAAATTTAACACATCTGGCAGTGCTATGCTCAGAATTCAATTAAGACCGTGATTTCCAATTAATGGGCCCTTATGCCATGATAAGGTCATGCCATTAATCTTGTTTTTATTTTAGGATTTTCACTGTCATGATTTCCAGTGAAGTCCAGCCAGTCTTGTCAGGATTATTGAAGCATAATTAAGCCAAAAAGACAGAGCAGCTAGTTAGCATGGGAGCGAGGGAAGGATCCCTTCTTGGTAAACCTGTTTTTTGCTGCATTGGGCAACATGTGGGGATTTCCATCCGAGGGCCATTTCCTGGATGTGTGATCACTGTGTCATTCAAATCCCCAATGATAAAATCTTCAGATAAGAAAAGAATTTCAGAGTCCCAGTTGAGGATACACTGGGAGCAATGTAATAGTTAATTCAGTGCCACCACATTTCTCCATCTCAAGTTACCATTTACTGAGTTGTAAATGTAACAGACAAAAGCTTTCTTGGTTAGTACATTTAATCATTGTGGTCATTCTATGAGGAAGGTATCATAGGCTTTCTCTTTGCATAAAGTTATACAATTAGTAAGTGACCTTTGTACCAATTGGAAGAATGTGGAAGTTCCTAGATGCAGACCACCCCCTCCTGCCTGTTTCTTCCCAATTTCATTATTTGCCTGGGAGGATTTCCTCCACAGTCCCCTACAGGAACAACAACATAGACTGGCTGACAAATGCTATTTATGGTTGCCATCCAAATGACAGACAGGTGCTTCTTTTCATTATCATATATATATATATATAT
>NW_004567109.1:38184141-38184747 GCF_000260355.1 Condylura cristata
ACATCCTCACCAACATTTGTTGTTGCTAGTTGTTTGAAGATGTGCCATTCTCACTGGGGTGAGCTGGTATCTCATTGTGGTTTTAATTTGCATCTTCCTAATTGCAAGTGATGTTGAACATTTTTCCATATGCTTGTTAGCCATCTGCATTGGGTCTTTGGAGAAGTGTCTTTTTGGCTCTTCTGCACATTTTCTGAAGGGGTTGTTTATTTTTGTTGAGTTTTATCAGTTCTCAGTATATTTTTATGATTAATTCTTTATCGCTAGTTTTGTGTGAGAAAAATTTTTCCCAATCAGTGGAATGTCTCTTTGTTTTTTGTAATGTCTCTTTTGCTGTACAGAAGCTCTTTAACTTGATGTAGTACCATCTATCCTTGCCTTCACTATCGTTGCATTGGGTGCTCTGTCTTTAAAGATGTCACTGAAGTGTCTTTAATCCACTTTGAGTTGATTTTTGTGTATGGTGAGAGGTAGTGATCTAGTTTCTTTTTTTTTTTTTTTTTGCATGTAGCTTCACAGTTTTTTAAAGATTTATTTATTTATTCATACAGAACTGGGGTACAGGCCAGAGATGCGGAGGGTGAGAGGATTCACCAGAGACAGAGT
>NW_004567109.1:38184877-38209478 GCF_000260355.1 Condylura cristata
GTCAGGAGAGGTCTGCCACGCCATGTGGTCTCCTCCGGGGGCAGGCGGGAATCGAACTCATGCGGAAGTGGCTTAAGCTTCTTTGTGCAGTGCTTTAACACGCTGCGCCATTAGGGAGGGCCTGTAGCTTCACAGTTTTACCAGCACCATTTGCTGAGCGAATTTTCTTTATTCCATTGTATTTTCCTTGCTCCTTTGTCAAAGATTAACTGTCCATAAACCTGTGGGTTTATATCTGGGTTTTCTATTTGAATCCACTGGTCTGTATGTCTGTTTTTGTTCTACTACCATGCAGTTTTGATTATTATGGCTTTGTAGCTGAAGTTTGGGATTGTAATGCCTCCATTCTCTTTCTTCCTAGACATCATTATCATATTTAAGCCTCCTCACCCCAAGTCTCTTTAGTAAGTCATACTGTGCATTAAAATTCTAAGTGAGGCTAATAAACCCCAGAATGAGCACATATGCAACTGCTAACTAAATGGGAATGCAGAAATACTCCGAAGCTGAATCCCAGGACATACAAGAAGTAAAATCAGAAAATTCACAGCAGGCATTCAGAGGAATATTTAATCTGCCAAGGAAGGAAGATGTAATCTGCAAACATTTTATGGTTGTGGGGACTGAGGCTTCAAGGATTCATGGGCTTGCTGGTTAGGCAGTAAGAAAGGAGGGTGAGTGTCATGGATTCAGATCTGCTTATTCATAAAACTTTTGACTTTTCAACCACATTTTGTGGGTTGAGTACTTTGGCAAAAGTAATACATGGAGGGTCATTGTTGAGTTGAGGGAGTTTGAAGAGAGACTGGAACCAACCTGCTACCCAGCAGGTGAGCATGTGCCCTTGAGAATTATTGCCCCTGTCTCCTTGGCACAGAGCCTAGAGTTAGGGACTCTCCCAAGCCAACCTCTATTATTGACTTTGGTTGAATTTGTTCTGTGTTTAGTGTTCCCATGTGCGAGGATTGTGACTAGACCTTTATGAGATGTTTCATAGGTCAAATCCATGGTGGAGGCTTTATTCTGGACACCAGTGAAATGGAGGACTTGCAGCTTTTCTTTGCACATAGGTAGCAAATATTCCTCTGAATGCCTACTGTGAGTTTTCTGATTTTGTTCCTTGTATGTCCTGTGATTCACCTTCAGAATATTTCTGCATTCCCATTTAGTTAGCAGTTACATAGGTGCTCATTCTGGGATTTCTTAGCCTCACTGAGTATTTTAATGCACAGCATGACTTACCTAAGAGACTGCCTCTCTGAGGTTCCTACTAATGCATTTATTTGATAATTATATGCTGAAGGTATTGCCTTAAAATTTCCTTCAGGTGCCGTTGGGTGGAATTTGACTTTTGAAATATGCCCTAAAATGTGTGTTATCCTAGGGGAAATCTACTTGTTTAAGGCAATATTAATCTGCTCTCTTTGAGCCTTTTTGGAAATCTGCTGAGAATTATTTTTTGGTTATTTGTTTTGTCAGCATGAGGACCAAATCACACAAGCTGTTGCCCAGAGAACAGGTAAAATTCTTACTCTTTAGCTTGACTTGTAAGAATTTTGGGATCGGAGGCCACTCACCTTTCCAGCACCTGTCTTTCTCTAACAGATCTTTTACGTCCTCCCAGTTCCCCAAGGGAGTTTTATGAAATCCTGGTTCCAGTGCAGTGCCTCAGACAAATTCCTTTATCAACTGAGTCTCCCCTTGTGCTTCATCTGTTTTGGGGACTGTCATGCCCACTTCTCAGCCTCCTTAGCCTAGTCCCAGTACAGCTAAATTAGTCTCAGTTGTGCTCCATTCATTTTTATGTCCTTTCTTGACTTGGTGGCTTCTTAGCTGTTGTTTCCTCTTCTCTCTCTCAAGTGCCTTTCAGCTATTTTTACCCAGACTGCAATTCCAATACCACCTCTTCCATAAAATTTTCCTCTTTCCAACTCCCAACTACCTTTGTTTCTCTTCTTGATTTGGAAATAAGCTCCTCTGGACTTCTTTCCACTGTGTGTGTATGAGTGGATGTGTACTTGGTGAATCTGAGCAAAAGAAGGATCATTTAACAATTGTGAGTTAGTTCTCTGAGAGAGGCTGGCAAAAAGATAATGTTAATGACTTGAAAGTGTACTTTTCAGTGTTAAAAAAAAAAGAGGTAGAACCTATCTACTTCTCTGCATGTGCTCAGAACACAATAAATAAGTGTGCATGTATAATAATAACACAATAAATAAGTGCAAGGATAGACTGTTCTCTGGAATGTTAACAATGGTTACCTTGTTTGTTTTCTCTGCTTTAATTCCATTTTCCTTTCAGAGAAGTTAGTTAATCAGATGTTGGCAGTCTGTATATGTACAGGCCCCCCTCTCCCTTTGTCCTTATGTCATCCTTTTTTAAAAACCAGTTTTCTTTCTAATGCTCATGATGAATGTTCTTAGATGTGTTCAGAATTTCCATATTAAGTACAAATGTCCTACATATACTAAATATTGAAAGATATATAATATCATATAACAAAATATGATCTATAATTTATATACATATATTTACATCTGAACAAAACATCTACTTTTATTTATCTATTTACTTAAAGATTTGTTTATTTATGCATACAAGAATCAGGGTACAGGCCAGAAGTTGGGTAGGAGGCAGTGAGAGGACTCATCAGAGATAGAGTGGGAAGTAAAACAGGAGGATTGATGGAAGTACACTGCTGAGGGGAACAGCGGGCAAGTCAGCTCCCTGGCCAGGGTTTGAACTCATGCTGCATTGGCTGCAGATAGCTTCATAGTGCTGTGCCATGAAGCTATCCGTGAGCCACCAGGGAGGCCCATTGAAAAATCTAAAAGTAGAGATAGGAATTCACAGCTGACTGGTACTTTCTTCTGCCCTGTACTGATTTCTCCTTTATTGCAGCACCACACATAGACACTGATCTTCTGACAAGTTGCATTTCCAGCTCTGAAATCCCAGTATTCTTTTGCTTGGCCTCTCCCACAGGATTGTTCTGCAAGGGGCTTTCCTGACTTGAATACAATTCTATTTCTAGCACAACATGGAGCTTTACCAGAGCATGACCATGATAAGGTGAATAGCCTCAGGAGATCAGGGGTAGTATTTTGGGTGTGTCTTTGTTTTATCTTCTCTCAAAGTCTGGACTCTATTCAAAAGTATGACAGGAGGGACACAGGCTATGGAATTGGAGGTAAGTGTGTGTGTCCATCCATATAAATATCAAAATTTGTGTTTACACTTCAAATATGTGCAGTATATTTTCATAAATGTCAATAAAGCTGCATTTAAAAAATGTTAATGACAGTAATTAGGGAAAATAATTTTCTTTGTCCACTGTATCATTTGCAGCATGGGAATACATTGCTAATATCCCACTGAGCGCTAGAATACTAGGAGTCTGTGTTTGAGCAGGACTTACACCTCTGTGACTTTATGTACCTGATGTGTCTGAGGAATGAAAAAGTATAGGACTTGGCATCAGCTAGACATTTTTACTGCCTAGCTTAGTAGTCCTGCATGAATGAATTTGCCTATTTGAGACAGCTTCTTTATCTGAAAAATAAGAATCAAACTATCTTTCAGGTTTGTGTGGGATACCTTATGTTCCTAGCATAGTATTGGATAGTAAGGCTTCTTTGTGATTCGTGTTATTTGTGCAGCATGTGTGTGTGTTCTGTATAGTAAGCAGCCTGCCCTGTGTAGTATACATACTGTGATCTTAGAAACAATGAATATTCATCCACAACAGTTGCTGCTCCTTTGCAGAGCAACTTCTTGAAGACTTTGCTTACAGTGTCAACTCTAAATTTTTGCCTAGAAGAAGCCAACAGAGATAATCTTGCTGGAAAGAGAGGGGTTTGAGAAATTCCTCTTTATACATGGCAAGCACATGGCTTCCCAAAGATTCTTTAGCAATTAATTGGGAGTATTGTTCAGGTTCTCTCAGTTACTCTTTGAAGACTCTATTGTCTTCCCTCTCCCCATTAAATGGAAGGTTTTTGAAAAGGAGATTTCTGCTTGATTTTTCTTTGCTGTATACGTCCAGCAGTCTGTCTCTGCTTTTCTATCTGTGTCCTCTGTCATGACAGTCATATAGCAATGAGGACATTTTCTCTGTTCCAGCAACAAGGCTAGTTATTATAGGGAAATGTCATAGTTTTTTCTAATGCAATTCAAGCTTTGATCTTTTGGTTAGAGAAGGAAAAAGGGCATTTGATGGTCACTTTCTTCCTGGAGATAAGAGACCATGTGGTGGGCAGAGCCCTGTTTCTTGATAGCTTCACTGGGGATTCTGTTTTCATTAAACAGAATTGGTCATTACTGTTCCACAAAGATGAACATCTTTATTTGGCCCAAGTTGGAGTATAAAGATCTGCTGTATAGGTCTATTTCCCTGGTGCACACATCAAATGCTTAAAATATTTGTTGAATAAGTTTAAAGTTAATCTGTATTGTATTATATGAGAGCTTACTGACAAAACTTGTATCACAGCTTCAGCCTGAGTTCTGACGACCCACATAGGAATAAAATTTGCAGCTTCCATTTACCTGGAATATCCCTTGCATTCATGCCTCTTTTTTTGCTACCATGCATTGCATTTTATATACAATGAATCTTTACTTTGTTGTATTTCTCATTACTTCTACTCATAATTTTTAAAAATAATTTTAAAATATATTACATCCTTTTGGGAAAGAGGAAAGAGTAGTGACCACTTAATGAGCTCCTCTTATCTGTCAAAGTTAAAAATTTCTCCTTGGTCCTTTAATCAAGTATTAGACTGATGTATAAAAAGCTCTTGCTGAGTTTTATGAAATCCCCATTTCTTAGGCAAGCATGCTCAGCAGGTGCTGGGAGAATGAAGTGCTGCAACCAGAATTTCGAGCAGTGTGAAAAGACAGTGAAAGCATCTGGTTATATTTATTGCCTATAGTTGGGCCAAGATCAGGTCTCTGCCAAGGCTGATATGTTGTTTTCTTAGCTATCCCTGCTATCTTCTCTCTGAGCCTGCAGCATCTGTAGTGTCCCAGTTTCATGAACATTTATTAAATGCCATGTATTATGCTAAGATCTCAGGAGAGTGTGAAGAAGTATATGTTACTGATGACCTAGAGCCCCTGGGGCTAAGGTAGGGAATGGGGCTAGATCCATTCACAAATAGTTCTAGTACAAGTCAGATTGTTCTCAGTCCTAGGATTGCAGTACCAAGGGAAGTAGGAAAATGAGAGACAAAGGACTTCATTCCATCATCAAAAGAGGCAGGATGGGGAGGTGGCTAAGATCAGAAGCTTTGGGTCAGCCACATGTAGGTAAGTCCATTCGCATGCCCCTGTCACATGCCATGACTATTATCACACCTCACCAAAGTGCCAATTTCTCAGTGGGCCTCCTGCCTGCAATGTGCTTAGTTTGAGGGTCTCAGTGAGTAGTGTGTGGATCCTACTTAGCAGAGTACCCACCCAGAGTACTTGTTTAATAGGGGACATTTTCATATGATGATTGTATCAGAGACTTTGGACCTGGAGTGAACTTTGGGTTCATCTAGTCCCACCCCCCCTTTTTTTTTAATGTTCTTTGAGATCCTGAGCATGGGAAGGACCAAGGAGGTACTTCTCCCATCAAAGTCCTGAAAAGTGGGCACAGAAGTTATTGTACATACCAATTTAATGGTATCAAGAGTGATAACAACATATTTAATAAGTGGTATGATAATATAATGTATAGTATAATTATAGTGTTCTCAGTCTTTAAGCAAACAAATATATACAAGCAATTGTAACTTTTTACCAGGAGATAATTTTTTAAAAAAAAGATTTATTTATTTATGCATACAAGAACTGGGGTACAGGCTAGAGGTGGAGGGGCCAGAGTGAGGGTGAGAAGATTCACCAGAGACAGAGTGGGGAGCAGAACAAGCAGATTGACTGAAATATACTGCCGAGGGGAGCAGCGGTTGGGTCAGGAGAGGTCTGCCACACCATGCGGGTCACCTGGCCAGGGCATGAACTCATACTGTATGGCTTCGGATGGCTTCATCATGCTGTCCTTTAACCCGTTGTGCCACCAAGGATGGCCCACCAGAGGATAATTTTTATAATAACATTATTTATTATTATTCTAACTTTTTGGTTGATTTTACATCTTTGGTGTCCTATACCAGTTCAGTGATCACCATTTAAGCCAGGGCTTGAGATAGGGAATGGCATCAGATCCTTTTAGCAACTTCCCCCTTATATTGATTATAAGGGTTCTAGCAGTCACACCTGCTAAAGAGGTCTGTGTGTGCTGTTGCATCATAAAGGCTGGGCTACATTTGGATGTTGGTGTTCCTGTGTGCTTTGAACTCTCAAAGTCTAATCGCTGGTATCACCTGCTCAGTGGCCTGTGCCTGCCAGTGCTGGAGCTGCTTGTAGGTGGTGCAAAAGCCTAGGTTTCTTTGGTCTGCCAAATCTGTCCATGTCTAGGACTGCTGCTGCGTAATGGCATCAAGTGACATAATTTTAATAGCTCAGGCCACATGACAAATAGGACCAAAGTATCTCCATATTTCAAAAACCAGTGCCTGAGTGCTAGCAGTGCAAGTGACACATACTGTCCATACCAGTCACCAGATAACTTCAACAAGGAAGAGGAAACCAGAGAGCTGTGAAGATGTTCATCTCTGTGATGAACATCTTTGTGATTCTCAGATATCAAACATGAGTTTACTTGTGCTATAGCTAAAAATCCAGGAAGATATTCTCACTTTTTTGCACACAGTCCCAGTATCATTTTGTCAATCCTGAAAATGAACAGCAGGTTGTATTGTTTTGTTTTTGTTTTTGTCTTTTTTCTGCTTGTATTTAACTTTGCTGGAGAGACCTTTTTTTTTTTTATGGCTTTATTCTTTCCATTCCTCAGAACCACCTGAGAGCTATCATTTGTAGCATATTATTAAAATATACCATGAGGCTAAGGTTTTATAGAACTTTATCTTATATAATCAGAACCATCCCATGTGATACTCTATTAATGTTTCCATTTTACAGATAAGGAAGTTCAGACTTTGGTCAGTTACCAAACTGGAGAGTTGGTTCTCCAGGCTACATATGTATGTAATAGCAGAAGTTGAATCAAAACCAATTCTGACTGACATAAAGCCCATAGTTTGTGATGGGTTTGCCTCAAGTCTAACTTCTTGTTTGGCATAGGGAGTGTTGTTTTTTCACTTCTTTCTATATTTTTTCTGTGAGGTTGTTATTTCTAGTTGCAGTCTGTTGTTGGCAATCTGATAATTCATTTACATAAGAGCTGAATGTCTATGAATCAAATTAAAATTTTCTTTGCTTTAGGAAATATCAAATATCAAATGAGATCAAAAAGTTCCTGAAAACTGCAACCTTAGGTAAAATGACATATAATGAAAGTGGTGTCAGAGATTGTTTTTTCTCATCAGCTTTATAGCAAATGCTGTTGAATGAAATGATATTATTTGAGGACCTACTGCAGCTCTAATTTATAAAGAAGACACAGAGAAGAGGACATAGAGAAGTAAACTCTGCTTAAGACCACACAGCTTTTTTTTTTGTTTGTGTTTGCATAGAATAAAAGGTGTAGGCCAGAGGTGCCAAGGATGGGGAGGGTGCAGTGACAGAGTGGGGAGCAGAACAGGTGGAGCTACTGAAATACACTGCTGAGGGGAGTAGCAGGTGAGACAGAAGAGGTCTGCCTGCACCATATCCCCTGGTTAGGGATAGTGGTGATAACACTGAGACTTAATTCTTAGGCATCAGGGAGGCCCTAAGGTCACACAGTTTTTTAAGTGGAAAAACAAGTCTCCAAACTATGGCCCCTCTCTCCCAAGGACAATCCTCTTATCTTTAAGTTTCCAGGACTGGGATATATGTGGAATAAGATTTAAGCAATCTTTGGTTGTGGAAACCAAGGCAGTGGTCTTATCCATGATATGTCTCGTTATCCCCACATGTGACCTAGTCTCATAATGGCAGCAAAGCCAAGAGTTGAAAAATCAGTAATACACAAGGCTGATGAGACCTTCTGTGGTGATAGCCCTGGCTCCCCACCTCTTGCCAAGAATTGTGGAGAAGGAATAGCATTTCTTAGGTCTGGGGCTAATGATGCATCCTTGAAAAGACTTTTTAGGGTGGGGAATTTCTGTCCTGCCATTGGCAACTTTCTGGAAGCCAGGGAAAGACATGGTTATTTGCAACTCTCAAATAACCAGAGGGAAATGCCCTGTTGGTGGAAAGGAACATAAATATCAGCAGGTCATAAAGCCAAAATTAGTTTTATCCTTTATCTTTCACACAGGCTGATCTGAACATTACAGAATAATAACTCACAAATGAAACGGGAAAGGTAAGGCTGTCAAAGTGTCTCTGTGGAAATACAGATGACACCCTGAAGAAGACTAAGTTTCTAAGAACTTTGATTTTGTTTTAATTTTTAACTTTTTATGTTTGTTTTCATGCATTTTGTTCATTTTTGGACAGTACTTTATTTCTCCCCTCAGGTATAGTCCCCAAAATTCTCCCACCACCATAGAATCTTGAACCATCACCATAGTCCCTTGTCCTCTTCCATCCCCTGTTTTAACTCTTCTTCCTCTTCCCCTGCTGTATTGGTCAGAGCTATGGTCTGCCTGCTAGTTTCATCTTTTTCTTGATCTTTTGTTTGGCTTCTCTATATTGCTCATATAAGTGAAACCTTTTGATATTTATCTCTTTCCTTCTAACTTACTTTGCTGAGATTTTAGAATAACAAAATGTTAGAGAATAAAACTCTGGAGTCTTAGAGGCCCAGGCCTGGATCTTTCTCTTTATGTACTCTCACGCTCTCAGTCTGGCCCTGTCTCCACCCTTACCACTAGCTGAGACCTTCAGCTTCCCTAGGAACCATCAGTAATTTAGCAAGTCTATGAAGGGTGTGTTCTTACTGAGTGCCACTTTAGTTGAAACATTTAGAAAAGTTCAAAGGTGGCAAACTCTGGATTCCTAAGGATGTACATTTTTCCAAGTGTCTAGACCAGGGAGCAGGAGGGTGTGCTAACACTTTAGACTCCATGGCACACTATTCATCTTACCATAGCATGAAAGCAGCCTTGGACAATATGTAAATGAAAGAATAGACTTGCTCTATTTTAATAAAACTTTATTTACAGATACTGAAGTATGACCTTGACATTGTTTTCACTTTATTAAACATTATCCTCTGGACTTCTGCACTCATTAAAAAATGCAAACGCGGGCCCTCCCTGGTGGCGCAGCGGGTTAAAGCACTGCACTGAGAAGCTAAAGCCACTTCCGCATGAGTTCTATTCCCGCCTGCTCCGGAGGTGACCACATGGCTGATAGACCTCTCTTGACCCACCCGCTGCTCCCCTCAGCCGTGTACTTCCTCAATCTGCCTGTTCTGCCCCCCACTCTGTCTCTGGTGAAGCCTCTCACTGCCCCTGAGCCTTTGGCCTGTACCCCTGTTCTGTGTGCACAAATAAATAAATCTTAAAAAAAAATGCAAAAGCTGTTCTTTTTTCAGACTGTGCAAAAGTAGGAAGCAGATTGGATGTGGTTTGTTGACGATCTATTGCAGACGTTTCCTTTCTGACTGCATCATTTCCCTTTTGTTGTGTCATTTTTGGAAACTCCTCTGCTCTTCTTCTCAACTAGCTGAGGCTCAAATATCCTTTGGAGAATCTGTGTTTCTGGCCTTCATGTAGCTTGTTAAGAAGAGTCAGAATACCTACTTAAGGGAGCATTAGGACAAGTACCGAAAATGTCCTCTGTTTTTGTGTCCTGACTAGTTGGATGTGTGATTTGGGTCTCTGAAGTTACAGATGAACTCTGACAAGTGATTCTAGTTTCATCAGGATTCCAAGGCTCCAGTGAACACAGTGTTCAGCCTGAGAGATGATAAGGGTCTGCTTTTTAGGTAGTCAAGGATATTTATAACATTTAATAGGCTCATGCCTCCTGAGTTTTGTTCTAGCATGAAATTGAGAGTTGGAGAGCGGTCTGGATAATCAATTTGAGATCATCTCTTGGAACAGTAATAATATCAGAAGGGTGATCAGGCCAGAGGAGTAACTGCAAATGAAAATGAGATAATTATAAACATTTTATGCTACTCTAGCTTCACTATCTTTAAAATGAAAACACTCTACAGATTTTTGTATGGGGTGTGTTTAAAGGAAAACAATGCGCCTTATATCATTGGGTCACAGAATCCTATAGAACAAACTCATATTTGTAGCTCTGCCCCTAACCTGTGGAGCTGCCCATCAGAACAGATCTTGACACTTTTTCAGGGCCATAAGCCAGTGGGGGTGATTGGAACTCAGGCTACTGACACAGTGTGATTGCTTGGTTGGCCTGACAGACACAGTGATTTATAAGTGTGCTTGTTGCCCAGATAGCTGCTGCTGAAAGCAACCAGATGAAAGCAACCAAATGAAAGACATACATGTAGAAGTTGGAGAACAGGGAGAAGGCATGTGGTGATTGTATACAAGGCAGGTAATGACTGCCCTAATTACAGCTGTTACAATTGTGAACTGCTATGGAGCTGTAGTGTGTGATGTAGATATAGTAGAGGCTTTGGAACTGTACAGATCTCAGTTTGAATTCCAGGCTCTATCCCTAGTCAGCTAAACTAATAATCTTAGGTGAGTTCCTTTTTTATTTGAGCCTTCATTTCTTCTTACCTCCCACTCTGAATTTGTACTGACATAAAATTCCAAGGGAAGTTCTTAGGTGAGGAGAGTCACTAAGTGATATATATTAATGTTTATCTGTGTGTCCATTCATTGGTTTATTCACCATCATTGATTGTTCTTTGAAGTTTCTAGTGGAACTTCATTTTCAAGTAGGTACCTCATAGTGACTTAGCAGTAACCCATGTGATCAGGGTAGATAGACATAAGTCAATGTGTACTTAGAGGTATATGTATGAACATCTAAATTATACGTAGGAAGTTCAGTGGCTATCTGGCCAATAAATACAAGGTATACTGCTGCATTTGTAATTGGGGAAATCAGTTTAAGACCAACATGAGATATAGCTGCATGCTCACTATAGTGGTTGGTAAAAGAATAAAGTTTGACAATTCTGAGGGCTAAGGGCATGTAGAATGAGGGAGTACATATGCATGACTAGCAAGAATTTAAACTGATCTAGTTTGGAAAATGATTTGTCAATATCTAGAAATTCAAAGCTGTGCATTTCTTACTTACCAGCAAATTCCACTCCCTGGAATACACTAGAGAGAATCTCCTATATGTAATCAAGCTACTGCATTCATAATCATACTGTTAAGGGGAATAATCTTAGTGGCCACCAGTGAGTTAATGGATGCATATTTTAAGTGAGCTACAGTTATATGGGGTATCAGCATAGGTGGATTTTAAACAGTAATGCAAATAGAAAACCATTTATATATAGTTTGAAAGCATGGAAAATAATATATTTCTTATGGATAGTGATATTTACATAGGTAATAAAAGCTTAAAGAAATTATTTGCAATGATAAATATCAAATTCACAATAATATTGGGAGAACAAAGAAGGATATAATTGGAAGGGTTTCTAGGATACAAATCTCTCCTGTCATTTATTTACTCACTATCTATACACCTTCACACAAATCTCTTAACCACTGTGCCCATTTTCTGATCTATAAAAGAGAATAATATTATCTATTTCATATGCAGACTATGAGGATACAATGAATGAATATAGGTACAATGCTTAGACAAATCCTAACAGCTATATAGCTTTTTGCAATTAGTTTTTATTACACGAGTATTCTTATGATTCTTTATTTACTTAAAAAATCTTAAACATTGTAAATGTTTAATTCATAAATCCTTCAGTATTTATTCTAAAATGTAAGGACTATTTTTGAATATAATGCCTTGAAATTTAACAATATCAAATACCTAATAAGGATTTAAATTACAATTGCTCATTAAGTATCATTAATTTTTTACACTGTTTGAATTAAATTCCAGATAAAGTCCACACAGTATGCTCAGTTGATTTGCTTTTAAGACATTTTAAAAATCTACAGATAATTCTTTTTCAACTCTCTATTTCTTACAATTTATTTAAAATTTTATTGAATATAATGGATATATAAAATATTGCATACACTTAGTGCTTGCATCTTAATGCTTTTGTACATGCATATGTGCTCATGCTATTATCACCTTAACCAGGACACTAAATATGTCTTTCTAAAAGCATCCTTGTGTTCTTTTGTGTTGTGTTTTACTTTTGGTAAGAGCACTTAAGTTTTATGCTCTTTACACATTTTAAAGCGCATAATAAGTGTTGGAGCTTTTTAAAAAGAATAGATGTTGTTATTGACCTTTGGTACCACATATAGTTGATAAATTAACCAAGACTTAAAATATCAGTATAAAAATGTCAGGGTGGGCCATATGAACATATAGCTCCAATCCATGGACTCCTAGATATATCAGGCACTATGCTAATAGCTTTATTTGCACTCATTTAATTTTACCTACAAAGCAAGTATTATTTTAAATTTAATTTTACAGACAGGGAGAAGGAGGTTTTGAAAGACTGTGACCACCCAATTAGGAATAGCAAGACTGGGCCAGGACCTTGTTGAGAATGACTCATGCTTTTGACTGCCAGGCTGTCCATAGTCACCCTAGCCATTGGTTCCATTAACCTGCTCTACTCTTGCCTGTATCAATCTTTATAAACTCAGTTGTACGTTGATAATAATATTCGCAAAATATTGATGCCTTTGAATAATAAAGGGTTATTGCTCATTCATGCTACACATTCATCAGAGGTCAGCTGGGAGCTCTGCCACACAAGTCTGTAGTCTTAATTCAGGGGTTCTGGACAGATCAGGAAAGATCTCAAACTTTGCTGATTGTTATGGGGTGGGATGAGGGAGAGGGGAAAAGATGGAGGAAGAGGGGGAGAATGAGGAGGAGAAAGAGAAAAAGAGAGGGAGAGAAGGGCTGAGATTCATATCATAGACTAGCAACAGCACTGGTTCTCAACCAGGCTAATTTTGCCCCCCAGATTTCTGGAAATATTTTGATTGTCACAACCTGTAGGGGAGAGATGCTAATGGTGTTATCTAATGGCTGTAGGAGGTGAAAGATGCTGCTAACTACTCTATAATGCACAAGGTAATGCCCCTCCACTCCAAAAAAGAAGTGTTTTGCTTTAAATGTCAGTAGTGCCGAGGTTGAGAAATCTAGGATTAGAGCTGGGGCCAGAAAATACAATTTTATGAGCTGTAAGGGAGGAGAACCTGAAATATTTGACAAGTAACACCAAGGACACCTTGCATCCTCATTCCTATGAGCTACTACAAAGGTCCTTCACAAGGTTCTTATCATGATGAGGGTAAACTGGTTTGCACATAGGCATGGGATGGGTCTTTCAGACAGAGGACTGCATGGAAGCAAAGGCCTAAGTTGACTGCTGCTATTCCTCAACAGTCTCTCTGAAGACTGTTTGAAGAAAGTGTAATACAGGCCACATACACAATTTGAAATTTCCTAATATCCACAGTTAAAAGAAATAGGCGACATGGATTTAATAGTATTAACTATTCAATTCAACTTCTTTTGTATTCCTTTCTTTTCCCTACTCTGAAATTTGGTGTGTGGTTTATAACTGCAGCATATCTTAAGTTGGACCAGGCCCATTTCAAGCACTCAGTTGGCACATATGGCCAGTGGTTACAGTGTTGGACACTGGAGATTTCTGTTCATGAGACTCAGTGAGGGCCTTGCCTTGGCTTCTGAGGGCCAGAGTCAGTAATTTCTGAGTGCAGGATGTACACCTCAGGAATGTTTTTCCTAGACTCCTGAAGACAGAACCCAATCTGTATATGGATTTCCTTGTAGGTTGTACTATTACTTTTCTATTTTTCATTGACAGGTGCTTCATCTCCAGACATGGAGCCCAGCTATGGAGGAGGTCTCTTTGACATGGTGAAAGGAGGTGCAGGGAGGCTCTTTAGTAACCTCAAGGACAACTTGAAAGATACTCTCAAAGACACATCTTCTAGAGTTATACAATCTGTTACCAGGTATGTATGTTCTTTAGAGTTGATGGAAGTCTGTCCTCCCAAATATTGTTTACCTACCAACTGCTTATCTGGCTCAAAGACTTTTGGTTTTCTGCTCTAAATTACATGGGATGAAATTGACTGGAGAATGTTACTGAAGCCAAAAGCCAGGTCCTTCAGAAATGATTAGCACAAGCTGGGAGGACTCAGCTCATTGGGATGTTAGAGGATAAGTTTGCACTTTTAAGACTCCAGCATCCTGGGTTCTAGTGCAGTATCTTCCCTTGTTAGCCATGTGATCTATACCAGTGAATGAACCACTTTAATCCTTATTTTATATGCTGGTAAGACTTATATCTTTGGGTGGTTTGAGAATTAGATAAGAAAATATGTACATGCCATTTTAACAAACAATACTTATGATTTATAACCAGTGAAGAATTTTGGTTTTGTAACTCAGTAGCCTTTTAAAATTCATTTGGTGGGAGCAGTCTTCTATCCTTTTACAGTATGAAAATTCTTACAAAACCGGCCAAATACAACTATTTTGGGGTATTAGAAGGCTTAGGGTTATTTTAACAATGTGAAGTTTTGAATGAGAAATTCAAAAGTCAAGTCAAATATATGACTGTAATTTTTCTGTTTAAAGTTAAAATGTATCCCTTACCTCCAGTTCCCAATTAGGGGAGAATTAGGGATCCCTTTGTTCTTTCTGCATCACATCTTACCCACTAGCTGCTCACACTACGGGCAATACTTTCTTGCAAAGAGAGTGAGGGAATCAGTGTTAATAAAATAAGCAGTATTTTCTATCCTGATATTGCTTCTGTTCAGAAAGTAGCATCTGTAAAAAGTGTTGGGATGCACCTGTTGGAATAGTGGATTTACACTCTGGGACTATGGGCTATCTTCTCTCCTTGTTAGAGTGAAGGGTCGAAATAGGCCAGAATATGCCAGCTGAGTCGAAGATCCCAGGTCATGTGGGAAAGTGATTGAAAAAGAAATTTGGCATATTTCGATCATTTAATGAGTGCTGTTTCCTGTCTTGCCTTTAGCTACACGAAGGGGGATTTAGACTTCACTTATGTTACCTCCAGAATTATTGGTAAGTTTCTCATGTTAACTGCTCAACCGA
Organism: Condylura cristata; assembly: GCF_000260355.1. Classification (NCBI taxonomy): domain Eukaryota; kingdom Metazoa; phylum Chordata; class Mammalia; order Eulipotyphla; family Talpidae; genus Condylura; species Condylura cristata. The sequence continues at coordinate 38,200,073 of NW_004567109.1, forward strand.
TCACTTTTCAGTTGCTGCTCATCATGACAGCAGACTGGTTTAACCTATGTTTTTTCTATGTCACACCTCCTAGTGATGTCCTTTCCTCTGGACAGTGTTGACATAGGATTCAGGAATCAGGTTGATGACATTCGAAGCTTCTTGGATTCCCGACATCTTGACCACTACACAGTATACAATCTGTCACCCAAGTCTTATAGAACTGCCAAGTTTCACAGCAGGGTAAGGAATTTTGGTCCTGAAGGACTCCATTCTGTATTTCAATTAGCTTTTATGTGTAGATACCATGTGGACTGACAAGAATCATATGAAACCATCAAATAACAGTTTTCTTAGTATTTGCATATGTAACAATGTTTAAAATAGGATTTTGTATTTAGTTTCAGTTTTATCAACTCATCCAACTCCAAATGACACTTGGTAGATAACACTGCATAGAGAGTGAGGTACTAGAATAACTTTTCAAAATTGTAGAGAAAGTTCTGAGTGGCAGTCTTTTGACTTAGCCAGTATCTACCTTGAGGAAATAAAAAAGTGGCAGTGTTTACAATAAAGTCTTGGAGACCAACAAAATGCACCATCTAAACCAGCAGTACAGAATCTGAGTTAAGAAGACCTATGTCCACTTTGTCTTAGCTACATGGACGGGCTTTAGAGAGCTAAACCACGTGCTTCCACTCCTTTTTGTTTTAATTGTGGTAAAATATGCATTACATAATTCATTTTAACCAGTAGTAAGTATACAAGTTAGCTTCATTAAATAGATCACACTGTTGTATACATATCAACACTGTCTCTACCCAAGCCTTTTTCATCATCTTCCAAAAAAACACTGCATTCATTCACTATTGGGTATATATAAATGTGTGTACCCGATTCAAGTTCTGCATAGAAAGTTAGTGGCTGTGCCCCCACAATATCAGGAACATTTCTTGGTATTGTTAGTGATAAATAGAAACCTGGATGAATGGCCAGCATCTAAGCTGGACTGAAGTGCTCATACTCAGGTCAGTGCTTTGGGGTTCCTTGTTCCTCTGTGGCATGGTATTGGAAGGGAAAGTATCCTGAGCTCAGTCAGTAGCATAGGAAAAATAAACCCAGCTGGTTCTTTTAGAATCCTTCTCCATTTGCTCTTTTTAAACTACATGATCTTGTAGGATTTCTTCCCCTTTAGAAACAACTTGGACTTCTTAGAGGACTTATAATTATTTGCAAGTCTAACTTTTGCCTTTGCCCCATCTTTTCTTTCCAGAGGGGTCACCATAGTTCTTAGTTGTTTCTGCTTTTGGTTTGCCGGTGTGGGTAGTTATAGAAGAGTCTTTACATCTTATGCTTCATCTTTCCCTCTGCCACCATGCAGCAGGACGGGGAATAGTGGAAAAGGAAAAATAAAAAAGACTCTTGTTCTGGGAGCCAGAGGATCAGGGATATCCAAATTACAGTTTCTGTAAACTTCATAGAATTAAATGCCTTAATGTTGGCAAAATATAATCATCACATGAAGCCATAACCACTCCACAATTATAAGATGAAATTGTAGTCACAATCAGTCATTAAACATTACTATATTATAGGAAGTATACACATTTTTATTAGTTTTAAAATAAAATTTGAAACTCTAAAAATTATTGTGAGTTCATTTCAACATTTCAGCTGTTTCTCTTTCTGGGTAAGTCACTTCACCTCGTCAGAGTCTCAATTTTTTCCTGTTTAAAGTGGGAACGACAGTAAGAATAAATTATAAATACCTGGAATTTTTTCCTGTAGATATGCTGTAAGGAGTAAGTTTGAGAGCGGTGTCTGGCTTAGCCTTAAGCATTCAGTAAGCATTCAGTGGTAGCTAATTCTAACATTGGCAATAATATAATGCCATGATAAATGGTTGGCTGAAATATCCCTGTCCTCCAAAAATTGTGCCAGAGACTTATATCACTGATATGACTCTTCAGTGATTCTCCATAGCATCCTTTGATCTTAGCAACAAGTGAGATGCTTATGCCACCTTCTCACACAATGGGAAGATGAGAATTGAGTGGCATCTAGCTCCAGTGCTGTTTTGGCCTCTTCCCACTGTGGGGTATATGGTAGCTTGTGAGGCACAGAGCTTCTCTGGTGCTCAGAAGCTCCAAACTGAAGACTGGAGACAGTATCGTGAAGCATCATATATTCAAGGATTGTGCTTATTGCATGAAGCTATGAACCCCAGAGAACTCCAAAAATACTGTGCAGTGATCTAATTCCTTAAAACATTGTTTTATTTGATTATGTTTATTCCTTAATGTTTTTGCTCCTTTAGACAGAGCCATACACTTTTATAAAAATCTAATTGTATGTTAGCTTAATGATGTATAATTATATATCAAGTAAATATGTAATTATGTAGTACTTTAAATTAATATTATTTACTTGATTGATTTAATGATTCCAGAGCTGTTTTCCTATTGTGTTAAGAACAATTTAGCCAACTTTTAGCTAAGATTCATTATAGATACTGACATTTAGTGTTTGAATGAGCGGCATACAGTTTCTAAAAGGTTTATAAATACTACTTGGGAAAATACATTTTCTATGCTTTTACATTGTTGCAGTTAAAAACATTAGTAAAAATGATGCATATGTCCCTTTCTCAAGACATTGCACATGTAGACAAATCTTACTAAAAGAAGCAATTGTCAGATGATGGGCTCATGCCTTCATTCTTTCTCTCATTCATTTACTCAGAAAATCCCACTGCACAATTGTCATTTGATTAGAGCTTACACACTGGATTTGTATTACAAAAATGAATGGTGGTCTTTCTTCACAGGGAGCTAAGTGTCTGTAGAAGGAGACAGATATGAGCAGTTATCTTGACTAAAACTTGACAATAAGCTGGCACTTACACAAGTCACAAAGCTTGCACAAGTCCAAACTTATTTTTCATTAGTTAACTCAATAAATTTCAGTCAATTAAAGCTTATGTCTACCATATGTATTCTAAAGACCTAGGTTGCAGTGCTAGTACTACCACCAGTGTGACTTTAGAAAGACAAGGCAACCTCTGGCACTCAGTTTTCTCATCTGCACAATGGGGATCATATTACTACCTGTCTTATATAAGTGTTGTATAGATCAGAACCAAGCAGAATTCCAGGGATTCTGTGTTAATTCAGTGGCTGAAAATACTGATGTTTGCCTCTTTGGAGACAAAAAGAAATAAGCCACAGTCCACACACCTTTGGCTCACTAGGCAAAACTTTTCATGTTGTCATAAGAATGGGATTAAGTTAGGGGTCATGCATTTACTATAAAATAATCCTACAATTAAACATCTTGTAGGCAGGTCTAAACATTTTATATTTCCTAGAATTTGAATTCAGTATAACTTTACATTATAAAAGAAACCCACATATGTTGTTTAAGTGGCCTGGTTGAATTTTAAAATGTATTTCAGGATGAGTTTTTATAGCTTTCCTGAAAAGGAATGTTTTTAAATTGTATGTATCTCTACATTCAGCAATGCTTTCTGTATGTGCACTCTTCCTGGATTCATAGGGTTTGTTATAAGAAATACACCATCACTTCCAGAAGTTATTTGGTGTGACACCTGCTTATGGGAAGGAAGTCAGAAGAGCAATTCATATCTTTTGCTGTGTTTCCACAGGTCTCAGAATGCAGTTGGCCCATCAGGCAGGCCCCCAGTCTGCACAACCTTTTTGCTGTGTGTCGGAATATGTATAACTGGCTACTACAGAATCCCAAAAATGTTTGTGTTGTCCACTGCTTGGTAAGTAGTAACCTTTTTTGTTGTTGCTGTTTGTGGGAACAGTAACATTCAAGTTGAATGAGCCTTTATTGAGCCGCTACCTAGGAATTAGGTGATGTGAACAAAGAATGCAAATGAGGGAGGAATGTGCTATTTTTTGCTTTTGACTCCATTATTAGTGGAAGAAGCAGCTATGTGAACAGCCACTGAATACAGGGTCTTTCCAGTGTGCAAAAAATTATAAAAGAGGTGGACCAAGAGCTATGAGTGACAGGGAAGAATGCCCTTGAGTTTCATATGAATAAAACTGACAAAAATACATCAGAATATTTCTTACATTTTGTGTTTGAATAAAGATGAGATACTAATATATCTATGCCCTTGTAAGTCATCACATAAATTAACTGTATTTGACAGTTATTTCCATTGAGTTGATGATTTTCTTAGACTTCTAAGCATCTCTCTTCTCAGTCCTTCCTCTGGAGGCCTCCCACCCATCATTTTAATCTCAAATTTCAGTACAATTTTTCTGACTCGCGAGTATTTTCACATTATGAACATTGCACCTATATATCTAAATATCTTTCTGACCTGCCTGTTTTTCTACTAGGCCACATGAACATCTTGTGGACAACAACTTTATCTTCCTTACCTTTGTGCCCCAGGTATGGAAGGTCTGAATAAGTGACAGAACACCTGCCCAGATGAAAATACAAGTAAAATTGTAGCAGAATTATTGGCGCTATACATTGCTTCTGTAAACTTCAGAGTGGCTTGTTTTGTTTTATTTTTTCTTGGTTATTCCTGCCCCATACCCATTTTAAGAGTAGTTGGCTGAAAAAGGGAGGAATGTTAAAAAAAAAACAAACAAATTTTCTTCTTTCTACTTCACATCTCAAACTCTCGACAATAAAGGAACACTTGGTGTTCATAGGAATTTGGTGTTATGGACCAAAGGGTTTCCTTTCAGAGGTAAAACAGATTGTGTCACAGGTTACTTTTAGGGATTAAGTAACCGTTAGGCACCTTGATGATTTTCTCTTCCTTCAAGAACTTTCTAAAAGTGCAAAGAGCATAAGTCTGGTGACTTAGTAAGGGAAGTTGACTCGAAAGAACAGTTCTCATGATATAGTCACAAAAAATAAAAAGCCAGTGAAGAAGAAGAGACAGGTTATACTCTTGTGTCACTAAAAAGGACCTGCGTAGCTGAAAATCTGTGACAAGTCTTTTGGAAATGGTATGAAACCTGGAGGTGGGAGTTTTACTTACATTCTATATACACTGCTATTTTATTGAAAATAGTAGGCATATGCTTATCTTTTGATAAAAATTAAACTTAAAATAATACTTGCATGACAGATAAAAGGAAGAGACATTTGCACTTGAATGTGAGGCAAGCTAAATTCTAAACAGAATTAAGTTTGAGAAAAATGTCTTTAAAAAATATAACTATCCTTGGGGTAAGGACAATAAATTTTTTAGGTACATGGTATAATTTTAACTTCTTTATTCTATTTCCTTTATCAGAAGAAACTAATGACAAGAAAGAAAGGGGCTAACAGTGATAATTAAGATAAAACTGTTAAGATCATAAAAGAATTTCACAGCACAAGAGTTATTATGTAACAGAATACTGAAAACACTTAGAAAAGCAAATATGAATTGATTCCTTATGAAATATGGGAAACAGGAAAAAGAGGTGCCAGTCAAGTGAAGAGAGATTTTTTTCCCCCCGCAAAATGACAAAGGAGATTGATTCTGGAGATGTTATATCTGGTGAGCATTTGGAGGAGCAGTTCAAGGCAAATTTCTGATATAAGTATTTGCACAGATGAGTTTTTTTCCCAATATTATATTTTAAAATAATATAATAGTTTATTTTTACATCATTTTGTGCCTTTTGCACAGATAACTTTAAATTCTTAAGAAAGAGGAATCCACATTGGTTCATTATGAACCATGTATATCAAATCAACTGAACTTTTTGCAGCAATACTAGTAAATTAGAGATAGGATTTTAGATTTATTGTTGCAAAGTATTTCTCAGTTTCTTATATTCAAGGTAGAGAAATTTGAACTAGGTTGTTATATACTTAGTTGAATTGTGAATGAGTATCTGCTTTTAAAGTTAGCTCATTAACAACAGGCAACTATACACCAAAGACAGTCTGCAGGGAGTGACAGGGGAATAAGATCAAAACAGGGGTGGGAAGAGAACAAGGGACAGTGGTGATGGTACAGGGGTGAATTGGTGTTGGGAATTTTATGGGGACTATGATTGGGATGAGAAATTATGCATTGTACAAAAATGAAAAATGATGCAAAAATATACAAATAAAAAAATAAAGTTAGCTGATTAATAGATCAGCATCCTCACAGAAGTTTCTATTTGGTTGGCCTTTTAATGAACAGCTCTAAAGATGTGGAGATCAAACTTATCAATTATTCAGAACTTGGAGGATAATATGAATTTGCATTTAAAATGTTTTTTTTCATAGTTGGTTATTTAGCAGAAACCAACAGTGTGAAATTAAACACAGCATAAAAGTAAATGGATTCTGGCTCTAAAGATAAAATCCATTTTTCTATTAGCTTAACATAGCATCTGAAAAAGAATTTAGTTTTTTAGTGGATGAAAAAGATCAATAAAACCCTACAGTTTTTTAATCCTGCATTGGAACTACTTTGACCTGGTGGTATATCAATAAACATATTGTCCACTCCAAGGAAGATGATACTTCCTCTCTAGTTTGGACAGAATGCATCTCTTTCCTTGCATTTCACATCTGGGCAGCACATTTAAATGGTTTTAAAGTTGGAGTCTGATCAGAGGAAGTCCACTATGTTTGTTTTCAATTCTGAGGAGGCTATGTGTGGAGTCTCCTTCACATCAACAAACAATTCTTAGATACCAGCAGGGTGTCCAAAAATTCATGTCAATTCTGACAATATCTACCTAGAGATGGCATCACTTTCCACAGGTAAGGAGCTTAGTTTTCGAGACTTTCATTTACTGAAGACTAAATTGCTACCTGGATTCTGAGTGACTGGCTACAGACTGGAAGTTCGTAGAACCTCCTTCTCAGACTTAGATGCTCTTCTCAAGCCCACATTATTGTCGTGCTCCTTCTAACCAACTGGCTATGAATCAGAAGTTTCCAGGGCACCCTCTTTAGGTTCCATTAATTTGCTAGAGCAGCACACAGAACTCAGGAAAGCCATCTATCTACAAACCAGATCATTGATTTATTTCAAAGGCTGTAACCCAAGAACAACCAGATGGAACAGATGCACAGAACAAGTTATGGGGAAATGGTACAGAACTTCCATGCTCTCTCCAGACAGGCCATTCTCCCCCACATCTTCATTTGTTCACTAACTAGAGACTCTCAGAAGCCCTTTACTTTGGACTTCTATGGAATCTTCTTTGCATAGGCATGATTGATTAACTTATTGATCATTGCTAATTCAATTAAACCTTTAGCTCCTTGCCTTGCCTGGCAGTCTAGAGGTAGGGATGGACCTGGAAGTTCCAGTGCTCTAACCACAGCATTCTCAGATATTTTCCAGAAGTTGCCTTCATTAAATAACAAGAAACATCTTTGATATTCTCAATACTTAGGAATTTCCAAGACTAGGTTGTGAGCCAGGAACTGTGGATGGAAACCAAATACATGTTTCTTATAAATTACTATGTCATATTTACTTACTATGATGCTTCTTAAGATGGAATACCAAAGGAGGAAGCATGAAACAGAATGTGTATTAGGTTTCCCCAGAGAAACTGAATCAATATTATAAAATAGAGAAATATATAAGATATTTTAAGATTTATTTATTTGTACATACAGAACTGGGGTACAGGCCAGAGGCTCAGGGGTGGTGAGAGGCTTCACCAGAGTCAGAATGGGAAGCAGAACAGGCAGATTGACGAAATACACTGCTGAGGGGAGCAGTGGGCGGGTCAAGAGAGGTCTGCCGCGCCATGTGGTCACCTCCCGGGCAGGCGGGAATAGAACTCATGCGGAAGTGGCTTTAGCTTCTCAGTGCTGTGCTTTAACCTGCTGCACCACCAGGGAGGGCCAAAGAGGTTTTTTAATAGGAGTTAGTTCACATGGTTATGGAAACCAAGAAGTTGCACCCCATACCCTCTAAAAGTAGAGATTCAGGAGAGGTAAGGGCATAATTCAGTTTGAGTCCAAAGTCTGAGAACCACAAGGATGGTGGTATAAGGTCCAAGAACCAGGGACTCTAATATCCAAAGGCAGGAGAAGATGAATGTCCCAGCTCAAGAAAAGAGAGTTCACTCTTCACCTCTTTTCTATTTAAGCTATTTACTCTATATGAGCCCTGAATGGATCTGATGATATCTGCCCATTTTGATGAGGCTCATTCCTCAGTCTTCTGATTCAAATGCTTATCTCTTCCAGAAACACCCTCAAGCTGTTTCAGCCTCTTTTAGCCCAATCAAGTTGAGATATAGCAGTAATTATCATAGAGTATATTTTTAATCTGTAATATTAAAATGTTGATGGAAAAACATGGTATTTAAGAAATGTGAAGGGCTTTCCAGGGAGAAAGCAATAGGTTTACTCTTGGTCTTGACAAAAGGAAACATGAGAATCACTGAGCAGCATAGATTCCAGTTCAATGTATTTCATCTTAGGAAGAGCTTTGTAAATTAGATTTTACTGCATCAGGTAAGCTCCTTGACACTTAAATCATTCAAAAAGAGACTGGGACACCATCTGTGGGCATGTGATTGCATGTTTCCTCCACTGAAGAAGGTTGAGTCAAGTTAAACTTCTTAATTTTATATAACAAAAAGAAATATACTTTGGGTGAAGTATTTTTATAGCATATTCCTAAAAGCAATACTTTACATATAGCCTTAAACCTAGAGACCTCAATAATTTTGGCCCTACACATCAAAAGTTGCTTTGAAGTTTAGATTATCTTTCAGAAATTATATGAACTAGTATATTTATATTGTTGGGTTTCTTCTGGGTTGGAGGAGAGTCGGTTTAATCCTAAAAACAAGCCTTCCCTTGCTGATTTGTGATTTAAATAGCTGGGACAGATTTTGATGTTCAAATAATTAATTTTGATGTGGAAGTTACCCCCAATTGCATTTTCTTTGGCAGGATGGACGGGCAGCATCGTCAATTCTGGTTGGTGCTATGTTCATTTTCTGTAATCTCTACTCTACTCCTGGCCCAGCTATTCGATTACTATATGCAAAGCGACCAGGCATTGGACTGTCACCATCCCACAGGAGGTAACATAAGCTAGATGAAGTGGAGGAGCTTTTGCAGCCTAACTGGTTCCATCTACTTGAAAAAAAGTCTTTTTTTTTTATTTTTTAAATTTTATAACAGTTTATTTTTACAACATTTTGTACATTTTTTTTCCAATCTCAATTGTAATCCCCACGGGTTTCCCATCACCAAGTCACCTGTGTGCCATCACCATAATCCCGTGCACTTCCCTCCCCAACCCCATTTTTGATCCCATTCTCCACTCCACCCCACAAAATGTCTCTGGTATATGGTTGTTCATTATTCTTGTTATTTTCTCGCCTGGTCCATTATACTCCTGCTATGAGCGAAACCATCCGGTATTTTTCTTTCTCTTTCTGGCTTATCTCACTAAGCATGATCT
>NW_004567109.1:38210503-38259134 GCF_000260355.1 Condylura cristata
TAATTTTGATGCTTGATAATATGTGAATAGAAATTCACAGTCACTCATATGGCAATGCAAACTAATTAGCTATCTTCTTACACCCATCAGAACAGCAAAACTTAAAAGACTAAGTACACCTATTGTAGGTGAGATGTGAGAAAATAGTACATTGGGAATAGGAAATACCAACACTGTTTTGGAAATCAATCTAACAACATTTCATAAAATTAGTCATTGCTATACCTTTGGAGCCAGCAGTTTTATTCTTGGTAATGAATCTAATAGAAAGAAAATCCCAAGTGAAAATAAAACTATTCAAAAAAAAAAAAAAAAAAGAGTACTGCTGATGGTAAATTTTGAGGTTGAGGTTTTCCCAAAGCTAGTTCTTAGCTGATAAATTTAACATGCAAGAGGAATAGATGTTCAATTTTGGAGCTATTTTATAGCTCCCATAAGTTCTTTCAATTAATAAATATCCCTTCCTTTATCAGGGATAAAGGGGAAAATATAGCTGTGCCATGAGATAAAAGCTCTCCAAATCATGGGCTGGATTTTCTTTTGCTAGTTGATGATTAAGAAATTAATATGGTACATTTTTATCATAATTTACCAGTTTACAAAAACAAATCTCTTAGCAAAAATTAACTGCTTCTTTCTTCAGTGTCATGGGTATCAACCAAATATTGATCCTCTATTTCAGATACCTAGGCTATATGTGTGACTTACTAGCGGACAAACCCTATCGCCCTCACTTCAAGCCTCTCACCATTAAGTCAATCACTGTCAGTCCAATCCCTTTTTTTAACAAACAGAGAAATGGATGTCGCCCTTACTGTGATGTACTTATTGGAGAAACAAAAATATACACAACATGCACAGATTTTGAGCGAATGAAGTAAGTCATGCTTCTCTTCATTTCTTTTGAACAATTCTTGTATAAGTTGGATCATATTTTTCCTATGTAGACTACATCATAGTGAAGTGTCTGACATAAAAAAGTGTTCAACTTAGTGGTGATCTATACTAATGTTGGTTGAAGTTTTGTCTCTGCTTTTAATTTAAAGTTTAGAAAAGGGAAACATATTAGGGCTAATATATTTAAGAAAATGAGATCTTTAAAGTAGGGATGGACACTTGATTCATTTGGAACTCTAGATGGAATGGGGAGAGAGGGCCTAGTAGCACACTAACATTACCCATTGTCAGAAACTGTCTTCACCCCGGTGGCACTGGCTGTGCTCCTAACTTTGCTCAAAAATAGGCAGTGGTTCTGGTTTCAGGCCTGGTAAACAGGTCCCTAGTCTAGAGCCATAGAGGACTATACCAGTATGACTGTAGCCATGGGTATAATGTCATTGTCTGCTTTTGCCTTTGTTTAAAGAGAATATCGTGTCCAAGATGGAAAAATCTTCATTCCTTTGAACATCACTGTGCAAGGAGATGTGGTTGTTTCCATGTATCACTTGAGGTCAACCATTGGGAGCCGGCTACAGGCTAAGGTATGGCTTCAGAAAGACTCATGGCTTAACCTTCTCAGAGCCATGAGTTTTGATTGGAAAAAGCCTTTAAAGATTATATCTGCCCCTCTCCCTCATTCACAGGGGAGGAAACTAAGAATTAGGGAGGCTGTGGCTTACCCAAAGTCCTTGGTGTGGTTATGTTGCCAGAAGGTGGCAGTTCTAGAACTTCTAGCAAACCTTGTTCTTTTGAAGCGTGTGCCTCTTTTGTAGTGTCCCATTTAGATTGTCAGGGGAGATATTTCTATTAAGGATGTGGGCTCAAGTAATTATATTTTCTTTTCAATTTTTACTGTGATAAAATTCATATAACATGAAAATCCACCCCTTTAACAAGTGTACAGTGCAGTGTTTTTTCAGTATTTCAAAAGGTTGTACAATATTCACCACTAATTCTTGAGCATTTTTATTGCTCTTAAAAGAAACTCTGGATCTATTAGCAGCCACCGCTCAATTTCCCTCTCCCACCCCCTAAGCAACCACACATCTACTTTGTTTCTGTGGAATTGCCCAGATGGGAAATTTCATGATTGGAGTCATACAATGTTTGCTTACTTACAACATATGATATTTGTTTATTTACATCTTCAGTTGATGACATTTGGGTTATTGACACCCTTTGGATATTGATAGTATATCTATTATTTTCTTTATCAAATATTTGCTCAGTGTATATTCTGTAACAGTCATTGCTTAGGTGTTTAGGATTGACAAGAATAAGACTGTGTGCCTGCCTCCAAGGAGTCTAGTCTAGCAGAGGAACTTCACACATGTACAAATATTCATTACCTGATTAGAAGTAGGATAGATGCTATAAAGATGAACAGTTGTTTTTCTTTTAGCCAGAAGTGGCCCAGAAAGGTGACTTAGAAGATATGGTCTTTCAAGGCATAATTTGAAGGATGAGTTTATCAGATTGGAGCAGGCCTATCCTGCATGGAATTAAAGGGATAAGTCAAAGTATGGCAATATGCAAGAACATGCAATTATATGCAAGAATATTAACAGATGAGCAAATGGCTTGTCAATGCAGAGTTCGTGGAGAGGCTGGAAATGGAACTGGGTCAGTTCCAGATGGGAAAGTCATTCAATGTTCACAGCAAATAGAAATGCAGATGTAGCTACAGTTGAAGAATTGTGGCTCCTCCAAAGATAACCTTTTTTTGAGCAGACTCCCTTTTCACTCACTGATTGTAATGTACTTCTCATGTATTTTTAGGTGACCAACACTCAGATATTCCAGCTTCAGTTTCATACTGGGTTCATACCACTGGAGACAACAGTTTTGAAGTTCACCAAGTGAGTGCTGCTTGGGCCAGAAACCCTTTCACTGCAAGCAGCTGGGCAATTCAGGGACTCAAATACCCTAGGTTCCTTTGTGTTATAAAGCAATAGCTCCCAAAAATCCAGTGCTGAGGGACTGTTGAATATAACTTAACAATACACAGAGACTAATTCATATTATAGCTGTTGATAGAGTATGATTTGCAATGAACTAAAGGAGTTCAGAAGTTCTATGAGTGAACCAGAGGGAAGAAAGTATCAACGCTGTGATTCTTTGCAGCTGTGCTTCCCTTTATACCAGGATGACAGTAATAATCAGTGTACACCCTGATACATCAGAATGCATGCCAGGCCATAGCCCTGAAGTAGGATCCCAGGGACGCTGATATACTAGATAACGACCTTTACTGGCTATGTTATAATGTGGTTGAAGTTGAGTAGTTGCTGCAGTGGGAGTTTGTGAAGTCAGAGTAGGGGTGAGATTCAAGGGCTCAGAATGGTGACTGTGGACTATCTTGCTTTTTGACCACTGAGTTGGCTATACTAGTGCACACTGGCTGGATGCAGGGGGCCTGCTTTCCAGGATGCTTCCTATACAGTGGTATCCAAAATCTTGACAAGGCATTCTTATTTGGCTAGAGGAGGAAACACTTCAGACAAAGTATCTTATCTGTTTCATGATTGATTTTTTTTTCTCTAGAAGAGTCTCAGAGTTAACCGGAAAGTTAGCCTACAATTTCTGTGCTGAACATCCATTTTTCACTGATTCCACTTTCACTCATCTTATTCCTTTAAATTCCGGTTTAGGCCAGAGTTGGATGCATGTGATGTACCAGAAAAATATCCTCAGCTATTTCAGGTCACTTTGGATGTAGAACTACAGCCTCATGATAAAGTCATAGACTTAACCCCACCCTGGGAACACTACTGCACAAAAGATGTCAATCCCAGCATCCTCTTCTCTTCACACCAGGAACATCAGGATACTTTGGCCTTAGGAGGTATGAGTCACTGGGTTTTGTGTTCAGGATGAAACTGTCATTTGCCACATTGACTTCCTGTGTTTCATTGATGCCTCATGGCCTTTTGTCTTGCAGGGCAGGCTCCAATAGATATTCCTCCAGACAACCCCAGGCACTTTGGGCAAAGTGGTTTCTTTTCTTCTCTCTGTTGGCAAGGTACTCCTAAGCATTTCTTTAAATCATATTGTTCCATGATTACAGAAATGGTTCTTCTATAAAGATGATTAGTCCTGAAGACTAAAGTAATACAGGGTCCTGCCTATTTCCTAGTCTCCCTATTCAGTCCTTTTTCAAATCAAGGAATTTAGATTTCCTACCTCACTTTCAATTCCTCAGATGATCTTAGTGTGATAGGAAAAAAAAAATCTTATGCTGACTTCTTCCCTAGACTGACTGTTATGCTTTGGATCAGATTTTTCCTGGATTTATGAATAAGTCTGTTATTTCCCCAGGCCTCCCATTACACTGTTGACACACAGAGACATTAACAAAGCAATCTATCTCTTGTCTTCAACTAAATATTCTAAACACATGAAGTTTGGCATTTCACTCATTAGCAGCTCAAAGCTGAACTTCTCTTGGAACAGGGAAGACAAACACTTCTGTCAAATATCTCTGCTACTTGACTTTACAATCAAAGCAGAAATCAAACTTGATGATAGTATGACCCTTTCTCTCAAATGTGAAGATGTTTTTCAAAATCTTCAGTGTAACAAGTCTGGCTGCTATCATCAGCAGATAGGCAGTGTTATTCTAATGAACCCCCACTTGCTATCTTTGGAGGTCAACTGTAAGGTTCAATGGAGAAATGAATAGTAAAGACCTTCTCTAAGGAAGGGGTAAGAGACTGGCGTTGGCAATGGTCTACTTAAAATTCACTTGCTTGACCTTCCTCCATTGTGTGAATTTAAGACCCACTTATATTTCTTACATAGAGTTTTTGTGTTTCATGAAAAAATTCTTCACAGAATTTCATTGAATTGAAAGGTTTACTTTCAGATTTTACTACTGAAAAATGGGCCAATAACATAAAAAAAAATTGGAAATCTTGGTGAAGTCTAAATAGAAGGTAGTTATTTCCCACTCCCCTGTTGGTTTCCTTTACATTTTACCTTCCTCACCTAAGGGTTTTTAATAAAACTTAACAAGAGATTATGGCAATGGTGCACACACAGGTTAATTGGTGGTGGGAATTCTGTGGGGACTACATCTGAGGAAAGAAAGAATACTATGTGCAAAAGGAACAATGATGTAATACATACATATATATATTTATATATAACATATGTATATGTATATTACATATACAGGAGAGTGGTTTATATATATGTGTGTGTGTGTGTGTGTATAAACTACACTTATATAAACTTACCTTTTACCTCTCCACTACTGTTTTAGTAAGTAATTTAGAAATCATCTCTATCAGGCTTTCAAATAGGTTTTAGCACAAATGCAGGAACTCTTACCCAAACCTCATATAACCAGATGTGTTTAGGAATGCAGAATTTTCTGGAGTTTAGAAGGGGACTAAAGAACATAAACTGCATCAGACTTAGTATCCTCAGTGGCATCTAATTCAACAATTTATAAGCAAGCATATTAATATTTCTGCTGTGAAACATATAAACAACAATCCTGAGTGAGGTAAAGACTATAAAAACTTTCACATTGGGCCCTCCCTGGTGGTGCAGCAGGTTAAAGCACAGCACTAGGAAGCTAAAGCCACTTCCTCATGAGTTCAATTCCTGCCTGCCCTGGAGGTGACCGCATGGCGTGGCAGACCTCTCCTGACCTGCCCGCTGCTCCCCTCAGCAGTGTACTTCATTGATCTGCCTGTTCTGCTCCCCACTCTGTCTCTGGTGAAGCCTCTTGCTGCCCCTGAGCCTCTGGCCTGTACCCCAGTTCTGTATGCACAAATAAATAAATCTTTTTTTAAAAAAAAACTTGATTTTGGCATTTTAGAATTGGGGATCTGTGTCTGCTCTGGGATGTAGATTTACCTAGCATTAAGTAACAAAGTCCTGCAGGAGGATCTGTCTCAAAGAGGGCCAGGAACATCACTTGCCATTCTTCTGCAGAAGAAGCCTCTTTCCTGCTGCCCATTTTATGCTGAAAATACCTCCTTTTTACTGGTGTAAGGACCACCCAAGGCAGAGCCACTCCCTGTATTCAGTTATTAGGATGTAGTTCACTTCTGCTCCAGACTGTGGGAGAAAGGCAGCATGGAGACACAGAAGACAGGAGAGGGGTTAGCAAAGGACTAGATCCTTTTAAAGCACCTAACATAGTACATGGAATGTGACAATAATAATAATAAAGATAAAACACTAAGACTTCCTATACATCATCTCATGTGATTCTCATGACAATCATGTGAGTTAGGTACTATTTATCACCCTATTTGCTGAAGAGAAAACCAAAGCCCAGAAAGGTAGCGTAACTTTGTCAGTGTCACAGAGTTAGTAAGTGCTGGAGCTGAGATTCGAAGCCAGGCTGCCTGCTTCCAGAGTTCCTGCTCTTTGTCGCTAGGCTAGACTGCCTTCCAGATCAACAAATGATCATTGACTATACTATGAAATATATCACATTTTCCATTGATAAGGTTCTGAAAGTACTGTTTGCTTAGAGCTGCTCCTTGTTCTTTCTGCGATCATGTGCAATGTACTATCACACGAACCACCAATGCCACGGTAGGTAACTAACCATTTTTTGGCACCCTGGCCTGTCTTAGACCAGAGATCTGAGAAGTCATTCTGTGAGGAGGATCACGCTGCCCTAGTGAACCAGGAAAGCGAGCAGTCGGACGATGAGCTTCTGACCCTTTCCAGTCCTCATGGAAACGCCAGTGGTGACAAGCATCATGGAGCCAAGAAACCCAGCAAAAAGCAGCCGGAGCCAGCTCCCCCTCCACCCCCCGAGGAGGTGGACCTTCTGGGCCTAGAAGGTTCGGCAGTGAGTAAGAACTTCTCTCCACCGGCAGCTCCACCCTCCAATTCTGAACTGCTGAGTGACCTGTTTGGGGGCGGAGGTGCAGCTGGCCCTGCCCAGGTTGGACAGTCGGGGGTGGAGGATGTGTTCCATCCAAGTGGGCCTGCATCCACCCAGTCAACACCACGAAGGTCTGCCACCTCCACCTCTGCATCTCCAACCCTAAGAGTGGGAGAAGGTAATTTTTTTCTATGTTGTACTGTAACTCAGTTTTGAATGATAAGCTTTATTTAAGCAGGAAACATTAAACTTTCCTAATAGGCTAGACTTTTCTGGTCTCCCTGAAAGTGTCTTTGCAGAGGGTATCTTCATTGAAATGGGGAACACAAGAGGAAATGGAAATATTTTCCACTTTGGTATAACAATGTAAAAATGAATACTTGAGTTTCTCATCCTTCATTACTTTTTCCATGATTTCAATCACTGAGATTTTTGAGTTACTTTTGCCTGGAGATGTAGGTTGATGAATTATTACTAATAACAATTATTTAACAGGATATTTGTTTGGCAAACATGCAATTTAGTACTAAACATGGATTTAACTCTTATAAAAACCTGGCAAATAGGTGCTATTATTACCCATATGTGATAGTTGAGGAAATGGAGTCAAATTAGTAGCAAACAAATTAGTAGCAAACTAGTAATTGATGGGACCAGGACCCCAAACTAGGTCATTTGACTTCCATGCTTTCAGTCTTCCTGTAGTGCCTTCCTGGAATTGTAATTGTTTGAAGACACCTTGGTTGTTCAGAGAAGCACTTGTTTCTTCCAGATATAGCTAGGGGTTCATGCAAGCCACATGGCTGACTGCAGTGGAGCAGATGGTGTCCAGGCTGAGAGTTTGACTTTACGTGGCTCAGTCAGCTTCACACTGCTTATTGCTTTAGGTGCAGTCTTAATATGACTGCTTATCCATGAGGTTTTTTTTTAAAAGATTTATTTATTTATTCATACATAACCGGGGTACAGGCCAGAGATGCGGAGGGTGAGAGGATTCACCAGAGACAGAGTGGGGAGCAGAACAGGCAGATTGAGGAAATACACTGCTGAGGGGAGCAGCGGGCGGGTCAGGAGAGGTCTGCCACGCCACGTGGTCACCTCCGGGGCAAGCGGAGATCCAACTCATGCGGAAGTGGCTTTTGCTTCTCAGTGCAGTGCTTTAACCCGCTGCGCCACCAGGGAGGGCCACATCCATGAATTTTTAACATTTGCAAGACTGTATCTCGGGATACAGAGGCCCATGATGGCTTCTAAAGAATCAGCTGTCCCTTGTTTCTGCCTCCTTTAGCCAATATGAGACCACATTAGGAAGATGGAGAGAAATAACTCAAGTCTACAGATAGGTGGAAAGCTGTGGGGACTTTTCTTTTCCAAGTTTATCTTTTGTTTCTCAGAGGCTTTGGGTTTGATTTGTACAGTACAGGTGGAGGCCACGTGAGTCTCAGAGTCACAGAATGTAGGTGCTGAGGCTCTAGTTCTTAGAGTAGTTCTTGATGGACCAGGGTATAAATCCAAATGCTCTGACTTTCAGGCCATTTCCTCTATTCTTTACCTCCTTCTGTCTAGTTCTTATTCATTTGAGTGAAAAAAGGTTCTGTCAGGAAAAATAAAAAAATTTTTTTTAAATTAACAGTTTATTTTTAATTCATTTTGTACATTTTTTTTTATCTCAATTGTAATCCCTGCGGGTTTCCCATCACCAAGTCACCCGTGTGTCATCACCGTAGTCCCATGGACTTCCCCCCCCCACCATTTTTTATTCCATTCCCTACTCCATCCCCACAAAATGTCTCTGGTATATGGCTGTTCATTAGTCTTATTATTTTCTCGCCTGGTCCATTATACTCCTGCTATGAGCGAAACCACCCGGTATTTTTCTTTCTCTTTCTGGCTTATTCCACTAAGCATGATCTTTTCCAGCTCCATCCAAATTGCTGCAAAAGACCTGTGTTTCTGTTTTTTGGTTGCTGAGTAATATTCCATTGTATATATGAACGACATCTTTTTAATCTAGTCATCTACTTTTGGGCATTTGGGCTGCTTCCATGTTAGGAAAAATAAATTTGAATACCCAAGATAACGCAGTGCTTAATGTTTATGTTTTAAGACCATGCACCTTGTATGATGTTAACAATTTCATTCATCATAGCTCTAAGTAGATAGTTGTATTACAGTCTCAGCGTCAGATGGGGCTTTTGAAACATTAATTAAATCAGTGTCTCCAGTTGCAGATGATGAAATTGGGGCCTACATATATTGACTGACTTGTCCAGTGGTACACAGTGGGTCAGTGGCTGGCCCAGACTTATAACTCAAATATTCTGTCCCTCAAGAGGAATTAGAAGGAGCACTGAGTCCAGAGTTAAAGATCTGTACTTGAAGGCCAGATTATTATTAACTATCTGTGTAGCCTTTTCAAAAAAATGAAAATGTGGCCCGCCTTGGTGGCACAGCAACTTAAAGCACAGCACTAAGAAGCAAAAGCCACTTCAGCCTGAATTTGATCCCCATCCCAGAGGTGATGGTGTGGCCGACCTCTCCTTACCAGCCTGCTGCTCCCCTCAGCAGTGTACTCTTGTCATTCTGCCTGTTCTGTTCTCTACTCTGTATCTGGTGAATCCTCTCACCACCCCTGCATCTATGGCTTGTACCCCAGTTCTGTATGCATAAATAAATAAATCTTTAAAAAAAAAAGAAAATGAAAACTTTAACCTTTAATGCTTACCAATCAGTGTTGTGGTAAAGACTACATTTTGAGTTAAGTGCTAGGAAGTTCATTTTCCGTTATTGGATAATTCCTCTAATTTAACATAAGTTAATATTAAAAGTACACCAAATAGTGGAGACTTTAGCATCCTTTACCAGTGGGCTTCAAACTTAGCTGTAGAGGGATTATCCCTGTTTTCTTTTACAATTACTCTATAAGTCTCAGCGTTCTCACTTTATAGAAGGGCTAAAGTCTTGTGAGTATTGAGTAAGGTAAGGGGTCTACATTGTGTACAGACTGCTGCAATACACAGTTGGTACTGTTGCCACAGAAGGCCCAGTTGCTCTTTAGTGCATACCAAGAGGGCGTCCTGCCAGTGAAGTTGTACTTGAACATCTATTACACCATATGTAGTGGGTTTTTTTTTTTGTATAAAAGAAATATATTTCTTTTTAAAAAAAATACAATATTTTTGCATCATTTTGTGCCTCTTTCCATCTCAGTTGTAATCCCCGTGGTCTTCCCACAACAAATCAGCCATGTGCCATCACCAGAGGCCAGTGCACTTCCTCTCCTCCCCCCCAGTTTTGATCCCATCCCCTTCTCCACCCCCGTAAAATGTCTCTAGTCCTACTTTGTTTTTAAAAGTAGAATTTATTCATTAATTTTGTTTGATTCTCAGTGTCTCTTCCTAGACAGTCATCTCACTCCAGGAAGCAGTCAGCTCATTAGTTTGATACTTAGACATTAGGAAGTGACACCTCATTACAGGGAGCTAAAAGGAATTTTGCTACTTGCCTGATAATGGAATTTAAGACCAATTACATACATGCAACTCTGCAGTCATTTTCATTGCTTTCATTTTGCACCTGTGAGGAATGTGCGATGCCTTTGGGAAATTCCTCAAATTTGGAGTAAAAAAACTTGAATATGAGTTCTAGCCCTATTACTTACTTGCAAGAAAATTGACTTTCCAAACCTCAGTCTAATTATGTAAAGAATGAGGGTCATCTGGGATATTCTTTAGAAAAGGCAATGTAAGTAACTAAGAAACAATAGGAGTGCTATTACATTGTGCTGGATGCCTTTGTCACCCATTTTGTTTTAGTATTTTTCATTCACTCACAAACTTTTCTTCACTCTCTAATCTATGTTTAGTGTCTAGTTTCAAACAAGCTGTTGAGAGACAGTTTTAGAAATGTTTGAATTCCATAGAATGTAAGATTTGATGAGAGTTCAGTTTTTGATACATTCATTTCTTTCTCTTTTTTAAATTTCAAGTGA
Source organism: Condylura cristata (assembly GCF_000260355.1). Taxonomy (NCBI): domain Eukaryota; kingdom Metazoa; phylum Chordata; class Mammalia; order Eulipotyphla; family Talpidae; genus Condylura; species Condylura cristata. The sequence continues at coordinate 38,221,288 of NW_004567109.1, forward strand.
GTCAGAGACTGAAAACATATAATAAAACTAAATCAAGTCTGGTCAGTGAAAGTCTGAAAACATAAAACAAAAATAATCAAGTCTGGTCAGTGAGATTTTTGGCTATTATCTTAATAGCAGAACCCCCACCCCTACACCTGATCTTTGTTTACTGATTCGCTCAATATGAACACAGTTGACTTGGTAAGCATCTCCTATGATTCAGGCATACTTTAGTCACTTACTGATTCATCTGTGTTGACCTAAACAGAGGCTAGTCTTTAATCTTGTTTGACTTATATTGCATGTTATTAAGATACCCAAATATTCAAGGAGCCCTCATTTAGAATCTTTTTGTTCATCCAGCAGATAAATATAGATTCCTTCTTTGTCCATAAAGATGGAATTACCTATGTGTGCTCAGAAATACTAGGGCTCCATTGGTAGCCCTGGAGGAAATTGTAAGGGTAGTCTGGGCCCCTGGAGCATCCTAGGAGACAGTCATATTCCAGTTTTTTATGTGTTGAGATAACAACTTTTTAATATTTATTGCATGAACTCATAGGATGAAAAAGTACTTTTTTTGTTACTGTTTTTTAGGTGCCGCCTTTGACCCATTTGGAGTACCATCTAAACCTTCAGGGCAAGATTTGCTGGGTTCTTTTCTAAACACATCAAGTGCTTCCAGTGACCCCTTTCTTCAGCCAACGAGAAGTCCTTCACCTACAGTGCATGGTAAGGAAGTACTTTATATTGTGGTCAGTGGAACATACTTTTCCACAATATATTAGTAACTGCTCAGATATAAAAGTATTTTTGTGGGATTTTTTTGCTTAAGTTTCATAATGTGTCTGAAATTTGGAAATTAGCATTGACTTATTAAAAGTTCTGGAATATTATACAGTAAAGAAGCCTATTTAACTTTGTCTGATTCACCCTTCTTAGATCCTATTTGTTTGTGGAATAATTTGTTTGCACTAGGACTTCATAGTCAGAGCTATAAGACACTGATTATAAGATGTACCTTTATTTTATATACTAATAAGATAGAAGAAAAATGTTGCTATTTTTAATTGATTGGAAAATACTCCTTGTTGGAGAAGACTTTCTCTACTTTCTTCACTTTAATATTTTGATAAGAGTCCTATCTTTTATGCCCCATGGATATGGGTGTTCATATTAGCACAGCACTTCTCTGTCACCCTTTTTCTGTCTTGTTAGCTGATTAGAACAATTAAACAATCTAAACACTCAGTTTAGATTTTAGATTCATGAATACTCCTTTGTTTCATGACCACACTTCTCTTTTTGGCTTGTGTCACGCCAGTGAATAGGATGAATTTCTACTATCCTTTGTGGGAAAACAATGATAATTTTACTGCTGGAGGATTAGTTACATCATCTTCATGTAGGATTCCACAGGGGAGACCCAGATGTCAGGTTGGGAGTTCAGATTTCTTAATCTCTGAACCCTTGAAATATTTCCTCCAGATTTCCACAAGTTACTACTAATTTCTTCTGAAAGTCAAGAAAGACTTCCTTTGAATTCAACAAGTATTTTGAATATCTTCCTTCCAGGAAAATAATTACTTGGGACACAGTTTTAAAATAATAAGTAAAATAGCCATAATAGCCTATATCTCCATCAGATTTTAAGTTTCCTGAGGATAAATTCCTGATGGTGACTTGTATATAACAGGTACACATAAGGATTTGTGATTTTATTAATTGGATGCAAGACTATGATTAGAGTTTAATGAAATCAGATGCAAATGTCAGCAAAATTGTTCAAATGCCATCTTAGCTTTTTATGAATTACTGTGGAAGAAGTGGAATAGAAAGGAAAGAACTGGTATTGCTAATCGTGGTATGTTCTTTTTAACTCAGTTATTGGAAAGCACTACTTGTACTAAGCAAACAAAACTGGTGAATATTAGGTGTGGTAATACTAATCTTGGTGATTTCATGATTCTTTGGGTAGTGGTGGTGGTATATATATTTGTGTATGTGTATTTTAAATCCTAGCTACCAATATTAGTGTAGTATTTGCATTTTCTCACTGATTGTATGCACAGAACCTAGAAGTATCTTAGAAAAAAATTATTTTTTTATGGTACCACTTTGTTTCTTATTTGGACTTCATAAATGCAGAAAAAATTTACTCCACCAACATGTCTTCCTCTAACATACATTATTCTCTTATTTGAATATTTCTTGTAATTCTGTGTCTATAACTTTGAGAAGTGTCAATATGTCCTATTTTGAAGTTGCAATAAGTTTGTTTTGAGTGAATATACACGCTCTTGGTCCCTGCATGGTGGCGAGTATATAGCCAGTACTCAGTACATATTCTGGATAACTTCTCCTTTTCAATTCATGTCACAGCAGAAGAGAAAGCAACATTTCAGTTCTAAGTTTGATATGCCTCTCATACTTGTTATTGCCAACCTGAATTATAAATTGATTTCATAAAAATACCTTCTTAAATCTTTTTTCCCACTGGCTTCATGTTAAGTGGAGAAGTGGGACACACAAAGATGATAAAGATGGTTCTTCCCTGCAAGGAGTGTACAATTTAATGGAGAACAGTATTTTTATAGTTGGAATGCAAAGATTGTGGATATGGGTAAAATAAAAGTGAGTTGAAAAGGGGAACAAAGAAAGACAATATATGGCTTTTAACTATAGATGAAGCCACAACATATTCATTTTGCAGAGCATGTAAAGCACTCAGGAGAGATGGACCACCTGGGAAAGTGGCAGGCTGAGCAGACTTCCTGGAAGGGATAGCATTTCCCAGTATGATCTCAAAAAAGGGAGTTATGAGCAGTCTTGTCCTGACTCTTTTTCTTTTCCCTATTTGCAGCCTCCAGTACACCTGCTGTGAATATTCAGCCAGATGTTTCAGGAGGTTGGGACTGGCATGCTAAATCAGGTAAAAGTCAGCAGGTTTTTTTTTTTTGGTGTACCTTTAACTATTTGCTCAAGATTATCCTTTGCCCAAGATGCAGTGAGTCTTTACATACTGTCATTGGTCACCTATGTGATTTTCTAAAGACATATCCTGGCAGAACTTTTCACATTGCCTCTGATCTCATGACAGAGGGGTGGGTTATATGTTACTTAATTTTTCTAAGTCTCATTTGCTGAATGTCTCTCTTGGGAATAGGATTAGACAATTGTGGGTATATATCTGGCTCTATCACTTAGAAGCTCTTGGAGGTTTTACAAGTCTTAAACTCAGTTTTTTTAATCTGTAAGATGGGTTTTATAATTCTTGTCCCAAACAGTTGTATAAATGAAATAACTTTTATAAAAACTCCTGGCATAGAATTGATGCTAAATAATCTAAAATACTTGTTTCAGGGTTGGATTTGTTTATAATAAATAAACTCTCCTGACTAGTCAGTATTTATTAATAATCACCTTGTGTAACTATGTTCTTTACATTGTGCAGATAGCAGGTGCACATGCACACAAACACACACAAATTCTCACATAATATGTTCTGAAGCAGCTGCTGTTTCCTTATTAAACAAATGACAAAATGTTGACACTCAGAATTTAGGAAACATTTTCAAGGTCACTCAGCTAGAAAATATTGGAGCCAGAATTCAGATCTGTGTCTGACTCCAAATTCCATAGAAAAAGTGAAGCCAGATACATCTAGTTGACAGATCTGGAGCAGTTTCTGTCTGCTGCCAAGGTTCTACTACAGATGCAAGAAGAAAGCATCCTCCTGCTTTCTGATAGTCTGATATTGGCACCCAAAATTGAATGAGGATTACAAGAAAAACCAAGGAATTTTTGCAAGATAGAAATAGCCTTGCAAACAGTAAAGAGCTTATTTTGATCCAAAAAATATAAAAACAGAAAATCCTCAAGAAGATACCAAAAAACCAAAAAAAAAAAAAATAAATAAATAAAAACTACTAGAACTAACAAGGGAATTTACTAAGCTTACTAAGCTTGCAGAGTATAAGGTCAAAACAACAGAAATGCAGTTCAGGTGACATGATAGGTAAACTGAACATAATGGCTCACGGGTGTGTTAAGAAATGACATAAGCCTTCTCTGTTCCTTGTTTCTGCTGCTAGTCACTTTGGTTAACGAAACAAGGTCTCGAAACGTCTACCATACTTCCATGTATCTAATCTGCTCTTAGAGACCAATTGGGAAGAACCTCTGAATTTCAGAATTCAATCTTGGAAAATGAACTCCTTTTCAGCAATCTTAATTCCTTTTCAGGAGGCTTTGGAATGGGAAGCAAGTCAGCTGCCACCAGCCCCACAGGATCTTCACACGGCACTCCCACCCACCAGACCAAACCGCAGACTCTGGATCCTTTTGCTGACCTTGGGACACTAGGTACAAACCTAGCAGGTTAAGATCTAAATGACATTTTCTTATGGCTACATAGCTTTGAGGTAGTCCTACTTGACTAATATCTGACAATGAATATAGCTTCACAATAGCCAAACTCTTATCTCTACAACAAACCTATTAAGAGGAATTCAAGACGTCTTTGTCATTTTAGAAATGTAGTATTTCTTACAGTTCCTGAGTTTTCTGAAGTTCTCCATTTTTCAAGTCACACAACTTAGGGAAGTTAAACCTTTCTGAAGTCACATAGTAAATAGGAATGTGAGCAAGGGCTGAAAGCCAAAAAATTTGACTGCTGTGCACTTACTTTGAGAATAAAAATGAGACTTCTAAATTATATAGCTACATTCAGATACAACAAAAGACAGTGTCCTTCTTCTTGAATTGTTTTCACATTGAATGCTGATAAAACCCCAGTGCCTTAGTTCCTCCCATAGATTGTCTGAGTAAACTGGCCTGTCTGTGGCTTGGATATAGAGAGGGTAAGAGCTCCCCAGGTGATTCCAATGTACTGTAAAGGCTGTCACACACTGCCTTCCTGTTAATGAGGGTAACAGTGGCCTCTGGGCTTAGTGCTACATCATGTTTTCTGTAAGTGCTCTCCTTAGTAACATAAGATTCAGAATTGCTGTACATGGATAGGACAAGCTCTGGAAGAGCAGACATCATAAAGTCCCACAATGCTGCTAACACCTGGAGAGCAGGGTCTATGGGCTTTTTCACCACAGTGTCTGCAGCTTGGCACATGGAAGAAACTCAAAAGTGTCTCCTAAATAAAAAAGAGTAAATGACAATATCTTGAGAATGTGGAGACTTTTCTTTTTTCAATTTATTAGTCTTTCCCATATTTACTGAATTTTAAATAACTATATATGTGTCTATTTATCATCTATCTATCTATCTATCTATAGAGAGATATCTATCTCTCTACCTACCTACCTATCTGTCTTTCAGGGACTCATGAAGATAGGCTTTGTTCTCTAAGTTACAGATGAGGGGGTGGCCAGGCTTCAGAGCACAAGCCCTGTCATTAGCTTTTCCTGTTATCCAATATTTAGTGAGCCTTTGTGATGTACCAGTGTAGTTTGGATGTGTGACCTTGCATTTTTTATATTTAATTCAGGGTTCCATATAACTGTTGTGACTTTGTGGTGTACTGTGACACATAGATCCAGGTTTACATATGAAGAAACTGAAGCTCAGGGAGGTAAAGTTATTTGTCAGACCTCAGAAGAGCAAAGATTCGCTATAGCCTATTGTCAGCTACCTTCTAGTGACCAGGATAGTGTCAGGCATATAGTAGATAAATTAATGTATGAATGATTGAATGCATAAAGACAGGTAAGAATGATTACATGACTAAATGATAGAGCTCGGAGGCTGACTCCAAATCCAGTGGTCATACATAACATTTCCAGTAGGAAAGAATGCAGACATTCCAGATGAAAATAGAGTAAATATACCTATGGGAAGAATAGAAGATGGGTTGGTAGTGAAAGGTATGTAGATTTGAGAAGTAATTAGAGATTGTGAGTGTAGCAAATGGAAACATCTGGAGGCAGTATACCTATGATCCAGTCTCAACTCTGTTAGTTTATGCATCATCACAAGCACATCTTTGAGCTATGATTCCTCCATCTTTAAAGTGGAACAAGTAATACTACATTCCTCCTAAGAGTGTTGTGAGCATTGAAGACAGTAGTAAATGTAAATGTATTTTGCAAACTCTAAAGAGCTAAATAAATACTATTTCATTATCAATTATTTAGTTTTTGGTGTTATGAGAGCATTCTTTTACCTATTTCAACACAGGCCACAACTGTTTTACATATTTTGAAAAACAGAGCAGGATGTATGTATTTAAAAATCAGGAGATTGTGGAATGAGTATTCTACTTAAATTTCTGGCACAAAGTAATTAGCATTTTTAAAAGTTTGAATAAGATCCTTTGCCCTGCTCAAAATTGTTGGTCTGGACTATATTTACTCTCCTGCAAGGAAATGCAAGTATTGTGAAATTGAAAAATCTTTATAAAATTTCAAAACATCAATGTTTATTCATGGTTACTTACCAGACTTGCACTTAAAACAATGATTAATCCTGATAAATGATGTGTAAGTAGACTAATGAGTGAATTTTTTTTTTTATTCCCTACTCTTGGAATTTGCTAGCTTTTATTCCAGTGAAATTGTAGAATCTGCTTAGGACTATGTTGGAGGGTCATCAGTACTGTGGTGTGCATGTGGTATGGTATCATACATTTGAAGAAGTGTGAGCTTGTACTTCTAAAATATTTATAATATTGTAAAACATTGTTTAGAAAAAATGTTTAAGATAAAATTAAAATAAAAAAATCTGCTTAGGAGGTGTGCAAAAGTGGAGAATAGTACAGTGGGAAAAACCAGGCATCTTCTGGCTTCAAGTCAAAGATGTCAAGTCAAGTCTCAGTTCTGCCACTTGTTGCTGTGTGGCATTGAGAAAACCACTGAACTGTTCTGAGCTATAGGTGGTTAATCTGAATAAAAATGGAGGTCTTAACACATACCTAAAAATGTCATATGGGGACTGAGAAATGGATAATATTGGGAAATAGATGCCTGCTTTTCCATTAAGTCTTAGGAATGCTAATTGTATTCTTTGTCAAGGCCATTTACATTAAAGTCTTTGCAAACAATAACTTGAGGCTCAAAGAGTTAGAAGCTACTCAAAAGAGTATTACCTCTTTCTTACCCCAGCCTTCTGCTTTTTATTTCCTTAGGTAGTTCTTCATTTGCCAGCAAACCTACCACACCAACTGGATTGGGTGGAGGATTTCCACCTCTCAGCTCACCGCAGAAAGCATCTCCCCAGCCTATGGGTGGAGGGTGGCAACAGGGAGGTGGCTACAACTGGCAGCAGCCCCAGCCTAAACCCCAGCCCAACATGCCACACTCCTCCCCGCAAAACCGACCCAATTACAACGTGAGCTTCTCATCCACGCCTGGGGGTCAGAGTGAACGTGGGAAAGGATCCACGAACTTGGGTAAGGCTGCAGGGCCCGGCTTCCTGTTACCTGGCTGTGTCGACCTAAAGTGGGAGATAGAAGATGTTTTCCAGTAGTTTTTGAGTCAGTCTTTTAGTTATAAAGACACAGCATGACCCCTGCCCCCCCCCCCACGTGCCTGGAGCCCCTGGGTTTCTGCACTGGCCACACTGTCTTTTGATTGTTGGCTCACTTGTCTGTCCCTTTATACTGAGACCAGTTGGAGGGCCAGACCAGGATTATGTCATTTTTGCCATTTAATCATCAGCACCTAGCATAGTTTTGGGCCTTAATGAATATGGGTGGATGTGAGTGGATATTGAAGCTGTTCATCCTTTGGAAATGAAAGTAGAAAAGAAATGTTGGGAACACTTCAAACACTGTGTTTGGGAGTGTATTGGAAGAGTGGATATGTCTTTACACATTTGGTCTTTCTTATGGATATTACTGAGGGGACTGGATTTCCTATATTGCCTTTTCCCCCTCTTTTGATAATGAAGTTAAAAGAACACCAAATATGTCAATAACTATGACTGAAAAGCACTCTAGATGCGATCTTTTTTGGGGGTGGGGTGGGGTTGGTAATTTGTAAAAATATTTGCATAGCTAGGATAGTTAAATTTGAGTTTGTTGAAAGACCTGCTATGATATATTTTACATTTCAGTTGATTTGATCATACTTTCTCTTTATGGAGCATGGACATTTTTCTAATTTTCTTATTAATAGTAGTTAACATTTATTGAATGCTTACTACATGTCAGGAGTTTTCACATAATCTCTGAATCCATTTTATGTTGTAGATGAGGAATTAGTGACAGAGATCAGTAGAGAAATGTTCTAATTCCATACAGCTTATAAGTGTTTTGTCCCAACTTCTGTGACAGGCCGCAAGAAGGAAGGCGGGGGGCAGAAGGCTGAGCAAGCAGAGTTTATTGCTCCAGGACAGCAGCTGAGACGGAGCCCCTAGAGTGGGGTCTGCAGCTACTGCCAACTCAATAATGGGGAAGGGTCTCTTATATAGGTCCTAAACTCAGATTTCAAAGGGGTGACTCATCGCTGTGTCCTTGACGTAAGGCCCAGTTCGTTATCACCTTCATCTAGTCCCATCCCGACGCAAGGACCCGTTAATTAGATGCAAGGCCCAATTTATTACCACCTTATCACCTTTGGATGCAAGGCCTGATTTATTATTGCCCTTATCCAGTCCCTCAGTAAATCTCTGCACTTGGTCACTCCCAACAATAAGTGACAAACCTAAGATTTGAACCAAGCAGTCTGGCTCCAGAACCCCTGATCATAACTACAACCCTTTCCTGGTCCTTTCACAATATTGATATGATAGAGATTCCTTTGTTGGGAAAAGGTGGCATCATGTTTGTTTTTTGGTTAGCAGTGGACAGTCCTTGGATAATCTAATAAAGTGATGTGATTTTCTTTCAATTTTTATTTTGAATAGAATTGAGGCGAGTGTCTTCAACAAATAATTATGGAGCATTTGAGTATAGAAAACACAAGAGTTAGAAGCTACTCAAAAGAGCATTACCTCTTTCTTACCCCAGCCTTCTGCTTTTTATTTCCTTAGGTAGTAATAAGCAAAACACAAATTCCTCAGCCTCAGGGCACTTACCTTTGTGTGTGTGTGTGTGTGTGTACGTGCATGTGCATCCAAGTTTGTGGTCAGGACATCTTACCCTACAGAGTTGGCACATGAGCATCAACTCAAAACACCAGTTTGGTTGACAGACATTGGATGCACAGTCTGCTGTATGGTTTTATTGAACAGATATTTAAATAGTCAGGCATGTTCTAACACTTTAAATGTTAACTTTTCAATTCTCACAACAATATATAGTAGTAGTGTTAACAAAATCACTGCTTTACAGATAAGAAACTGGGGCATGGAGATGATAAGTAACTTTCCTCAAGATCATATTGCTAATAATGGGAAAAACTAGACTCCTTTGCTGGGGAGACTAACTCCAGATAATTTGATCTTTACTGTCATACTAGGCTGTTTCTCCAAACAGATTAATTACAAAGGGGTATGAAGACCCAGCCAGATTGGGGCTGGATGAGGGAAGGGGGGGAAGAGCACTTTGATGAACTAAAAGCGTCACCTGGGTGTGGATGGGAAAACAGTTGACCCCAAGTACAAAAGCCCAGGTCTTAGTCCCAATACTGTACCAGTTAATTAGTTATATCTGGGGCAGAGTAAAAGGGCATGGAAATCAAGAGCATATGCAGCTATGAAAAGATGGACAGTGGGAAAAATAGTTGCATTTAGTATCAAGATACTACAGCTCAAGTCCTAGCTTTGACATGGACATACCATGTGATTGTGCACAGACCTCATAATTTTCCAGACTTCATTTGAATCTCATATACTATTTACAGGATAAATGTGATGATGAAGGGGCTTAACACATGTGAACATATCTTGAAGTGTCATGAGATAATGATATGATTATGTTTAAGAGTAAAAACCACAGTGATTTTTCAAGAATTGCATTGTATTGCAGAAGGAAAACAAAAAGCAGCTGACTTTGAAGACCTACTTTCTAGTCAAGGTTTCAGTGCACACAAAGACAAAAAGGGACCCCGAACAATAGCTGAGATGAGAAAGGAGGAAATGGCTAAGGAAATGGATCCTGAAAAATTAAAGGTAAGTGAGCTCCTGACTTGGAGTGAGTCCTTGTGCCACAAGTAATGTGTGTGAAGCATGAACATGGAAGCCACTGTGGACAGACCTGTGGCTGGGGATCATCAGCTTCTCTAACTTTAGGTGGTTTGGAAAGGTGGAAGAGAGGAGGCTGAGGGAAGTGGGGTTTCTGGTTTTCTCAATATTTCTGTCTACTTTTGATCAGAGCAAGTCTGTTTTTTTCAGATGAAAAATTATCTTTCTTTTACTTATCTTACTATTATACTTAATTGAGGTACACTATTTACAACTTACCTGTTTTTGTACTGGGCTGTTTCCCTAAGTCGGCTATTGTAGTTAGTGCAACAGTAAGCAGAGGAGTGCATTTCTCTCTTCAAATGAGTGGTCTTGCACTCTTTTCATTCCCACCTGGGAGAGGAATTGCTAGGTGATGTGGTAGGTTCATTTTTAATATCTGGGAAATCTCCATGCTGTTTTCCATTAGAGGCAAATTACATTTCCACCTACAGGATAAGGGGCTCCCTTTCCTCCACATCTTTGTCAACACTCGTTTCTTGTCTTTCTGATATGGATCATTTCCATAGGTGTGAGGTTATTTCATTGTGGTCTTGACTTGTATTTCTCTGATAATGAATGAGGATGAACATTTTTTCATGTGCCTGTTGGCTATCTGTATGTCTTATTTGAAGAAATGAACAATTTTATTATTATTATTATTATTTTTGGTTCTGGAAGTCCAGATAAGATTTGTATGGGGGGAAAAAAGAAAGTTTTTCCATTAAAATCATTTATAAACCATCAACTCTATAATTATATTTCATCGATGAGAAAACAGATGGACATAGGTTAGCTTGGAAAAAAAAGAATGGTTATCTTGATGAATTGTGAGAAGTAGTGGAAGAGTTTGTAAATGTCAGGAGAATTGGAATGCTCTCTGCAAATGGAGAGTCAGAAGTTTTACATGACAAAACACTAAATGTGCTGGTATTAAAACAAACTGGAAATTGACTTGTTATTGCTTCAAAGTATCTCTAAAAACAGGATTAACATAACCACTGAATCATATGCATTTTGAAAAATATATTTTCAGATAGATTAAAGCATTTGTGGAGGTTCTTTTAGAATATGTATTTTTTAAAAAATAGGTTCCTTTATTTGAATTTGATTTTCATTTGCTTTAACGTAAGGCTTATGTTTCCTTTGAAAAGTTTGAACTCCAACTGCGTAATCTTTGTTCATTAGGCAACTATGACTCTTTCCTCTAAAAGAAAGTCATCTCTGTCTTTTAAACTATGTTTGATGATTTAGTTGGTATGGAATATTTAGTTGTTTGGGAGAGGAGCCACCATTAACCTTGGTGAAACCATGCATTTATTGAACAACAAATACTCACTGAGCCCTTGCTATGTGCTAAAGGCTGATGCATTGTAACAAACTCTCCCACTAGTCACCTCTTTGTTCAAACTATGAAGAATCAAACTAGAAAGTTCATAGTCTGAATGAATGACTAAATGGATTAATTTATGTAATCATTTCTGAGCATTTTTTTCTTTTTTGAGGCAGGCATGCTATTTGAAAGAAATAATACCCTTTCTCAAGCAACTCTGCCCAATGTAGTGGAATACAAACATACAGACTGTTACAATAAAGTGTGGCACATTTCATGGTAGAAATATGTTGAAGGGAATTTGTTCATTTTTTTCAAGGAATATTTAGTGTCAGATGCTGCGCCATACCATACCATACCAAGGCAGATAACAGGGACCAAAATCAACATGGGTATGCCATCTTGGAGTTTATACTTTGGGAATGAGGAATTATACTTCCTGGGATGGAGCAGGAAGGAAGGAATTTAAACTCCCAAAGGCTAGCAGGATGAAATTCCTGAGCAGGCTTTTGAAAGAAGACAAATAGTTAGCCAGAGACAAGGCAGGAGATGGAGTTGGGAAAGCATTGCAGGAGAGGAAATGGGTTGGCCCATGAATGCAGGGACCCCCAAACACTTTGATGTTGCTAGAGCTGTAGGAGTCTGAAAGTCCCAGTGGAGAACTAGGTTGAAAAACATTTGAATTTCTTCATCCTCCTGCATTACAGATTCTGGAATGGATTGAAGGCAAAGAGAGAAATATCAGAGCACTTCTGTCCACGATGCACACTGTGCTGTGGGAAGGGGAGACCAAGTGGAAACCAGTTGGCATGGCAGACCTGGTGACACCAGAACAGGTGAAGAAGGTATACAGGAGGGCTGTGTTGGTAGTGCATCCAGATAAAGTGAGTATGGCTTGCGCTGTTGTGTCAGTTATCTTTTGCTTTTTTTTTTTTTAATTTCAGTATGTATTTTTCTTACTTCATTATTAATTTTTTGGAAAATATATGACTTTCCCCCTCAGGTGTGGTCACCGTACTTTATTTTCTGAGCATGTATAAAAACATCAGACTTTCAATTTGCTGATTATGAGGCCATCTGTGTAATAAAGTCCTTAGGCTAAAATGAGGTATTTAAATAAATAGTTATACTTTATGAAGCAGGTGCAATCAAATTATGCATGATGAATAATGGAATAGGGGCTTACATAGATAAAATTCCCCATTAATTTTTAGGACTTAGATATAAATTTTGTCTTGACTAAGACATAGAGAGAAGGAAATTTTTCTCTGGAGATACAGCAGTATGTTTAGCCAGCATTGTAGTGAAAAAGCATTAGAATGGAGTTGGCAAAATTGGGGAAATCAACAAAATATCCCAAATTTTGTGAACTAAATCGATCACTATATTGCTTATGCTAGCTTATGTTTTCATTAAAGTATATGTATTTCTATGTTTTCTACAATGTCAGAAGGTTCAACTATTGCATGGCCAAGTTGAAACCCTCACAAATCACAGAAATATCCACGGCAGGACTAAATTAGGCAGTGTATTAGTCTTAATCTCCTCCAGTTCAGTTTTAGCAGTCATCTCTGCACTCCATGCAGAAATGGGTCATCTTGCTGTCATGTGAGCCTGGCCTGTGACACCCGGTGATGGTTGAAGTGCTCCATGGGAACAAGTGCTTGAAATTGATGTATTTGATTTTCATTTCTCCACGTTTTTTGGTGGCTGGCCTGAATAGAAGAATTAATGGGAAACACTTTACCTCAATGAATTGAAATAGCAAGAGAAACAGGACCCTCAGCCCCACCCCAATCTACCCCAACTGTATGACTTAGATTACAGGTCTCCAAGAACAGCTATTTTTAGAAATGGGGAAAGGGGAGGTTAAAAATGCAGTTCATTGGAGATGTGCTGTGATGTGCCTTAGTCACTTGGTAGATAATCTAGAGATGGGAGATATGTCTGAGAATTTTTTGTACCTAGTAGGTTCATTTTTGTTTATAGGTGAATTCCTAGGGGGAGGGCATTTGGGGAAAGTCATCACAATTAGGGTTACATAGACTGGGCTGCTAAAAGGTAAATTACCTCATAGAAAAACATTTCAGTTACTTAGCACTCACATATTAGCAGTGAAAAATTTCATGTAAGTAAAGCTTAGGTTTGTGGTATTTAATGTGTGTTTTTGCTTTTTCCATAGGCTACTGGGCAGCCCTATGAACAATATGCAAAGATGATTTTCATGGAGCTCAATGATGCCTGGTCTGAATTTGAAAATCAAGGCCAAAAGCCCTTATATTAATGTATGAGCTTTCCCATCTCTGCTGCAGACCTGTGCTAACGCTTAGTGTGTGTCACAATTCTGAGGTTGTCACAGATGAACCAAAAACTCCAGTAACATGTATCCAGTACTAACCTGTTAAATTACTTGTGAATTAATTCCTTATTGATAAGGAATGTGGATATTTGTTTTCTCAGCCCCCACCATAAAAGATCCAAAGCAGGAGAGGAACTTATAGTCAGATGACCTTGCACAATATTCCAGCCTGCCCTTTGGGGAACCTACTCAGCATTTTCTGGGGAAATGGAAAAATAGAGGCCACAGGAGGCATAATATCCATCTCATTGTCTGAGGATTAATGAGCAAAAGTTATGATAATAGGATTACATGATGGATTTTAACTAATGGTTTTTAGATTTTCTTGGAAAGATGTAATTTGAGTAACAGCTTTATATAGATTCTAGCAACACAACCACCATTTTTTTTTTAATGGAAATTTACTATGGTCTTAGCATAATACTACATTTCTTTTGGTCAAGAAGAGGAACAGCTGTAAAAGAACTTGACTTGTGTCTTCGAAGATACTATACTACAATGTAATAGCTTACCACCAACTCTTATTGGAAAAATTTAAAAAGTAGTGAAAATGCTAATAAGAGAATATAAGGTATAACTAAGGATAACAGGAATCTTTATTCCTAGTCAGAAAGTAGGGCTGCTACCATACTCTCCCTTTAGAAAATTGTGATTTCTTAAAGGAAATGTTTTTAATACCATAACAATGCTAAACCTGGACTTGAAAGAAACTTTAATTTTGTTATGAGGCTTAATGCTCTTCCTTTTCCTTAGCCAAAAAAGTGTTCTTAGCTGGAAATAGGTTGTAATGTGGTTTGGTAGGACTGCTACATAATATGGACTCTAGATTTGTGTAGCGTCCTCTAGATTTGTGAGCAGTTGTGGTCAGAGAAGAGAAGATAGCCCTGAACACTTGTCACCAGCCTGGTATAGTCACGGTGAGAGTGCTGTGCTCACTGCAGACTGGGTCAGATGGCTTGGTGGGATTTGCTTTGAGGGACCAGGTTCCCCTCCCTACCTGGTGAAAGTGGTCTTTTTGGATTATTACTTGGGGGCTATTGCTTTAAATGTAGGTGGGGGTCCACAGGAATAGCACTGATACAGGGATGTCTATGAAAGCAAAGCAAGGATGAAACCTTGGCAGACCTTGTAATGATTAGATTTCAGTCCAGTGTTTTGGCAGTTTCTCACTTTGAAGGATGAGCAGCTTTTACCCTGTGACCAGTGGACCCCTTTCGGCACAACCGCAGTGTGCCCAGAGTATATAGATAAGGCAGAGGGGCACAGTGATTTCCACACTAGTCTTAAAAGGGTTCATGCTCAATATTGTGTAAAGCTTTCAAAAGTTGTTTTTAGAAGACAATCACTTTTGTTTGTATTTTTTTTGTGTGTGTGTGTGGTAAACTGTACCAGAAAAGCAGCATGTCAAAAATACTTTTTTTTCTGTATAGAACTCGCTTCCATTTGTTTTTGATTATAAAGATTCATCATTTATTTTACCTTTTACTGACAATGTAAAACTCGAAGAAAATGTTTTCTTTTGAAATATACAGCTGCAAACTGTTCAAGGTAACCATAACAAACTAGCTGTTATTTATTAACATATTATAAAATAATGTTTGATCCAGTATGTGCTTGTCTTATTTAAAATTGGAATGTGAGACATGTTGCTGTGACCTGTTTTTTCTCATTCATTCACATTTGTAGATATTGTGTGAACTACAGTATATAATGATAATAATTATAAAAGGCTATTATGTGAATGTCACGTACATTTTGAAATGATAGAACTATATTAGCTTTGTATCATGTTTGGATAATTCATAAATATTCACAGTTTAAAAGATCGTTAAACATATAATTAACAGTGAGAAAGAATCTTACCTAACTTAAATTTGGGAATTCCCCCTCCTCTATTCCGGATACATTAAAATTCTGGACCCCTATTTATCTCAAAACTCAACATGTGCAGACCAACAGGGTTTTGCATTCCTTTAAAATATCTGGTTGTGACAGAGCTTGTTGTTGATCAGATTCACTGTTTCATTCATATTTATTGTAATATATTTTTTGTTTTGTAAATATGTTACACACAAAATGTGATTGGTCTAAACTATTTGTAATGTATATTAAAAGGCTCAAAAATACTTGTAGAGAGCTAAGTAATTTTTGCACTTGCAGGGATGTCATAACAAGCTTGAATTACACCTTTATTATTCACTTTTTAGAAAAAAAATATAGGGAAGAAAATAAAAAGCACATAATAAATTTGCACCAGGAAGTAATCTGACAAGATTTTGCTTTAAACTTTAACCACACCCATTCTCATCCTTCTCTACACACTCTCTTTCTTGCTTTCATACTCATACTACACATCCCATCATGGTGTCTGAATACTGTGCTTCAAAAAGAATCAGCATAGAGATGTGGGTTTTCTGAGTAAGACAATTAATGGATTTTCCAGGCTGCATTTTTATGCTGAGGCAAAGGCATTGATCCTGGAAATCTGCTTTCTTAGAAAGCAGTTATTTTATTTATCTCTTTTTTTTGGTTATATCTTTTAAAAAATATTGTATGACCTGTTAGTTTTAGTTTTGTTAGGATAGAAGTAGTGTTTATTTGTTAACAAATGCTGCAAATCAAAAGCATTTGAACCATCACTGTACTGTCTTTGGAAGACTATTCCCGTTGGGTTCTAATGTACAAATGAAACACTGTTATGTAAGGAATGAACACAGCAATTGAATTCTAGAAACAGTTATCATAGTAACAGGACCGCTTGCCTGCCGGAAACATCTACTGAGAAATTTAGGTCAAGCAAACAAATTTTGGTTGTTCCTAAAATAAACCATGATGTTTTAGCATAATGTTATAGTGTTGACTTGAGACCAGAAAACTGGGTTTGAGTCCTGTTTTGTATAAGTCCACTGTTTTGTAAAAGTCCACTTAGGACTTTTACATCAGGCAAGTTTCTTAAAGATTCTAAGTCTCAGTTTTATTACCTGTAAGTGAGAGATCTTCTAATAACTCTGCATTGTGACAATGTGTGTATAAGCTGTCTATTTTAGGTGGCTACTCACTACACTGTAATGGTTGTTATTGATAGTTGATAAAACAATCATAGGCTGTTTGTTATCATCACAGGCTAGTATTATGGATGGAATTACATTGTAACTTCAGGTTATGCAGAGTGGATAAGTTACTAGCAAAGAACAGCCAAAAGTAACTTCTGTCCTATCCCTTTTTACTGTTTCCTTGGGCTGACCGATTTGTCTTCATAGAATAACAAAGAAACTTGCACTGTAGTTTTTATTAAGGAAATGACTATGTGAAGAGATGGGGTAGCTGAGAGGAAAGAAAACTAACACTAGCTGATGTCAGTAGTGTTGCATCATACTTGCATTTAGTTTATGCAGTCAGTTGAGAGTGCCCCACTGTGAATATTGCCACTGAATCTATTTTGCATTCACTGACCTATGTTTATATATATATACACACACATATACCTCATTTACATTTCAAAAACTTCCCAGAGGCAGGTTTTTGTTAATCCTGCCTTAAAAGACAGTCTGGTGGGCTTTACTCAGAACTGAGGCTAGAACTTTTTAATATATAAAATAGGGAAATACCCTATCCTAATCTTCTAGGTAACATTAAAGTTTGCTAATTCAAACAATGTTTGTGTATAGTACATGTAAGATACTAATTGAAATGTAAGGGAAAATCAAATGAACAAATGGATTTCATTGGCCAGTTAAACATAGGTGTTGCTATTATTTCTAATTATATGGCAGTTCCTGTCTTTTGCAGGGCATAAGATATGTGAGGAATAGTGTAAGTGCTGCCGGACTTTCTGATGTTAGTACTTGATCTCAGCATCCCCACTAGTTACCCACCTAAAAAGGGAGGTTGTAAAATCTAGTTCATAGTGTGAAGGAATTTAATGCAAGGAGTGAATCTAAAATTCATTTGACGATGGGTCACTGGTAGTCCAGGGCAGTGTGGGAGACCTCAGATCTAATCCATCCCAAAGCATACTGATGCAGGTCAGCTTCACTACTAAGGTTTTACTTTGTTTTTATTCTTAAGGAAATGTGGAATGGCTAAGGAGAAGAGCATTTTTTATTTTATTTCATTTCATTATTTTTTTTTTAGTGAGCATCTTTCCGCTGGAAGTGAATTTTCTCAGGAGATGGTTGAAGCCTCTGGCTGACTTTCTCTTTACGGAGTTTAGTGAACTGGAGAGGACAGATGGTGCAGACAGAAAATTGTATTTTTCTGATTCCAGACATTACCTTTGGGCAAAGACCTCATTTTATTGGTTTCTCACCATCTTCCAGCATCTTACTGCTGAGCCTAAGGCACTGAAACCAAGCTATGCCTGTGAAGTAGTGTCAATTTTCTTCAAATCTATTTCTTCAAATCTGCTATGGGGCTGGCCTCAGATTGTCTGGAAGCCTTCAGCAAACCCTTATATATGGCTTTCCAAAAGCATATGGATGGTTGAGAATGGAAGAAGTGAAATCCCCATTAATTTTGGAAAATCCTCATCAAGCAAGGAGAAATGTCTTTAACTTCCTCATGAAACCAGTCTGGCACTACAATAAGGAAACAAAAAAGAACAGGCTTCCAGGGTTTTGTTTCCCCCAAGGGCTTTGGCACATATTTTAAAAAGAACATGCTATTCTAAAGAGGAAACTTCTCAAAAACCTTGATTAAATTACAGGCTAACAAAGAATGCAGTGTATTTCTGCATATATAAGGTACTGGCAACACAATGCTTTTAATAATTGTACTGAATCTATGAGGAGAAATGGGGAGAGCTAGAAAAATAATTGCAAAGGTGAACACTTGAGATAACAATATGCTTAGTGTATATTTTGAAAAAGTGAATTGAGTGGAGATCCTGAAAGGTAGTGATGGTAAGAATTAATGTTGCTAAGGTAGACAGGGGAACCTGAGTTCCCAAGAACCCCTTTATCCTTCATCGAGTTGAAAATGAAAAGCAATAGAAGAGAGGCATCATTCAAGCGCGGACTGGTTCTTTGATAGAATGAGTGGTAAACTTCCCATCATCCACTGCTTTCAACTCGTGGGCACCTGACTCAGGTTAACCTGTTTTTCCTTCTGAGGCTCTCCCCATTAAATGTGAAAGGAATCATTTACCTGGATGGGTTTAAGAGTATCTTCCAGGTTGTTTCCCCTCTACACAGAACTCTTCTAAAGTAAATACTGAATGGCCTCCCAGGTCTCAACTCGCCTTGGTTACCAGTTGAATTTGAAGTCCCAGATTATAATAACAGTATTTATTTATATGACCACGAACGTCTCAGACACAAAACAGCTTATTGGTCTTTGTATAAATTACCAAGATGTAAAGGAGAAGCGCTAGTTTTTGAAAAATATCAGAGCTAATATTAATCAAGGGCAAGCAGGGCCCTGCAAAACGCAGGATCTTTAGCAAGGATGTGTCCTCAAGTCCAGTTCTCCGGAGCCCCCAACCCCACCTGCCACAGCCAGGGAAACGCCTACAGGCGCTCCAGAGAATGTAATGCTGGTTACTAGCGGGTATCCCACACCCATCTTTCTCGGTCTCTACCGTCAGGCAGTTTTCACGTAGCCCGCAACCGCGGTGCAGGGTGTTGCTCTGAGGGCTCAGGGGCGTGTCTAGGACAGAGCACACAGCAGGTTCGGGAATTAGAGAAGGGCGAAAGATCCGGGTAAATCTGGGTTTGGAGATGGGCGGAGGAGATGGGCGGGAACGGGACGCTCACACTGCGGGAGCGAGGGGCGGAGTTATTGACCTTTGGGGGTGGGGCTTCGAGTGGCGGGGTGGAGCTGGGACGGGCGGGGCGGGGTTTAGAGTGGCGTGGGCGGGCTCGGTACCGGCCGTGCCGCCCGGGGCGGGCCTGGGCTGGGGCCTGGGCTGTGGCAGGAAGCCGGAAGCAGCCGCGGCCCCAGCTCGGGAGACATGGCAGGCGTTAAAGGTACATCTTGGCACAGACCCGCTCGTCCAGCGATGGGGCCGTCGCCCCAGTTTCGGGCTAAGGCTGGAGTTGCGCCTTCAGCGCGTGGGTGGGGAACAACCTTCTCTAGTCCCGCCACGCTTCCCACCTTTCTGGGTGGGAAGGCAGTTTCCCGCTTTCTTTGCCCCTTGGAGTGCGGGACGGGGTGGGGGTCGTTTCGGGGAACCTCAATCCTTTTTCATGGCCATTGCCCTTCACGCTCTCACCTGGAGTACCCGGGACCCTCCAGGAGAGGCCTTGTGGGGAGCAGTAGACCCTGGCTTGCCCGGGTAGCATCTTCTCGCTGCTCCTCCTCTAGTCCTCTGACCGTTTCTCAATACTCTACGAGTTTTAAACTATATTTTCCACTTCCTGACATGTCTATCCAACGCTTCCCTTTCTTTTCCTACCGCTCCACAGATTCCCATGGCTTACAGAGGAGCCATTGTCTCCAGCGTTCTCGGCATGAGGGAACTTAATCCCTCATTCCTGATGATTTTTCCATTTGGGCAGAATTGCTTGCAGGCGGGTGTCAACAGAAAGCGCCCAGAAATGCAGTGTTTCTCTTAATTGGGGAGGGTGGACGTTTAGGTGGAATCTTACCTCTTTCTTCATTTTCATCTGTGCACAAAGTCGTGTTTGTGCAGGGTTGTTGATAAAAAGGGTAGGGATTCACTTTTCGTGTACTTTCTCCAGAATGGGGGTATGGTAGAGGTGGGCGAGGTGATCAGAAGGATTCCTGTTGTTTTGTTAGGAAATCACTAGATTTGCAATCTTTTGAACAAAGTATCATCACTTTTTTTTTCTATCTTGGAGTTCTCTTTGAAATTTGTACTCAAAGATCTTCCCTGTTCAGCTTATCAAGATGTGCTACATACAGGTATACAGTATATTTGCACGAGGGTGTGCTCACTATGAAATCGATCTCAGTGCATGAGTTGTTAGTGGTGGACACATTTTACCACTCTTTCTGGCTGACTAATCAACATTATAAACATGATTTACTAGAACATTGTCCTGCTAGGAGAGTGCTCAGTGTTGTAATATATCCACTTGAAGCCAATACAGATAACAAGTTGTATCTTAGTATTATACTGTGTTTAGTTGCGCCCCAGAAACTATCAGATAATAAAGGCAATGTTTATATGTGAATGTGCTAGGAATTGTGATGTGGTAAAAAGGAAAATGGGCTATGAAATGGAAGAGGGAACATTTGCAGATAATCCATTCAGTTTTTATTGAGTAATCGCTGTATTCCTGAGAGTTAGGTAAAAGATAAATGAAACGTTATAATTGGGTGAGAACTGGAAATAATGTTACCACTTAAGTGTGTAAGGTGTGTGCAGATACATTTGGGAGCACAAAGTTAGTGTTGTGGAGTGAATTGCGTCCTCTAAATCAGTATGTTCAAGTTCCCATTCCCCAGTACCTGTGACTGTGACCTTATTTGGAAATAAGGTCTTGGGAGATGTAGATGTACTGAAGTTAAAATATTTTGGGCCCTAACCCAGTGACAAATATCTATAAAAGAAAGGGGAAGTTGGGCATGGAGACAAAGGGAACACCCTATGATGATGGAGGCAGAAGTTGGAAGCCAACTGCAAGCCAAGGAGCACCAGAGATTGCCAGTAACCACAAGGAGCTAGGAAGAGGCAAGGAAGGATTCTCCCCTTGGGTTCTTCCAAAGGAGCGTGACCCTTCCAATACCTTGATTTAAGACACAAGCCCCAGAATTGTTAAAAAGTAAATTTCTGTTGTTCTGACCCACCTAATTTGTAGTACCCTGTTCATAGCACCCCTAGGAAACTACAACAGATGGAATTACTTGCCATGCCCCAGGGAGGATGAAGATGTGTGCATAGAAGAGGCAAGCCTTGAATGGACTCTGAAAGGATCACTGAGGCTTCCCTTGGCAAAGGGGTGAGGGTGGACTGTATTCCAAGTGGTGGGAACATTGTGGGAAATGGACAGCGAGCATGAGAGAGTAGGTTTCTCCAGCAGCAGCTGCTGTGTTAGAATGTCAGCTTGGTGGGAGAGTGGTGGGGTTGAAACTGGAAAGGCGGTCAGGCTTCTGGCAGTGATGCCTCTAGAGGAACAACTTGGAGGCTGTGAAAGCAGCTGCAAAGAGGTGATTGCCTTGGTATATCTGAGATCACTGGTGTGGAAGATGAGAAAGAAGGGTCACAGTTTGAGGTAGGTACAAGATAATAAAGGCTGCACTAGGGCAGTAGCAGAGGGTTTTAGAGAAGAGGGTGGGCTTTTTAGCCTTTTAGGGCTGATATAAAAGACAATTTATTTCTCAGGTCTGGAGCCTGAGAATCTAAGATATAAGTGCCAGCAGATTCCCTGTCTGGCAAGGACCTGCTTTCTACTGTCTTCTTCCTATTAACATGGTGGGACGGGTAGGAGTCCTCTCTAGGATCTGTTTATTAAGGGCACTGATCCCATTCATGGGGTCATTCATCCAATTTCATGACTTAATCACCTCCTAGAGACATCTTATACCAATGCACTGGGTGTTAGAAATTGACATTGAATTGGGGATTGAATAGAGAGAATCTTAGTCTAAAGTGTGGACATGACACAGGTAGTTGAGGAGGCCTGGGAGATTGGAACACTTTGACTTGCTTTTTTTCTAGTAGGCAGACTACATTGATGGTGTTTGCCTTTCAACATAGATCCTTCAAAAGGAAGAACTTTGTGTTTGGGAGATAAGGGTGGGAATGTTTCATTATGACATGTGTTGAATATGAGGTCCTTGTTGCTACCAGGCAGAAAATTCCAGGTCAAAGTTGGAGTTGCAGGTCTTGTTGGTAGGACCTTTTCTGGGTTGCAGCATCAGAGGTAGCCAGACCCTTCTGGCATAGGGGAGCTTTCTCAGCAAGAGTGTAGAGTAACAAAAGAGATAAATTGAATTCCTGGTCATCTCCAATTTTAAGAAATGGCAGAAGATGTGATTCCTGAAGAAAGAAAAAGGGACTAAAAGAATCAACTGGAGAGTAAGTTGTTAACCTTGAGAGAGTGGTGTCTCAGAAAGAAAGAAGGTTGCCTTTCCTAGCTTTGAAAGGTCCCAACAGTGAAGATGGTCAGACCCAGGGAGAAAAAGTCAACTAGGAAAAGAATATCTCAGTTGGAACAATATGTGTACAGTTAGTTCTGCACATTTTTCCTTTAAAATAGGAAAATACATAAATTAAAACTGACAATTCTGACCTCCCTGGTGGAACAAGGTGTTCAATCTCAGCACTGTGAAACTATCCACAGCTGTGGCAGCCCAGGGAGCAACCACATGGCACAATAGACCCTTCCTGTCTCTCCTGTGTTCCCCTCAGCAGTGTATTTCAGTCAATCCACCTGTTTAGCTCCCCTCTCTGTCTCTGGTGAATCCTCTCACCCCCACACCTCTAGCCTGTACCCCAGTTCTTTTGTGCATGAATAAATAAATCTTTAAAAAAAACTAGACAATCCTTCCTTGTCACACCCTGTCTATATATTTCAGCTGTTTTTTTTTTAAAGATTTATTTATTTATTCATACAGAACTGGGGTACAGGCCAGAGATGCGGAGGGTGAGAGGATTCACCAGAGACAGAGTGGGGAGCAGAACAGGCAGATCGACGAAGTACACTGCTGAGGGGAGCAGCGGGCGGGTCAGGAGAGGTCTGCCACGCCATGTGGTCACCTCTGGGGCAGGCGGGAATCGAACTCATGCGGAAGCGGCTTTAGATTCTCAGTGCTGTGCTTTAACCCGCTGCGCCATCAGGGAGGGCCCCAATTTTTCCGCTGTTTTTATACGCATCTTGGCACCTTCCTATAAAGGTTTCCCTAAGTCTCTTAAATTAAAACAGGGACATCAAAATGTTAGTTTTGTCAATGACTAATTTTGAGTATTTTTTTCAAAAGAAAATTTGGATACATCATATTCTATGCTTTTGATTTATAGCTTTATCAAAGAACATTGCTAAATTGATCAGCGTTTTCATACCAAGCACATCCTTTTGCCAAAACTATACATAGATTGTTTCATTACTTCCTAGGAGTTCCCCATTAAAGTGGCACTGTCCCTCCCCTTTACAGATGAAAGGCTGCATTTAAAGAGATGCAGTTTCAACCCCGGGTCACTTGTCAGTGCCCTGTACTGTGGTGACTCAGAGCTCCTGATTTTGGAACAACCCTGATAGGCTTTCTAGAGCATGACAAGGGCAGATATGTTCCTACCCCCTCAGAGATAAGTGTCCATCAGATGTAGAGAATGAATATTTTATTCAGTGGATACTAGTTGGGAATTATTTCCTAAGAAGACATAAAAACAGTTTTCAAATACTTAAAGTACTGCAATTTGAGGAAGCAAAATGATCAAAGGGTGTGTATCACAGGGAGGCAGTTTGGGACACAATTTAAGGAAAGAATGTTTTCAGCATTTAGAAGCTGTCAGAATGAAATGACTGCCTCAGGCAGTGGTGACTTTCCCTTCACTGGTGGGCTGGCTGGCTGGCTGGCTCTGTGACAAGTATAGAGGGAATTCAGATATTAGAGGTTGGGTAGTAAAGAAGTTGGAGACCTTTCTCCACCCTCTCATTTAAAAGGGTGGGCATAGGTTGTGATTTGCTAATCAAATGTAATATTAGCTAATAAATTTTTATATTCATAATTTTTACTAAAAATTTTTGAGATATATTTCATATGCTATAAAATTATTCTTTTTCAAGAATAAAACTGTCAGTTTTTAGTATATTCACAAAATTGTGTAACCGTCACTACTAACTACAGAACATTTCATCACCTTCTCTACCCACTAATAGTCATTCTCCCTTAGTGGGAACTCCTTTTCTTCTCCTACTTCCTGGTCAATCACTAATTTGTGACCTGTAGTCTTGACTTTATTTCACAGCTCTTGTGGCATTATCCTTTAGTGGAGCTATTGGACTGACTTTCCTCATGTTGGGATGTGCCTTAGAGGATTATGGGTAAGTTATTTCAAAAAGAATTGTTTTCTTGTGTCTTTATCCCTGTTAGCATAGGTGTGAACACTCAGCTGTAAATACTGAATTAGGGAAGCCCAAATTAAAAACAGTCCCTTCCTGGGTCCTTTGTATTTGTATACATAAAAGATTCTTAAAATGGATATATTCATTTAATAAACATTGATTGAACACCTGCTCTGGACCAGTTGGGATACAAGGATGCAGAGATGTCCTCAAGGAACTTAGGGTCTAGTTATGTTTGAGAGATAGGCAAGCAGATAGTCCAGTCAGCCTGTGAAGATGAGTACAGGTACAGTGAGAACTCTTAAGACAGTACAGCTGAATTTCCCTGGGAGAGATGGGAAAGGCTGCCTAGAAAAAGTTGTCTTTAAACTGAGACTTGGTGGACAAATAAGTTTATTAGGTAGATGATTGGGAAGGGCATTCCAAGGCAGAAGGAACATTTAGCGAATTCTTTACTGTACAATAACTGTTGATTGAGTTCTTCCTACATGTCAGCCACTGTTACAAAAAGCAGGGATTAAGAAATAAGAAAACAAAGGTCTATATTTCTGTGGGATTGACAGACAACAAACATAATAATACACATTCTCTCAAGGTAAAAGTAGTAAGAAGACTAAAGAATGTAGATGCCTCAGGGAAATGATCTGTGAGCAGAAACAAAGAAAATAGGATATCTGGGGAAAGAGGCTTTTAGGCAGCAGGAAAGCCATATGCCAAGGCCTAGGGTCACTGTTCACAGGGTAGAACAGAAATTATAATTGGGAGTGGCAAAAGAACAGCTGACTGAAGATGGAGATCAGTCCTTCAGAGTATGCTATGGAAAGGAGGTTAGATTTTACCCTTTAGGCAATAGGGGCTGTGAATTGATTTGAGGGTGGAGTATGGGGTATGTTAAAGATCATTCTGGCCAGAATATGAGACTAGATAGGAAGAACTGAGACTGTAGTCAGGGAGAGCAGCAATGGACTATTACAACAGTGCTATGCCAGTAAGGATGGAAAGAAAGGAAGGAGAGAGATCTAGACAGCAGAATCACCAGGTTTTCCTTGGTGTCAGGGTTCAACAGGGGAGAGAGTTCTTGGATTTCTCCCAGGTGGCTGGAGTGAGTAACTAGATGGACCATGATGCGACTAACAGGCAGTTGGATCTGGTGTAACAACACACATGAGGTCCAGTCTCTTACCTCTGTCTGACCCACATTCTGAGAAAGTATTTCAACATAAGAGGGATCAGTTATAAAGCATCAACTTCTGTTGTTCAGTAACTTAGTTTTCACAGCTATTACTTTCACAGCTATTAGGGACGTAGCGGTTATCCTCATTTCTATTGAATAGCTGGGAAACCAAGCCCAGAGTGATTAAAGATTTAACCCATGTTACATACCAATAATTGGTATAGCCGGAAATGGAAGTCATGTTCTGTTTCGAACTTTGTCGTGTTTCCATTATTCCACAACTAATTCTAAATCTATGTTTTAATTATCCTTGGTGCACTTTGTCTTTACAAAGTAAGAAACTGACCCCAATACTGCAACTACAAAAAAGTTAGTTTTATATTTTAGTGGTGGTGACCCAGGATTACAGGCCAAATGTGGTCTGTGGCCTTTTTTTTGTATTATTGGAACACAGCCAGATAGAGAGCAGCAAGGAACTATTATCATAATATTGGATCTGGAAAAGTCATGATGCATTTCTGCTTGAAAAACAGAAAAAAATACATCATGACTTTTCCGACAACCCAATATATTAATATTTTGCTTACAGTTAAATATTACAGTTAAATTTTTTTTATATGTTATGTTGAGTTACTTTGCATCTGAGAGTAGAACATTTTTGTTTTCTATGATTATGTAGATTATTTTGGGGTCTGAGAATGCTTTGCCATTAATTTATCTGGAAATATTTTTGAGCATTCCCTATTTACCAACTCATATCAAATAGAAAGGTGGTACTTTGGGGTGTTAGGGGCAAACCCGTATGGTGGAAGAGTAAAGTAGTTGAGTCAGATACCTTACGATTTGCACAGCCTAAAATTTTATTTTCACCTTTTATAGAAAAATCAACTTTACTGATTAGTGTAGTGATATTTACAGTTAAATATTATAACTATATTGTTAAAAATAGGCATTTATGATATATTTACAGATTATAATAGTATACTTAGAGAATAGTACATATTTAATGTTTTAATTTTATATAGAGGTAAGGTTGCTTTTACACTAAAAGTGTTTTTAATTGGATAACTAAAAGGGAACAGAGTTGTTTTTTTAAAAAAACTGTCATTATATTCTAGGAAGATTTGAGAACTCTTAGCTGTGGTCATATCAGATGATAGCTGAGTCTTATTCCAAACCACCTCTCCTCTCTGTATCTATTTTACCACTGGCAAAATAAGAATTTTGAACTAGAGAGTCTCTAAAAGCCCTTTCTAACAATATTACTTGGTGATTTTTGAAACACTATCATCCCTCTGGTCTAAAATTAGGAATCAAGCTCAGGGTTTCCATCTTGTGTCCTCTTGATAAAGGGCACTTTCCTTCTTGCTTTTTGATCCCCATCCTGCCTTGCTAGATCTGTGTCTGAATTAGCTCTGCCCCCACTTCTGCTCAGAAGTGCTTGTGTTCTAGCTTGTGGTATTGTGGTGATACATACTATTGATGTGTATATATAAAATGAGTGGAGGCTATGCTTTTTATTCTCAGAAAATGACACATAATGTCTAGTTGATGGAGAGAAGTATTTCTGAAGTATTTATAGAGCACATTTACTTGGAAAGCAGATGGCAATTTTTAATTTATGTAAAACATTGACATTTAGGAAGAAAAGAGATTGCATTTTTGCATTACATATTGTGATCTCTTGTAATGAAAAATGAGGGTGTTTCAAAGTTTTATACATACTTTCATGCCTTCCATAGTTAAAATCCATTTGTTTTGTTTATTCAAGAAATATTAATAGAGCATATCATTCTAGGCCTGGAAATAAGTGGTGATTGATAATACAAATGAGATTTATGTCTCATAAACAAGAAAACACATCAAAAAAAGCTAGAAAGTTAAAAGATGATGTGAAAAGAAAGCTAGAAAGTTAAAAGAAGATGATATGTTGGAAACTTAGGGTATTTATAGTGACTGCCCAGGGAATGCTATTTTTAGGAGGAGACATCTCAGTGTAGATTGGATATTAGAAGGAGCCAGCCAAAGAGAAAATCAGGGGGAGGGCCATTTTGAGCAATACATTTTGTTAGTGCAAAAGGCCTTGTTGCAGGTATGAGCTTAGGAGTATTTAAAGAAGGGAAAGAATCCAGCCTGACTATAGATGAAAGGGATGAAGGGAAGATGGCACAAAAGAAGTGGAAGAAGTAGAGAATACCAGATCATGTCAGACTTTGGCAGGTCAGGATAAGGAAATCCAGCTTTTATTCAAAGTCATTAAAAACCTGAGCTTGATTCCTAATTTTAGACCAGAGGGATGATAGTGTTTCAAAAATCACCAAGTAATATTGTTAGAAAGGGCTTTTACTGACTTAGCCTGTGCAAAGCACTGTATAGCATGTTCTATAGGGAAAATAAAGAAGACTAAATTAAGATTCTCTTCTGAAAGAAATTACTGCTCAGTAATACAGAAAACAATCAGAATTCTAGATTATGCATTGTGACAGTTGTTTCTCAACACAGTATAAGCTACTTATATATTAACAAGCTAGCAGTTTTCAATTAGCACTTATCTATTTCTGGTAAAAATCATTGAATATTTTTTCCACCTACCTTTTAAAATAACAACTTGAAACAATAAATGTATCTAATTTAAGCTGTGGCTCTAACGTCTCATTTTGGGTTTCTTCTGCCTCCAACTGACAGCGTTTACTGGCCCTTGTTTGTGCTCATATTCCATGCCATCTCTCCCATCCCCCACTTCATCGCCAAAAGAGCTACCTATGACTCTGATGCAACAAGCAGTGCCTGTCGGGAACTGGCATATTTTTTCACTACTGGGATTGTTGTTTCTGCCTTTGGATTTCCTGTTATTCTTGCTCGTGTAGCTGTGGTAAGTTTTAATTTCTATTGTTTTTCCCAGTTGTCGCTGAATTTACTTTAGAAGATTGTGTCTAGAACCTCAGTTCATTTTGTGTTGCTTAGATTTCATGCTCAAGCCAGACTTTTTAAAAGTTTCTCTAGTTTCCCATTTTAGATCTGTCTGTCAGGATCTTGGCTGTGTTTTCAGGATGGCTTCTTTGCTTCTCTTACAGCTTTAGTGATACCATATGATTTCTTATTTTTTTTATTTTTTTAAGCTTTTTTTCTGGAATTAAAAAAAATCTTTGCCTATTATCTAAAGGCAGTCCACAAAGACTATCATAACAGTGCTTTTCTAGTACAAAAATGAGCATCATAACAAATTCTTCAGCAAATAGGATCAGGGACACAATTGTTGACTAAATATGATGTTGAAAAAAATATGTCAAAAAGGAACATCTATGTAATTGCTAGAAGACAGCATAAATATGACATCTTCATATGCAGTGTAAACATTTCCTTTTTGTCTCTAAAACAAGCATTGTGGTATATAATTTATTCAATTCTTTGATGTTCACTGTCTTTCATACTACTGGCCAAACACACCCTGCCCCCTTATTCCAACTACAAATGGTTTAAATTTCATGGAACTCTTCATTAGGGGCAATGATGATCAGATAAGCACAAGTCTTATTTAATCATTCAGTAAATACCCTTGGAACATGTGTTCCTTGTAAGATATCCAGAATAAGAGCCAAATAATGTCTCTGTTCTCAAAGAGCAGAGAAACTGGCCTTATGGGTAAGTATACTATAAATGCACTATTGCAGTAATTGAAACAAGATCAGAATGCCATAGGAGCACCAAGGAGAGAGAATTCCAGCTGGCATTTGATTTGGACCTTTAGGACAAATAGGGTTTTGATTAAAGTAGGGAAGGCTATTCATTGGAATGGCAGCCAAGTATGAAAATGTGTTAGCTATATGGAATAAAGGGCAGCTCAGTATGTTAGAACAAAAAGGAAGAAAATGAGATGAAGACTAGAAATGTTGGTAAAGCCTGATTGGGAAGGGTCTTGAATGCCATGTCAGGGTGGTAACAGAGAAGCATTGAAGGCTTGTGAATGTGAAGTTGTCATGATCTTACTCTTCTTGTGCTTTAGATTCATACATAAGTTTTGCTGTAAAAACTTCTATTTTTACCTTTTTATATCGCATCATACTTTGTGAAGAAACTGATACTTTCTCTTGGTTAAAATACAACAAAAAATGACCACTAGAGGGTACTCTCATCCCTAACTGTGCATTGTAAAACCATCTGCCACTATGGAGTGCTGTTTTGTGTTTATGTAGATTATTATTTGAAGTCTTTTCTTGCATGGAAAGAAAAAATATCGAACCAATCCATAACTCTCCAGTTCCTATTTTCATGAAAAAAAAAAAAAAAGGCAATATATGAAGATACCCAATATTGTAATTGAACCATTTGTAATCTTGCTACATGATTTTACTTCAGGCAATCATTGTCTATTGAAAATAAGTAGAGAAATATGTCTAGTGGGGGAAGAATGCTAAGGATGATACTAGACTTAATTAGCAAGCATCATGAAGTAATTAGACTAATTACTGAATAGTTTACTCTCTCTGCCCATTACATTATTTAATCTTTTAGCAGTTATATGTGACATTTCATTGGATGTTTCTAGCAGAAAATAATAGAGAATTTCATAGAGTAAAAGATGAAGAAGGTAAAGATTTAATTTTTTTTTCTTATGTTTCAGATCAAATGGGGAGCCTGTGGCCTTGTGCTGGCCGGCAATGCAGTCATTTTCCTTACAATTCAAGGGTTTTTCCTTATATTTGGAAGAGGAGATGATTTTAGCTGGGAGCAGTGGTAGCAGTGTATTCTGACAAAATGCATTTAATTTCTCAGAATTCATACTATATGTATATGTGCACAAATGGCATTTTACTACAAAATTTAATTTGCTGGATTTTTTTAATACCTTTATATCATGTTCACTTTAAGGAGGACTACATGGAAAAAAGATCATTTTTACTAAGAGCAAATAGATCTCTCCTTTTTTTTTCAGGTTGAAGCTATCTTACTTGTTTGGCAGTTCATATAGTCATGGTGCTCTCAGAACATCTGTTCAGTCTTACAGGCTTGTTCGCTTTCACATGCTTCCATGCCTGTCCTGTCATGAACTTGTATCAGTAGATACCACTGGAGTCGGTCTCGTTCTGCTTAGGATTTCCAAGATACACAGTGGCCCAGACGGAGACAGGTGTCACTTTGTGTTCTATAGACCCTTGGTTCTCACCATGTGGTCCATAGGCCAAGAGCATCATCCACATCTCTAGGAGCTTATTAGGAATGCAGAATCCAAGGCCCCAACTTGGTCCCAGAGCATTTTGACGAAATGCCAGGTGAATTATGGGCACATTGAGATTTGAGAAGCATAGTCCTAGCGGAATAAGCTTCTTTCTTAGCTTCTTTGTCATCTCCTTGACTTAATCATTTACATCTTTGGGAATTAGCTGTTCATTTGTGAAAATTGTGTCATCTGCCCTCATGTTGTGCCTGAATCCAGACTCTGTGATATTTGTAAAATGTCCACTTGTATAATATATAGGTTTAGATCCTCAAGTTTGTGAAGTGTTGTCAGGAAGGAACAGCTATGCCTTTACACTGTATGAAAGGCAGGGACTGTTTTCATAGTGCTGGGGTACAGAATAATGAGCCCCACTGGTTGCAGGGAGGAAAGCTAGGCTGGAGCCACTTCCTACTTATGCAGAATGGGGAAACATAGATAGGTGTTAACTGTCCCTTTATTATCTGACACTCCCCAGCTCCTCCCCTGTGCTGTGCCCAAGTGCCCCCCTTTCGTAACTACCCCCCCCAATCCAGCAGTTCTGATGTTCCTTTACTTCTTCATGGAGCTGGTCTCTCCTTTCTGTAGAGACACAGAGCCAAGTAAGCAAGCAGAGGGTGGTGAACCGCTCCATTTTATTTACATGTTGATGGAGTTATCTGTCTTTCATATCCAGTAGGACACACACATATATTTTACATCTTTAAATGAATCAGTGGGAATATATATCATGTGGACTCCTGTAACCACAGTTTTTCTAGCATAATTGTTTTGCCCAAGACTTATAGAGAAAGGAAATATGGGGAGTAGATTAGAATATAAATGATTTTTGAAGCATTATCAATGTATGGTAACTGACCTGTTCAAAACACCAAACTTTTGAAATTTGTAATCTGAATAATTAGCACCCCCTCATCATATCCTAGAATGATACTGTGACCAGAAGATAAAAGTGATACCCAAAAGGATAATGTACAAAGTTATATTTTGGTCTTGTGAGTGATTATGTTTTCAACATTCTAGGTACATGTGTAATTGTTAAAGTTGTTATTGCCAATATTTATACTAGAAGTATTATATGGACACTTTATAGTTTTAACCAGCATTTTTAATAGCACTTGCACTTACAATGTTGTAATAAATTTCACTTTTAACACAAAAGAGAAGTTTAATTTTAAAAGTCTTTTTTTCCCCCTGATCTACCCTTGCTTAAAAGATAACAAAATAGTTAAGTGAGAATTTCTTGGTGTTCTGCAGTGGGCACTTTTGAGTGTTAATCTGTTCTGCAATAGAATAATAGCAGTAAGTTTTACTATACCACTTTGAGTATTTAGTTGATTTGTACTAGCTTTTCTTTCCCCGAGATGGCAATAATATTTATACTACCTTTTGTAACAGTACCTCTGTTGTTTACACTCATTTCAGATAACATGGTAATCTTAAATGTAGCCTTAAAGCATACCTCTTGGTAGCATTCCCAGAATGATATAGAATACGTATTTATAGAATATTGTTTGTTGTTCATCAATACAGGAGTGATTTCTCTGTAATGCCTACATGACATTTAAGTAACACATACTAGAGGAAGTATCACTTTAGATGAATATACAATATAGAAGTTTCAATCTTAGTGACACAAATTCAAACATTATTTTTTTCCTTAGGAAAGGGTCACTTTTTTCTCTCTACTATAAAATATACTTTGAAGATTCAGAATGCATTGATTATATTTTAAAACCAAGACTCCACTTAATATTTGCTTATTACATGACAAACAACAGGCAGACTTTAAAACACCTTCCCACAAAGTTGATGTTAGGCATTGGTGATTGAGATCCCAGGCTCTGCTTTCCAAGTGAGCTAAACCCTAATGTAACTGATCAGTAACACCTAAGGTTCTGACCCAAGTTTCAGGCCCTACACTAGGGTTGTGTGAACATTTTGGAAGAAGGAAAGTGCAAATTTCTACATCTTTCCCCAAGAGCAAGGTCTTCTCATTTTGCAGTCTCTTCTATCTCCTGACGTGCTTGGGGTCTAGCCTTGCTTATCTGCTTTCTGGATTCATGACTTGCCTTCCAGCCTACGCAACTCTTGAAGTTCTCAAGACTCCCAAATCACCCACCTCTACACTCCCACCAGTTTTCTTAGTTATAGATGAATCATGTGGTTTAGGAAGAGAACACTGAGACCAAATTCTTTCACAGAAAGAATCTGAAACATATTAGTCCCTGTGTCAAGCAGTTACCAAACCTGTGGCAACTGCATTTTCCAAGGACAGTGAAACCCAGTGAGTCATTCACAGAAGATGGCAATGTTTCACAGGGAAGTGAAAAAATATTCCAACTGTTTATAGAAGGGTGATATTTTGGGTCAGGAGAGTCCTGCCATCTTTCATTCCATCCTCAGACTGACTGCTCAGCTCATCTTATTTCATAGATATATCTTTTCCTCCACCTTGGACCTCCAGGGTTTTTTTTACAGTCTGTGTGGAACCTTTACATCTGAGGTATCTTCTTGATGAAGATGCTGCTGATGGTCTATTAGATTAATAACATTCCCGTGCCCTCAGGAAGATGCTTAGGAAATGTCACCAAAATGTGTCTTTTCAAAGTTGCAAGGTTCAGATTTTGCACTACAATTAAAAAAATATTTTTGAGGATGCTAGCATTTTCCAAACAATAATAATTCCCAGTTTCTAACTGTGAAATAATATTTTTGTCGAGGAATTTAAGTTATACATTTAAATTTTTCTTTTTGCCATTCTGCCTCATGAAGTATCTTATTTACAAAAATCCTGGCATCCAATGCCTATGCTACTAGAGTAGGAGAGCAATACTTGTAACCTCAAACGTGGTGTCACAGATCCCCCAAGACTGCTTTAGATGTGTATGATGAGAATAACTTTTTTTTAAAATAAAACTTGTCATGTATGCTTAAACAAGGACTCTTATGTACATTATTAAGCCCAAACATTTGTATTTTGCTTTGGGATGCATTATGTTTGGGAAGGCGACCAGCAGATTTATCTCCCTAGTGTCTTTACTTGGATAATCTTCCTGTGTATTTGGCTAGTTTTGAGCCTGTACTTGTAGTTAAAGAGAAACAGTCCAGAAATGTATGCTCCCTGGAAGAAATCCAGTTCCTGATTGCAGCTTTGCTGTGGAGGTGGAGGAAGGGGGTGCAGGGCATGGCTGATCAAAATAGGCTGTTGGGAATGGGAGGAGAATGCAACACTTTAAAAAAGTGCTTTGTATGTAGTGAAGTCTTTTTTTTTTTTAATGCACCATACAAAAGGAGGCATTAATGTACACTACTACTTAAGGAATAATTTGTCCTTATGCACAAAACATTTGAGGAAGATCAAATGATTTACAGGTGGGTTTACTTGATTTAAATTAATGAATTTTTTCTTACATTGTTGTAATCCCCATAGTTTTCCTGCCGCCATATCATCTGTGAACCATCACCAATTCCCTTGTGTTTTTCCCTCCTGTTTGGCCCCCTTCTCTACCCCCTGCCTTGCTGTATGACTCAGATCTATGGTCAGCTTGCTAGTTTTGACTTTTTTTCACCTTTTATTTGGTTTCTCTATATTCTGCATATAAGTGAAGCCATCTTTTCCTTCTCATTTATTTCACTGAACATAATCCCTTCCAGCTTCATCCATGTTGCGGCAAGTGGCATGAGTTTGTTCTTTTGATCATTGAGTATTATTTTGTTGCATAAAGTACCACTCCTTGATCCAGTCATCTATTTTGGGGCATTTAGGTTCATATCTTGGCTACTGTAAACAGTGGTGCAATAAACATAAGAGTGCAGATTTCCTTTTGAGTTAATATTTTTGTGTCCTTTGGGTAGATTCCTAAGTGTAGAATTGTTGAATCAAATGGTAGATCTATTTAGTGTTCTCATGAGCCTCCACATAGCGTTCCATAGTGGCTATTCCAGTTTACATTCCCACATAGGTAGATTTAGACAGATTTAGACTGACCTAGCTATTTCACAACTAAAAGTCATTTTAAATAAAAATTTGTTAATACTAGCATAACTCAAATGCCCATAAGTAAAAAAAGTTCCTAAGGAAACTTACTTGGAACAAGGATTTACACACATGCTTTTTCATTTAAAAGGCTTGCAAAATGGGTTGAGATACCTTCTTATTTGGGACTTGGGATGAATGTATCTGGAGAAATAAACACCTAATACTTATAACTAATGTCTTGAGATTTTTTTGAAGAAATACTTTTATTTTTTGGTCACTTAACACTGAGTTAAAAGGTTTTGTGATGTCATTTTAATGGGGAAATTATTTTATTCTTTGTGACTCCTGTAGCAGCTCTGAAATTTTTTTCACTTACCAATCAAGTCCCATCCGATTTTGCTCTTCTGAATAGTTCTCTTATTGAATTTCATTACATGATAATGTTTCTGGTGTGCATCATTAAAACTCAGCATGTGTATATTTAAAATATATATATTAAATTCACACTAAATGTCCAATTCTACCATTTACCATGCCCTTGATCCCTATTATCCAATTTACCCACCCATTTTCCTCTTACCTCCTGGAACCACTGGTTTGTATTATCCAAAAGTTTGTTTTTCCTTTGTTTTGCTCTTTCACTTGTTTAGTTTATCTTTGTAGACAACATATGAGTGTAACATATTTGTAATATGTCATACAACTTATTTCACTAAGCATAATACCTTTTAGGCCCATCCTTGCTCTTGCAACTGGTAGGAGTTCATCTTATTTTTTTTTTTTTTTTTTTAAAGATTTATTTATTTATTCGTACAGAACTGGGGTACAGGCCAGAGATGTGGAGGGTGAGAGGATTCACCAGAGACAGAGTGGGAAGCAGAACAGAGAGATCAACGAATTACACTGCTGAGGGGAGCAGCGGGCGGGTCAGGAGAGTTCTGCCTCGCCATGTGGTCGCCTCCGGGGCAGGCGGGAATCGAACTCATGCGGAAGTGGCTTTAGCTTCTTAGTGCAGTGCTTTAACCCGCTGCGCCACCAGGGAGGGCCCATCTTATTTTTTAATGGCTGAACAGCATTTCACTATGCATAAATATTTCTTCTTTAAAAAAGAAATTATTTTTTATTGGGGCATATTTGTTTACAGCAAATATAGGGGTGTAAGTTCACAATTCTTCAGAAATATGTTACCCCAGCAGACCCACCACCGAATCACCAATAATCTTCCACCATAGTCCATAGAACCTTCTATCTCTTGCTTTACACTCCCTACAGGTAGCATTAGTTCTGCAGTCAGATTTCTAGGCAAATGCTGGACATTGAGTTGCCATATCACCCAGCAATTCCATTCGTAGAGCTATAAACAAAAGAGATGAAACATCATATAAAAAATTGTATGCAAATATTCACAGCATTATCCACAGTAGCCAAAGAGGAAATAATCCAAAAGTCTCTCAGATGATGCATGGGTATTATAGTCTTTTTGTACAATGAAATATTTATAGCCATTGAAAGTGAAGTACTGGTAGAGCCTACAGCATAGATTAACCTGAAAACAGGAGGGGGGCCTCCCTGGTGCCATAGGGGTTAAAGACACAGTGCTATCAAGCTATCGCCAGCCACTTTGTCTGAGCTAGATCCCTGGCCAGGGAGATAACCCATATAACACATAGATGTCTCCTGTCTCACCTGTTGCGCCCCTCAGCAATGTATTTCAATCTGCCTGTTCTGCTTCCCACTCTGTCTCTGGTGAGTCCTGTCACTCTTCACACCTCTGGTCTATGCTATAGTTTTTATATGTAAAAAAAAAAAAAAAAAAACAGGGTAAGGGGGGAAAATGTCACAAAGGCCTGCTCATTGTATGAATCCACTATATTCAGAGTAAAGGA
Organism: Condylura cristata; assembly: GCF_000260355.1. NCBI lineage: Eukaryota > Metazoa > Chordata > Mammalia > Eulipotyphla > Talpidae > Condylura > Condylura cristata. The sequence goes on from NW_004567109.1 coordinate 38,258,305, forward strand.
ATCTGGAGGAATAGAGTGTGGGTACATGGTTGCCGGTAGCTGAGGGAAGGGGAAATGAGGAATGGCTGCTAGTAGGTAGAGTTTGTTTTTGGAGTAATGAAATTGTCCTCAAACTAGAGGTGATGGTGCACAGCATAGTGAATGTACTGAAAGCCATTGGACTTAACTTTAAGAGGATAAATTATGTAGCATATGAATTTCATCTTAATAGAAACCAAAAAGTCAAATAGTCAAAAAGTAACAATCCACAAGTCCATCGACTATTAAGCATGTACCAAAATTACAGGTAATGAAAATGTTCTCAGTTGATTGTCATGGTATTATACAACTGACATACTACGTCATTCAACTGTACTTTACCTGAATTTGCTGCATTTTATGGCATGTGAATTATATCTCAATAAGTCTACAAAATAAAATGAATGAACGCTCTTGAACTATGAAAAAGCCCAAAACAATATCAGTTATTCACTGACTTTATAAGACATTATCTGTAGAATGTAGCCAACACCAAAATAATTCAAATTATGAGTTTTACTTTGCTTGCATTGTCAATGTGGATAACAGCTAGAAATTTAGAAATTCTTGTTGAGTAAAGATGTGAATAATGAGAAAGTACTCATTTTTTTTTTAAATTTATTTATTTGTGCATACAGAACTGGGGTACAAGCCAGAGGCTCAGGGGCAGTGAGAGGCTTCACCAGAGACAGTGGGGAGCGGAACAGGCAGATCGACGAAGTACACTGCTGAGGGGAGCAGCGGGCGGGTCAGGAGAGTTCTGCCTCGCCATGTGGTCGCCTCCGGGGCAGGCGGGAATCGAACTCATGCGG
>NW_004567109.1:38259234-38294399 GCF_000260355.1 Condylura cristata
CTGAGGGGAGCAGTGGGTGGGTCAGGAGAGGTCTGCCACACCATGTGGTCACCTCCAGGGCAGGGGGGAATTGAACTCATGAGGAAGTGGCTTTAGCTTCTCAGTGCTGTGCTTTAACCCGCTGTGCCACCAGGGAGGGCCAAAAAAGTATCCATTTTTAAAGTTCAGTTTTTGTTACTTTTCAGTATGTTTTTATTGAACAACTACTATGTGCCAGAAATCATTGGAGATATAGAAGTGAATAAAATAGATAAAGAGATCTTATTACTATGCATCTTACTTCTTTTGTAGGGGAGGGAAGGATAAATAGGTAAGATGTGTCCTATATTACTGGAAATACTAAGGCAAAAAAAAAAAAAGGTAAAGAAAGGAAGGGCTAGAGAGTGTAATCTTGTGTTGCTTAGCGATGTTTAGTTCAACTTCTTGCACAGAGACAGCCTGTGCTTTTTAGGACCTGGGTATATTGTAGGCTATACCATCCATATTTACGTAGTTAACCTCTATGACATTCACATAATCTGAAGACACATTTTTCAGAACATAGTCCTGAGGTTAAATGACATGTATGTACGTTTGAGTGAGTATGTGGGCATGGGTTGGTGCTGGTGGTTTCTATGTTTTGAAAAAGTGGCCAGGCGAGGTTTACTTAGATGACATTATGCATTTATAGGGGTGGCAATCAGGGACAATGATCCAAAATCATTCAAGGAGAGGAGTGATTGAGTACTGAGACTCAGGGGAGCAGTCTTCTAGACTGGCAAGGAGCACTAACAAGCAGATGGGTGGGTGGTAAGATAGTGTGTGTAGGGTCAGAAAGGTTGTATGGGCCTTATAGGTCATTGTAGGATTTTGGCTTTTGCTTAGAGATGAGAAGGCATCGGAGGGATTTAGTCAGGAGTAGTATAGGATTTGGCTTGTAATGGGATTCCACTAATTGTGTTTTATAAGTCATAAAGAAAGAGAAGAAAAAAATGATTCTCCTTTTCCAAATTAACTGTGTTTATCTTTGAAAGAGGAAAAAGGGTCCAATAAACCATAGAAAACATAAGTAAATGCATTTTGTTCAGGGACAGACGACTAAGGCAATATGAGGCTGAATCACAGATTCACGGAATCAGTTATGGCCACAGTACTCAGGAAATGGCTTGGTCCTTAATTAATCATTCCACATTTTTAAACTCAGTGGAGATAAATTTAGCCAGCAGTAAGTGGGATGAGATGAGTTCTCATGAAAACATGTTTTCAATGAAGTTGGCAAGGAATGTTGTATAAAACCAAAATAACCCAAACTATGTTCTAATAGTGGTGATTCTGATGTGTCCCATCTCCAGTGATGACCACTCGGATTGTCTGTCACTAGGGCATGAAGACCAAGTGTGCCAACTTTGGACTCAGCATCAGGGCTTGAAATAGTGAGGTGAGGAGGTAAGCAATGATTCTGAAATGGTCAGATGCTTTGGTGCTGTCGTCCTCTTGTGGCAATTTGAGGAGCTCACTTTGGTGTAATTTCTGTGTATTTCTTGACAGGCTCACACTTAGTCAAGTTTAAAGTATCAGTAACATGAAAGTAACATCTAAGTACCAGCCCTTGGACTGCAAGCATTTAGTGAATGGGGGAAAGCTGCTATTTTAGTGGCTGGCAGCACAATTCTTTTTAGAATATAGGGTGTTTTTTTTTTTATTTCTTTAAATGGAAGAACCATTAGAGTATCAAGAACTGGGACTCAGTGCAGGGGAAATAACTGGGCATATTTTTGTGTAAGAATGGGAGAAGAATTTTGCTTCAGAATGAAGAGAGGGTTGCTGCAGGAGGGGCGAGTGGGATACACCCAAGGAGGAGACCATGGAGAAGGAGAGAGAAATCCTGGCTCACTGAAGTCCTTTGAGGATGGCAGCTCAAGGACTTTTGAGAGCAAGTGTGTCTAATAATCTCCGTCAGGCACTCATACAAATGTCTCCCTAACCCCAAGGCTCCTGTCTCCTTTGTTCAGAGTCCTTGCATAGGATTCAGATCCTCAATGTATGCTATTGATAGTCAGGGAGGGGCAATTAAAGAAAAGGAGAATGCTTGCTTGTCAGGGTAAAGACGGGGCTAAGTGAGAAGAGGTGCAGGGAGTCCAGAGGTAAAGATAAAGCACTCAGAGTCATGTGGACCCAGAGGTGAGTGGGAGGCCAACATCTTTGTCCTTTCTTTCTGTGATATTTGCCACCTTACACCTAGAATGTGACCTGGTACAAGTCAAGGCTCAAAAAAGTTGAACAGAAGAAAACAAAGGAAGAAGGGGAGAGGAAGAGGAGAAAAATACATTTAAATGAGTGGCATAGCACCCAATTAAAAAAAAATTGTTATAAACATTTTGAAATTTTTGTGCTCCATTACAATTTGTGTTTTGCTCACATCCATTTGCTTCACTGTTGTAATGATGGTGTTTGTATCATTACTGTAGTATTTTTTTAAGATTTATTTTTATTTTTCTATGCCTACAAGAACTAGCCTGTTTAGAAGAGGACAGAGACAGAATAGGGCACAGAATAGGTAGATCTACTGAAATACACTGTTGAGGGGAGCAGTGGGTGAGACAGGAGAGGTCTGCTGTGTCATAGTTCCTTGGGTAGCTCCTTGGCTCAGGCTGTAGAGGTTATAGGCTTAGTCTTAACCCCTACAGCACCAGCGGGATCCCTCATAATTATAGTTTTCAAAAACCATTTTATGTAGTCCTCAGGGCATTGTAGAAAGGCAGCATATCCCTGGAAAATCTCCAGGTTCTCTGAGCCTTACTTTGCACTCTTCAAATGCCAACTGAGATGTTAGATCTGTGGGTTACAGACTGGTGTCCAACCTGGGGCTCTGCTGAGATTGGAAGTAGGTGCCATCTATGACCCTGAGACACCAGGTGTAAATTGGGGCTACCCCTGGCACACATGACATACTGTCACTCTAACTAAGGATGAGAACTGTAGATTTCCCCTCTTATGGGCAAGAAGCAATTTAAGTTGTGAGTCGCTGTCAACACTTGTCCTTGTCTTTTCCATACAATGCTGCCGTCACCTGCACAACCCCAGCACTGAGTGGCCTGGAGCATCTCTGCTGTGCTGTTGGTCCTGAGGTGTCTTTTTCACAGTAATGTCTAGCCAGGTCTCTGCCCGCTTTTAAAATCAGGTTATTTTGCTAGTGAGTTGTATGAGTTCTTTATCTTTTTGGCTATTACCCACTATGGCCTAAAATAATGGACTAAAAAGATGAGCACAGTAATAGTGATTAGACAGAGTATTTTATTAATAGATTATTAAAGTGAGGATTTGAATCCTGGAACAGTCTGACAGATTTGACTCTGAGAGAACTGCATTGCCTATATCCAGTTTGAGTTAGATTATATATCTTAAGAAAGTAGGGAATAATAATTTTCTTACAGAAAACAGATGGGCATATTAACTTTTAGTAAAGGCTGCTGGTTTTCATTCAGGGAAGTGTCAAACTTTCTCTGTTCTGATTCACTGTTACCTATACATTGGGGTAGGCAATACATTAAGACAGATAAATTTTATTCTAGTCCTGCTTACAAGATTCGTGGCTAGGGACTGTTATTTATTCATTCATTCATGTTTAATGAGGTAGCATTGGTTTATAACATCTATGTGACTCACAGGCATAGGATCTCTCCTCCTCAGGTGAATGTCACTATACCACATCCCCACTTCAGCCCTTCACTATAGTCCATTGTACCCGCTCTCCCCATTTTGTTTCCTTCTCTCCACCCTCCTTGTAGTTTAGATTCCACATTCAGATTTCTAGGGCTTGTTATTGGTTTGGTTTTGTCTGACCCTTTCTTTTGTTTCTCTATATTCCATATGTAAGTGAAACAATTTAGCATTTTTCTTTCTCTTGATTTATTCTCTTAGCAAAATCCCCTCTATTTCCATCCATGTTGTTGCAAATGGCAAGGATTCATCATTTCTTATAGCTGAGTAGTAGTCCATTGTGTGTGTGTATGTGTGTGTGTGCCACATTTTCTTTTTTTAAAGATTTATTTATTTATGCATACAGAACTGGGGTACAGGCCAGAGTGCAGGGGCGGTGAGAGGCTTCACCAGAGACAGAGTGGAAAGCAGAGCAGGCTGATTGAGGAAGTACACAGCTGAGGGGAGCAGCGGGCGGTTCAGGAAAGGTCTGTCACGCCATGTGGTTACCTTCTGGGGCGGGGATTGAACTCATGCTGAAGTAGCTTTAGCTTCCTAGTGCTGTACTTTAACCCGCTGCACCACCAGGAAGGGCCCTGTGTACCACATTTTCTAATCCAGTGCTCGGACCCTGGGCACTTGAGTTGCTTCTATAACTTGGATATTTTAACTAGGGCCATAATGAACACAGGAATGCATAGAACCCTTTGAATTAGTGTTTTTGTGTTGTTTGCATAGATACCTAGCTTTGAAGTTATTTGATCATATGGTAGATGCGTTTTTAATATTTTGAGAAGACTCCATATTATTTCCATTGAGTGAAGGACCCACCCAGAGTGGACAAGTGTTCCTTTTTCTCTACATTTTTGCTAACATGTATTGTTTCTTTCCTTTTTGAAATGGGTCATTCTGAAAGGTATAAGGTGTTATCTAATTATGGTTTTGATTTGCATTTGCCTGGTGATAAGTGATGATGAGCATTTTTTCATATGCCCATGGGCCTTCTGTAGGTCTTCTTTGGAAAAATGTCTATTTAGTTCTTCAGTTGTGGTCACTGTTTTCTCTTTGTTGAGTTGCATGACTTCCTTATTTAGTTTAATGTACTCCCATTTATTTGTATTTATTGTTGTTTCTCTTACAGATGGAAATGAATCCCCAAAGACATTGGGGATTGAAGCCATGGGGTGTTTTGCCTATTTTTTTTCCAATATATTTTATTGCTTCCATTCTTACATACATATTTTTGATCTATTAGGAATTAATTTTGGGGTGAGGTTTAAGATGATAATCTAGCTTCTTCTTTTTTTTTTTTTTTTTTTGCATGTGGCTTCCAGTTTTCCCAACACCATTTGTTGAAGAGACTCTTCTTTTCAGTGTATACTCTTGACTCCTTTGTTATAGATTAACTGTCCATATAAGCATGGGTGATATTTCTGGACACTCAGTTCTTTTCAGTTGGTTTGTGTGTACACTTGTTTCAATCTTCCTGTAACTGTCATCTGAACTGGACAGGCTTGGAGAAGTTCCAAGCTTTTGAATTTTTCCTTGTGACTTTTACAGGACCTTTACATTTCTGACTCAAGTAGCTTTGTACTTCTCTTTTTAGCCTGCTAAATGAGGGAAGTTCAGTTCTCATCAGAAATAGGATTTGCAAATATTTTCTCCTATTCCCTTGAGTGCCTTTCAGTTGGTTGATGATTTGCTTTGCTATATAGAAGCATAGTTGTTTGCTGTAGTCCCACTTGTTTAATTTTGTTTTTGTTTCCCTTGCCTTTGATGTCAAATCCAATAGTTATTACTCACCACAGAGGCTAATGCCAAGGAACTTGCAGCCTATGTTTTCTTCCAAGAGTTCAGGTCTCATGGTTAAGTCTTTAATCCATGTTAAGTGAATTTTTACAATGGTGCAAGACAGCGGTCCAGTTCCATTCTTTTGCATGTAATTTACTTTCTTGATGATATCGTTGAAAGCACAAAAGATTTAAATTTAGATGAAGTCCAATTTATTATTTATTTTTGTGTGCTTTTAAAATTATTAATTTCATTAATAAGTAGAAGACTCTGACTAACCATGCTTATCTTGAATGAGTCTTGTCAGTTTGTGACTTTCAAAGAATTCCCCATTTCATCTAACTTGTAAAATTTATGGAGTCAGCATTGTTTGTAGCATGTCTTTATTATTTGTCTAGTACTTGTAAAATGTACAGTGATATCCCTGTTTTTCCTGGTCAGTCTGTTTCTAGCTTTATAAATTTTGGGGTGGGGCATAAACTTACTTAATAGGGAATTTCATTTTGCTCTCATGTAAATGTCTATTTGGGATATCACTGGTTTTCTGTTTCATTGCTGAAAAGTCTTGAATATTACAACAAAATCTAAACACATAAGTTAAGAAGCTACTCATGTAATTTCAAAACTGAAGTTGAGGTAACATTTGTATCCAATCTGAGAGATTCTCAGTAGCAGAAGCTTTTAGTTGTCAGTGGGCCTTGGATATGCTTGGTTTAGCCCACATCTATGAGGGCCTGCAGAGTTTAGGCTTATAAAACTTGTGGTGAGCACAGTGACATGTGTCAACAATATGCTATTATTTACCTGCAGGTATTATTTTGAACATATGTCTCTACTGTAGCCTTCCTGTCCCACGATATCAGAACTAGGGGATTAATGGCATTTCTCTACTGTAGCCTCAGAGCTGAGAATAGCTTTGACAACCATACGGAATTCCCAAAACCTGATTTTGGATGAAAAAATTAAGACTTGAGTTCATACTGAGAAAAAAAATTCAGATGATACTAAAGGGAACATCTTTCTGAGACACTGGAGACTGCTTTACCTTTCTTTTAAAAAAATTTTTTAAAGACCTATTTCTTATTTATGCATACAGAACTGGCGTACAGGCCAAAGGTACAGGCGCAGTGAGAGGATTCACCAGAGACAGAGTGGGGACAGAACAGGCTGACTGACAAAGTATACTGCTGAGGGAAGCAGCGGGTCAGGTGGTTCAGGAGAGGTCTGCTGCGACATGTGAATCACCTCAGGGCGAGGATCAAACTCATGCTGAAGTGGCTTTAGCTTCTTAGTGCTGTGCTTTTAACCTGCTTCACCACCAGGGGGGGCCATGCTTACCTTTCTTACCTCCTGGAGTTGGTGTAATAGTGCTTTTGTTTAGTCCTTCTTGAACAGTCTTCCTTTTTTTCTTTTTCATTCTTCCTTTTTAATGTACATTGGAGTGTCCTTTATTTCTCTTTGGCTTTCAGCTTGAAAAATTTCTGTGGACACAAATTCTAGCTCACCAATTCTTTCCCGGCTGTGTCCAGTCTACTGAGAAGCCACTCAGCAGATAAAAGGAACTGGTATAAGAACATCTCTAGTGTGATATTTTATGTGTGGTGAGGAGGTCAGAAAACATATCTGCTTTTACCCAGGGTGTCAAGAGATTTTCTTTTCCATTTCCCAGCCAGATCTTCATCTATGCATGTTCTAGGGACAACCAGTTGCTATCCCCAGGAAGTGACATGGGTCCCTGATGGTGAATTTGCTAAGATGCTGGCAAGCAAAAATCTTATAAATTTTGTTACTAGTTATATTTTCTGGGAAACCTGTTAAGGTTTTGAATTTCAGTGGGTCTAAGATTCCCTGGGAAGTCCACCACTGAAAGACACCCTGGTGTTGTCAAGACATGCTGGTTAGTCACCTGAACAGGTGTAGCTGAACTCATTTGGAATTGCTCTGTAGAATGCTGGTCAAACTCACTAGGAAACTGTGTTTGGTATGCCATTAGAACTCCCTGAGAAGGCACCCTCTGCCTATGTTACCTGCTTCAGGCAGCTGTATATGGCAGGAACAAGAAAGAACAAAAAAGTACTCACGGTAGGGAATGAAGCCCCTTCTTCTGCAAGGCCCTTCTACTTCCCTCTACTGACCCAAGCTCAGCATTTGATAGCCATTAAGAAGTGGCCCCCGTTTCTAGCTTTGGTATATCAATGCAGGGCAATGATGTGTGAACTTGAAACAGAAAAGCACGAACTTGATAACTGGCACAGCTTCCCATTGCACATGAAATGTATTCTAATTCTTTATCAGGCTCCACAAGCCCCTGCAGTACTCTGCTCTCTACTTAGTTCTCACTTATTGGCCAGTCTGCGTACTTACCTGCAATTCTTCTCTATTACTTCAGCTCTCCAAGATATTTCTTCTTGCTGTATCTCATACTACCCTCAGACCATTTTTTTTTTAAAGATTTATTTATTCATTCATACAGATCTGGGATACAGGCCAAAGATGCGGAGGGTGAGAGGATTCACCAGGGATAGAGTGGGGAGCAGAACAGGCAGATCTACGAAGTACACTGCTGAGGGGAGCAGCGGGCGGGTCAGGAGAGGTCTGCCCCGCCATGTGGATCTCCTCCCAGGCAGGCGGGGATCGAACTCATGAGGAGTTGCCTTAAGCTTCTTAGTGCAGTGCTTTAACCCGCTGCGCCACCAGGGAGGGCCCCCTCAGACCATTTTTTATAACTCACTCTATTAATATTTGTGTCTTTGTTAAATGACACCAGTTCATCTGGATTTCCTTGACCACACAATCTAAACTGGAATTCAGGGGTCTCTAGGACTTCTGCTATTGTCCTCTTTGGTTTCTTTTTAGATTCCTCTTATCACAAAGTTGTTGTTATTTTACTGCATCTGCCCCCTCCTCTCCCTAGAGCATAAGAGAGATGGTTTTTGGGCCAAATGAGAGAAGGGAATTGATTCCCAAGCCTGGCATGTAGTCAGGCACTGGAAAGATAACTGCAGAATGAATGAATGATCTTAATTTCAGGACTGAGACACTAGGGTTCAGAGAGAAAAGTGAGTTCCCCAAGAATGTGTCCAACAAGGATCAGCATGAGAGTTTATCTCAAGTCTCCCTGTTCACAGGACACCTGGTTATCATCATTCTGCCTCATTGCCTGCCCCCCGCCTCCCTAGAGCGTAAGAGAGATGGTTTTTGGTATCTATGTTGAGGTGGATCTTCTAAAATAAATTAGATCTGTCTTTCTTTATGTTCTGTCTAAACCAGATGTCATCTTTCCACCTACTTGTCCCTTCATGGATAGATATCTGTCCTCTACTATGCATTCCTAGGTAACACCCATACATGCTTATCCCTATGTAATAACATGTTAAATACTTATCAAAAAGGAGCTATTAGAGAGATAATCAGAAGTTTTCACTGAAAAGATGACCTTTTAAATGCTTTTGAAAACTAGATATTGGTTGTTGAGGAAATAAAAATATTTTCCATTGCCTCTCTCAGATGAAAGGAATCAAGTCTTCTAGGAGAAATGGCCAGTTCTAGCCCTGGAACAGTAAATAAAAGATAAATCTACTATACATGAAGATGAGCCTGAGGTTTCAGAAGGTAAGGAAGTGCTCAAAAAGCAAGACACATACAGAATCTACTCACAGTGATAGCTTAAAGGAAATAGGTGCCAAGGGAATGAATTCCTGATGGCCATGATAGAAAACATTGAGTAATAAAATAAAGTGGCATTGCATATAACTCAAACTATTGTATAAAACAAATTCCCATGAGTCTATATAGATATAAATGAGTAAATAAATAAATAAACAAACAAACAAATAAATAAAAGGGGATAAATAGATAAATTCCCTATTCAGAATTTCAGGTCATTTCTGTAGACTCTGGTCTGAAGGAAATGATTTATCCACTCCTAAGTTATGTGCTATTCACAGTGACTTTGTTCCAGATTACAGTATCAGAAGGGGAGAAAGTAACTTTACAGTAGAGAAACCGCTAAGTAACCCTTCAGCTAGATGATCAAGGTCAGTATCAATAGTATATGTTCTTGATATTATGTGGTGAAAATGTGGTTTTCTCCCTGAAACCCATAGCCTCAGTCTAATCACAATAAAAACATCAAGTAACTTCCATTCAGGACAGGCTATAGAATATTAGACTAGTGGCCCTCCCTGGTGGCGCAGCGGGTTAAAGCACAGCACTGAGAATCTAAAGCCGCTTCCTCATGAGTTCAATTCCCGCCTGCCCCGGAGGTGACCACATGGCGTGGCAGACCTCTCCTGACCCGCCCGCTGCTCCCCTCAGCAGTGTATTTCGTTGATCTGCCTGTTCTGCACTCCACTCTGTCTCTGGTGAATTCTCTCACCCTCCACATCTCTGGCCTGTATCCCAGTTCTGTATGCACAAATAAAATAAAATCTTTAAAAAAAAAAAAAAAAAAAAAAAAAAGAATATTAGACTAGTACCTCTCAAGCCCTTTAGGGTCATACCAGAAAAGTTTGAGAATTCTCATAGGAAGAGGTTAAGGAAGCATGATAGCTCAGTGTAAACTGGTATTTTGGATAGGATCTTGAGAACATTAAAAAGGCATTTGTAAAAACTAAGGAGAGCTGAATAAAGTTTGCACTTTGGTTAATTGTCACATACTAACAGTGGTTTACAATAGTCACAAATGAGCCATACTAGTATAAGGTGTTAAAAAAGAAAAATTGGTCTTGGGGTATATGGCAACATTATGCATCACCCAAGCAACTTTTCTGTGAATTGAAAGCTATCATAAAATTATAATTTTACTAAAATAGCAGATAGCAGAGCATTAGTAATAGTTTGTCTTGCAACCTTAGGATATATATATCCTATAGGGATATGACCTGCATTCCTATATTCCCAAAGATGACATTTATTTGTGAAAAAAACTGAGGCAAGTTAGGGCATCCCACTTGTCTCTGCTCTCCTATTTGCTGGCTCTCCCTGGGAAGAGCTATTATAGCCTTAGAGAGCTTTGTGTTCCGGGGCAGGATCTCTGACTAGGTAGGAGCCCAGACGCTAGGCCCACAGGATCCATTTATGTAGTCTAAAGAAGTAAAGCAAGTTGGGTATAAGAAATGTGGGAGCACTGAGAACATTAGTAAATATGAGAGACAAGCCTTAGAGGAAAAAGCTGCTGCTACTCAGTGTAACTGGTTGATTTTTGCTCTGCATGAAGCTGAGCTCAGATGCCACATTTTGTGATATTTCACAAAGAAGCTGGAAATTCAGATTTTTAAAAATAACATGGGGTAGTTTAAAAATGTCAGCAACTATTTCAGAATGTTTTTATTAAATATCATGCATATCATGTTAAATATCATGTGTTGATAGGATGTGATGAGAATACGGTTTTTCTCCTTGAAACCCATAACCTCAGTCTAATAATGAAAACATCAGGCAACTTTCAATTCAGGACATTCTATAAAATATCAGACCAGTACCGCTCAAACCTATTAAGGTCATTTCAGGAAAGGAGCTGTACTGGACTGTGCTGAAGGAAACACTTGGGTGATCCTCACCCTACCAATTTGCAGCTATTCTATAAGCCTTTGCTCTGCTGAGTCAGGTGGGCCAGGAGAGGGCACCCAGAGCTCTGTCAGTGCTGTGGAAAATGTGGGATTAGTCTGTGCGTTCTGGCCTAGTGCAAATCAATCTGGGAGAATACATATCTGAACTTCTTGCAAATTGAGAACAGTGTAGAAGACTGCAGGCCATCTATGGCAAATAGCATGAACAAAGGACAAGAGTTAGAAGGTCAGAGGGTGTGTTTAGGGGGCCGGTAATTGGAGTAAGGATTCATGAAGAGAAGTTACCGGTCTAGAAAGTTTGGGGACAGAGTGTGATGGTCTGGGCATTTTGAATTGATACAGTTGACAGTCAATGACAAATCCCCAGGTTCTCTGGAAAGGAAGAAATCAGGAGCTGTGGGAGGAGAAATTTGATATTAGTACCTGAGTTTTCCAGCCTGAAAGAACAATGTAGCATAAATGAATATACTGACTCTGGTTGCATGATGGGGTTTGAGTGAAAGTGGACAGCAGTCAGCCAGAGTATGTATGCATGCATATGCCTTTGTGCAGCGATTTGATACATCCATGATCTTTCTGACTGGACTAGGTTGGCCTAGCTGGGCCTAGGTAGATTAGCTCCCAGGAGCTCCCTCCCAGCTTCTTCCAGTAAGCTCATGCTAGATTCATTCTCGTTATTATTCCTCTTTTAGTGCTTCTTGACCCCTTTTCTCTCCCCCCCAACACCCAATAAGGATTATTGCACTGATCCAGAGCTGCAAAACTGGAGGAAACCTGCTTGGCTTGTGCACACAGCACACAGCAGTGATATTTGATGTGAGATTAGGTCAGAGCCAGCCAGAAAGCTTTAAGTATGACTTACAGCCAACGAAATAAGAAAGGTTTATTTTGAGGGAAGTCATTCTCTTCCTGCCTAGTTGTCCCTACTTACCCTCCCTTAGGTATCCTTTCCTTTAAATTGTAGCCTGTAATTTTTATTTGAAACTGCAAATTCCACTGGGCCAGTAAATGAGATCATTGCTCCCTAAGCAATAACATCATATTTCACACACATTGTCGTAATACTGGCATCTTAATAGCCCAAGAGAGACTGAAATAACTGCCCACCACCACCCCATTATCACTAAGGAGATCAAATATCATTTGTAGGGTTTATAGTAAGTGCCTGTGGTGAAAGCACAAAAATCAGACACCAGGAAACTGATAGCTATATATTTTAAGAAGTTTATTGCTGATGGCTGGCTGGTACTAACTATAAATTAACATTGGTGTTTTTATTACTTCTACCCATTGGTTCTGTCCACTGAGGTAACTTATTGCAGCTAACATCTCATTTCCAACATATGAAAGATAATTTTGAATAGTAGCAGCTACTAGCAACTTTGATCAAATTGTCAATTAATAGTACAAATCCTTAGTGGAGGCCTTTCCAATCCCTTGCTCCCTTCCCAAATAAGAAAACAGGGACATTTTCATTTTGGTCATGATTATATACCACTCCACTGATGCCCCAAAGTTGCTTCTGACTCTGCCATTAAGATTTATAATAAAAACTCCTTTTATGCAGATGTAATAGAAATTGAACTTTATATCAAGACTTAAATAATGAACATTCTTGGCATACAAAGGGATGTTTTCTCTAAGTTGTTTGAATGAGGGAAGGGTCCTACCCTTACTTTGAAATTGTCAAAACATTTATAATAATTAAATAATTTTAAACATTTACCAAGGACTATTTGAAGTCAAGTATGGTAAATGAAGTAGATGATGGAGGCATCTGATAATTGTTGGAAAGGGAGCAGTAAACAAATAATAATCAAGAGTCTTCCTAATGTGATTTTAAAAAAAGAGAAGGTACATCTCAGAGGAGCTCCAAAGGTGTTGTTATAAATGGCAACAAAGAAAGACAGTAGACATAATGATGGTAAATAAGCAACGTAGAATTAAAGACCTACCCAGCTGATAATCAAACTCCCCCTTCTGATATAAAAGTTTCCATTTATATATGGTTGCCTCTGTGCAAGGGCAACAATACTTAAGGTAGGAGCCATTTGGTTGCCCACTGAATGCCTTCTCTGTGCGAGGCATCATGGGTAAAATGAAGAACACTGTGGACTTGGCCCCTGCCCTGTGGATTTATGGTAAGAGTGGGGTTATGAGGTCAGGGTATGGAAAAAAACAAAAGCAAATCTTTGAAGCAAACTAAGTAGAAATCATTACTATTGGTTCAATATGCTTACATTTTGAGTTAAATTTTTACTTTTTCCCAAAACATTATGTTGACAACATTATAGTCCTAGGAGGTATTAGGGAATGCAGTAATGAAATGGTGGCAGGTCTTGTGCCTGTATAATGTTTGCATTGCTCATGACCTTTGTGCATGAATGCTTTTGCCCACGTGGCCAGTCAGAAAATGATCTGGTTGACTTGTTTTTCCAAGAGACCTTTGACCAAATCTTTGATGGACAAACAGAGAAGCATGTTTTCAAGAAGAATCTACTTACAAACAAAGCCCTATAGTGTCATACTTTGAAAGTTAGAAATGTAGACCAAAGTTGAAAAAAATAAAACTAACAGTAGTGAGGAAATGAGTTGAATTTTTAACTTTTAGAGGAGACATGCCACATTAGGAATTTAGCACTGAATCATTTTTCTTTGATTTAATGTCATATAAAGTTAGTATGTACTCATTCATTCAGCACATGCTTATTGAGCACCCACTACATGCCAGACACCGTTAAGAGTCTAGGTATAATGGCTAACAAGACTAAATTGGTGTCTTGTGGTGGAACACATAACTACAAGTTTTACCCCTAAATTTATTTATTTATTTTCTTATATCTTGTTCATTTTTGTACAGTAATTAGTGACTCCCCTTGGGCGTAGTCCTATAGGTCTCCCACCACCATACCACCTGTGACCCATCACCATAGTCCCTTATGTTTTCCCCTTCCATTTTTTATTCCTCTCTCTTCCCCTCCCTTACTGTGTGCATCAGATCTATGTTCAGCTTGCAAGTTTTGTCTTTTTTCTTGATCTTTTGTTTAGTTTCTCTATATTTCACATGTAAGTAAAACCATGCCATATTTATTTTTTTCTTTCTGACTTACTTCACATAGCAAATTCCCTTCCAGCTCTATCCATGTGGCTGAAAATGGCATGAATTTATCTTTTTTAAGCACTGAGTAAGTATTTTATTATGTATATAAACTATATCTTCTTGCTCCATTAGTCTGTTTGGGAGCATTTAGATTGTTTCCATATCTTGGCTATTGTAAACAGTGCTGCAGTAAACATAGAAGTGCAGGTTTCCTTTCAAATTAGTGTTTTTGCGTCCTTTGGGTAGATCCCTAGCAGTTGAATGGCTGGGTCAATGGTAGGTCTGCCTTTAGTGTTTTGAAACATGACTGCACATTTTAAGGAGATACAAAAAAAAAAAAAAAAAAAAACTTGAAGTGTGCTATGAAATCATGGGGCATGGAGACTTCCTGTAGGGGAGACAGGGAAGAGTCTTGGAGGAAGTGAAGCCTATGAGCAGAGCCTTAAAGAGTAAGTAGCACTTGAGATAAAGTATGAAAGGAAGATTTTCAGACAAGAGAGATAGCATGTGGAACAGAGTATATTTTGACTTTAATGAACTTCATGATGTGAAAATTCTCCAAAATCCAGAATAAAAATTTAATGTCCCATGATATGAGAAACTCTCATCACTCTGCTTTAGATTGGTCACAAATGTGTCAAGAAGAAAACTTCAAAGAGACAGATTGCCTCTCTTTGGTTTATAAACTAAATGCTCCAAGTGTTTCCCTAATGTTTGAGTTTGGTTAGTAACTATTTTCATCATCCCAGATGATTTCCAGACCTTAATAATGTAGTAAAAACTTCTTCCTGCCTATGTAAATAAATACACTACTATGAAATGTGGTTCAAAAGATAAAACAAAGAGCAACTTGGGTCTTCAAAACATCATGTAAATATGAGGGACTACCAAACATTCGTTTGAAAAAAAGTAATAAAATCAATTCACCCATGGCAGACTGGAGTGACATAGTAAAATGAAGCAACTCAGAACAGGGCTGTCATGTGGAAGGTTGAGGATGCAATGGCTATAGAAGTTAACACACAATCATGTAGTCTCTCTTTTTTCATTTTCCCCTTTTCTATGTGGGAACATACATAGATTTCACTCTGTAGTCAGTTTTCACAGCAATTTAGGGTGAAATACTGAACATGTTTACCAGTCTTCAGGTGATACAAAACTTGGAAGGATTACTAATATATCCAATGACAGATGCAATATTCAAGCTAGGAAGTCAGTTGGAATTCAACCATGATGAACTATAACATGGACTTTAAAAAGATTTTATATTTATATATAAAATTCAAATTGACAACATGCCATAGGGGAATCCTGACTTGTCAACAGTCACAGGGACTTTGGTTTATTGAAAATTAGGAAATAATAATAGTAATAAAGCCATTGTTTCCACGGTGTTGGGCATCATACTAAATTCTCTTCATGATATCAATTCTCTAATAATTCTAAATTCTCAGAATTATCATTATCATAATTTTCATGTTAGAGGTGAGAAAACTAACAGTTTGTGAAGTAAAATGCCCAGAGCCCAGCAGCTCTTCAGTGTTGAAAACAGGGGTGAAGCTGTTTTATATTTGTTTGCATTTACTTCTTTATACTGTTCTTAAGAGTTTGTGTATGCTCAACAGTTACATGTGAAATTTTCCCTGTCCTTTTCGGTTTGTATCATATACTTGCTTGTTATATGCCCTAGTGACCCCTTGAGTATAAAGCTACTTCTGACCTATGATTCTGTAGCGCTCCTGATATTGACACAGCTGAATCTATTAACTAACTTCTAGAATGGAAACCGGGACACCTGAGATTTAACACTAGCCTTTCCTTCCATATACTTTAACCTCTCCAGGGTTCCATTTTTATACTTCAGAAATTGAGTAAATACTTGCCCTTTCCTTTCAGTACTATGGTGAAGATGAATTTAAAAATAATTATGAAAGAACATTGTGTTCTTAAAAAAAAAGCAGCAGCAGTGGCCCTCCCTGGTGGCGCAGCGGGTTAAAGCACAGCACTGAGAATCTAAAACCGCTTCCACATGAGTTTGATTCCCGCCTGCCCTGGAGGTGACCACATGGTGTGGCAGACCTCTCCTGACCCGCCCGCTGCTCCCCTCAGCAGTGTACTTCCTAGATCTGCCTGTTCTGTTCCCCACTCTGTCTCTGGTGAAGCCTCTCGCCGCCCCTGAGCTTCTGGCCTGTACCCCAGTTCTGTATGTACAAATAAATAAATCTTAAAAAAAAAAAGCAGCAGCAGCTTCATACCAGTATGGAGAAATTTCTCATCAAGTTACTAATTAGATAGAAATCTAAACATCAAGAAGAGAAATCTGTTAGCAGCAATGTAGGTGGTATATCAAGACCATGCAGGTATCACTTGGCTTTTACTTGTACAGCCATACTACCTGTGTCCCCTTATAGACACATGTCTAACAAGCTTGGTTAGTTCATTTCCTAGCGCATTGCCAACTAGAGAACATAGGTAAGTTGAAAGTAGCAAGATAAGTTAACTGAAAGTACCAAAAGTAAACAAGTTAAAAGTAGCAAGAAACACATATTTGGGGAAAAAAGAAACAAAAATCATAAAAGTTATAACTCAAGAGGGCCCTCCCTGGTGGCACAGCGGGTTAAATCACTGCACTAAGAAGCTTAAGCCATTTCTGCATGAGTCCGATCCCGGCTGCCCCAGAGGAAATCCATAGGGCGCTCCACAGGGCATGGCAGACCTCTCCTGACCACCCGCTACTCCCCTCAGCAGTGTACTTCATGGATCTGCCTGTTCTGCTCCCCACTCTGTCTTTGGTGAATCCTCTCACCCACCACATCTCTGGCTTGTACCCCAGTTCTGTATGAGTAAATAAATAAATCTTTAAAAAAAAAAATTACAACTCAAGAACTACAGAAGTCTGAGATCATTAGGTGACAGGGGAACTGTAGCTTTGAACAACTGAGTAGTTTCCAAGAATGTCACTGGATTATAACCTCATACTGTAATTGATCTTCAAATGCTCACTAGAGTTTGGAGGTCAGCAGTGCAGGGCTGATGACCCTAAGGCAGAGTGAACATGTCATACAAACAAATACACTCTTTGGACAAGTACCATGAGGAGTTTGAGTATCAGCAGGTCATGCTGCCCAAGGACATAGCAAAGGGGGTCCCTGAAACTGCTGTCTGAATCTGAATGGAAGAATCTTAGTGTTTGCAGAGTCAGGCATGGGTCCATCATATGATCTATGAACCAGAACCACATATGTTGCTCATTTGGGTGTCACTCACTAAGAAGCCAAAGAAATCAAGCTGGAAGCCACTCTTTAGCCACAAGCTTTACACAGCCGTCCTCACTTGCTAACATTGTTCTGATAACATTATTCCTTTCTTGTTGCTTCTCACTTTGATATTTAAAAGATGCTCAATACACTGTCTGAATGTATCAGTGACTACTTTGCTGCTCAAACAGAGTCATAGCACCACAGCCCAGCCAGTGCACTGGCTTGCAGCCTCTGGTGAATGTGACCCTGAAAAACCACGGGGAGCTCTTTTCAGCAGAACACACTTGGCAGATGGAGGATACATCTGAGACCAAAACCAGGCTATTACAGGGATTGTGACAACTTGCTAGTTTGTTTTTTAGTATTGGAAACTCCATTTTACTCAAGAAATCTGTTCCATGGTAAATGCCTTCATTAAAGAGAAGGTTTTTTTTATGGGCCCTCCCTCATGGCACAGTGGGTTAAAGCGTAGCACTGCAAACAAGCCACAACCACTTCAGTGCAATTGAATCCCGTGCCCCAGAGGTGATAGACATGATGCAGCAGACCTCTCCTGTCTTGCCTGCTGCTCCCCTCAGCAGTGTACTTTCTCATTCTGCCAGTTCTGCTTCCCACACTATCTTGGTGAACCCTCTCACTCTGCCCCGTGCACCTCTGGCCTATACTCCAGTTCTGTATAAATAAATAAATAAATCTTTAAAAAGAGAGAAAGAATTTTTTTAAACACCCTCCCCCACAATGAAATGATCTCTAATTCCTGTGGTGTATCATGTTTTAGTGTGTCCAGTCTCATTCTTTTCTCTTTTGGAAGCACTGCTGTGATTTTTTCTTTGGAATACTACCCTTCCCATGTTGTGTTCAGTTCCTGTGGAACCATAACTTAATGTTCAATAAAAATTTTCTAAAAAGAAAAGTCATCTTCCCTTTTTTTCAGACTCCTCTTCTTGGGAACTAGGGCACACTTGTATTCTTGCAGAAATTTGAATGCTGAGCAGAGCTATTGAAGCTGCCTTATTCTGGTGGAGGTACGGAAACTCCATCCTTTCATGTGAGATGCTTGGAGCTGCATTGTGCCTGAACTTCTCAAGATTGGTTGTCTAATTTCCTTTTGACTTAGGAGACTGCCATAAAATGCTGTAATAAAATACTTCGCTTAAATTAGGCAAAGGTATTTTTTGTGGGTCACAACTTGTGATCCATAACTGACACAGACTTATTAAAAAAAAAAGTATAATCTTTTTGTATAGGCAGCATTTGAAAAGTCATGGGTATTTGTATCAACTTTTTAAAACAATCCCATCCAATTTTGTTAAAATAAAATAAAAAAATATTTAGCACGAAAGAATATTTCTATTGTAAATAATTCATTAATTTCCTGACCACACTGATAAAAGAGTTGCTTCTTGCATACAAATCCAGCAAGTGATTATATTCTCTTTACAGCTTGAACATGGTTGACTCCTTTCTTAATGGGGAATCTGTCTCCTTATTGAACCTGCTTGAGGGAACAGCTTAAAAGGGACGCCTTTTATTTGAGGTCAAATAATTGAAACATTCAACAAGTATCTATTATCTTTTTTGTTGTTGTTTAATGTGTAGTGTTAAATCTGGGGATGAAACAGTGAACAAGGTGGGCATAATCCCAGCACTATTGGGACTTGTGGCCTAATAGCCCAGGAAATATGGGATAAAAGGGAGAATTGCCATTGTTTATGATATGCTCCATAGCTTTAGCCATGTATTTCCTCTGGATAGAAAATTCAGGGTCTGACCATTCTTCACATTCTTTACTCATAGATCATTCCCTTTCAAGGTCCAGATGAAACGACTTGTTCTCCATTAAGCCTTTTACAATAATAGCTACAAGAGCAATGACAGTTAAATTTTTATTAACACAATACTAATCTCTTTACTTGGACTGCATCATTTATTTCTCACAATGCACTATGAGGTATTTTTGCATAACTTTTTACTAATTCAGTTGATGGGCGTTTCAGAAAGATATTTTAGAAATATAACAAAGTATTGAATTTATTATGCCCAGAATTTTCCAGATCATTTTGACTCTAGAATCTAAAATGTAAGGTGTGAAGTTAAAAATTTTATATCTGATGGTATATCAGAAAAAGTCACCCAGAAGAAGCTTTTAAAAAACAAAAATACCTGAATACAGTCTCAAAAATTCCAATTAATTGAAAATACATATCATGCACAAAGAGGAAGAACTACTCCAAGCTAAACCTTCTAAATACAGTCATGAGAAGCACTTCATATCTGTCCATTCTATTCTTTTTTACAGTTAGAAACTTCTAATATTGTGGTTATGCCACCTTATTGAGCCTGGCCACCTTCACTAAAACTATAACCCGCCTCATTCATTGTCTCCATTATTGCCTAAGCCTTCTCACCACCTACTTATTGATTATATTTTATTTATATTTCTCCTCTACATTAACTTACCTCCCACTGCCCTCCCACCTCTACCCCCACCCTCACTGTGCCCCACTAGAATACCAGCTAAAAAAGGCAGAGATTTTTGTCTGCTTGGTTTCCCAAAGTATCTACTAGAAGAGTGACTAGTCCAGTGAGATGGCTTACAACTACCTTTGTCAATAATGGATAAATGAATGAAGACAATTGCCAAAGTGCTCCTTGGCTATTTCCACTCTTACAAGAAGTGTCAGGAAGTGTCTGTGCCACAGAAATGTTTTTCATGGGTAGGACATTGAAATGTTTATCATGGGTAGGACATTGCTTGAATATTTCCTAGGATCTTTTTGAAAAGCACTGAGTCAGGAGAGTCAGAGCCTTACAACACTTAAGCAGTGCCAAAAATAGGTATGGTCAAGAGGTCTAAGACCTAATACTCACACACGGGCTCAAAACACACACACACACACACACACAAGTACACACATATATATGTTATACCAGTATGTTCTTTATTTTTTAATAATTTATTTATTGTATTTCTTACATTGTTGTTCATTCTGTACAGCACTTGATTTCTCCCCTCAGGTAGTTCTCCCGCCACCCACCATAGCACCCGTGATCCATCACCATAGTCACTTGTGCTCTTCCTTCATGTTTTGACCACTATCCCTTCCTTTCCCCTGCTGTTTGCCTGAGATCTATGATCTTCCTGCAAGTTTTGTCTTTTTCATGACCCTTTGTCTAGTTCCCTGTGTTCCACATGTAAGTGAAATCATCCAATATTTTTCTTTTTTCCTTCTGATTTATTTCACTGAGCATAATTGCTTCCAGATACATCCATGTTGCTGCAAATGCATTGAGTTTATCTTTTTTGATCAATGGGTAGTATTCCTTGTGTATACCTCATTTTCTTGATCTAGTCATTTGTTTCAGGAATTTAGGTTTTTCCCATCTCTTAACTATTGCAAATAGTGCTGCAACAAACAGGTGTGAAGGTTTCCTTTTGAATTAATGTTTTTGTGTCCTTGGAAAGATTCCCAGAGGTGAAATTGCTGGGTCATAGGTAGATCCATTTTTATTTTGAGGATCCTCCACACAGCTTTCTATAGTGGTTGCACTAGTTTGCATTCCCACCAGCAGTGTAGAAGAGTTCCTTTTCTCCACTCCACATCCTTGTCAGCATTTGTTGTTGCTAGTTTTTTTTTTTTTTTTTTTAAATTTGGGCCATTTTTACTTGTATGAAGTGGTATCTCATTGTGTTTTTAATTTGCATTTCCCAAAACAGAAGTATTTTTAAAAACATGTTCTACTGTTGATTTCAGTACTTGGGCACATCACCTGTCTACATTACAAATTCTTTGACTTATTCAGTGCTTTGTCCTGGTTCCTTTAGTTCACATCTTCCTACTACCCAGATTGTCTAATTTTTTGAACTTTTTATGACCAGAGTACTGCTTTCAGTGCTATTTAGTCATTTCCCACAGCTGTCTAGCTCTTTGTAGTAGCTTTTAAAGTTACTTGGGTCATTTTGGGTAGAGGACATTGGATGACTATTTTTGCACAACTAAATAAATGGGAGGCTTCTTGGTATTAGTGTTCAAAACATGCAACCCACACTCATATTATTCAACCGGAGACCATTTTGATGGCATTCTTTAATTATAGAGTTTCCATAGCAGAAAGTAACTCTGAAAATGGAAATTCAGAACTGAATACACAGGAAAAAGGAATTCTTAGGAAAATTAAGAGTAGCAAAATTTAGCAGAAAAATACACAGAGCTAGGATTCAGGAAATCTGGGTCACACCGGTACCTCTGTCTCTCAGCCCCATGGCATCCCCCTCCTTCCCCCATGAGGATATTCATTCTCACAAGCTTCAGGTTTGTTGTGTGGAACTATAAATAGGTAAGTCACAATGAAAACTGTAAAAATGCATTAAACTGAAAAGCTGTGTTTAATTTTCTTAATCACGGGACAATGATGGTGAGTTGGTAGAAAAAAGGATTTTAAAGTTCTCTAGAGCTCTTTTTTACCATACTGTTTTGCATGGAACAATATTTCCAATGAGATGTGTTTAACCAGTTTTTACTGCCTACCAGTCTCAGTGTCTCAATGACTTATTGTTGGAGTTCAATTGTAGTCTACTGGAGGTTTCATTGGATTCCACGGGAACTCAATGGAATTCAATGGTCATGGGGTCATGTAGGCTTGGTTCCAAGCTATTCATTGAGTTTATATTATTGGGTTCATCATTCCAGGATGGGTGGCTAACTAGGACAAATTTTCATGGCAAAGGTACAAGTGCAAGGGACAAACGAATCTGTACAAAATCATTTAAAGACCTTTGCTCATATCATCTCACCAATATCCCATTGGCTAAAGCAAGTTGTGTGGTCAAGCTCAATGTTAATGGCATTGCTAATGGTATTACAGTGAGGGTGGAAGGAGTGATGGCTAAATATTAATAAAAATTTTCATGTGTCTTTTAAAAAATAAGACCATATTTAAAAGTGTGTGGGAATCTCTTAGATACTAATATTGTATAGTGAATATTAAAGGTTTGGGGGACTTGTAAATAAATTTATTTGCTTAGCTTACTGTTCCCTAGGTTAATGTGACTATAGTACTTTCTGCCTATTCTTCATAGAGCCTATGTATTTAATGGAATGAGATTTTTGCTTAACACAGTTTGCTAAGGGCTGTTATTAAGTATACAATTAAATAATTATGAAGTACAGCAGTTTTGAGTTAGGTGGATTTTTTTTTAAAGATTTATTTATTTATGCATACAGAACTGGGGTACAGGCCAGAGGTGCAGGGGCGGCGAGAGGCTTCACCAGAGACAGAGTGGGGAGCAGAACAGGCAGATCGAAGTACACTGCTGAGGGTAGCAGTGGGCGGGTCAGGAGAGAGATCTGCCACGCCATGTAGTCTCCTCCGGGCAGGCCGGAATCAAACTCAAGCGGAAGTGGCTTTAGCTTCTCAGTGCTGTGCTTTAACTCGCTGCGCCACCAGGGAGGGCCCCAGGTGGATCTGTTGACCCAAGCTCTGGAATTATTTTAAGTATCTGTAATTCTTGTAGTGGACAGATGGTAGTAGCAGACTTGAGTTCTAATTCTATTAAGTGGAGATGGTTGTGCAACCTTACTAAGGCAGTGAAGAAAAGAAGTGGTCTCTGTTTAGACTAGATGAAATCTGGCTGAGATTTTTTCATGACAGATCTGCACAGATCTGGGGGAAAGGCTCTGTCATTATGGGGTGAGATCCTGACTTAGGTAATATAGTGAATAAGGTTGCCTCCTGGTAGAAAGAATTATAAAGTGATTTGTAAGATTGTTACTACCTTTTCATTCCAAGTATCTTTCATGCTGATAGAATGATGGCAGGATTCTTTTAAAGACTTGGGAAACAAAGTTCTACATTGGATAGCAAATGAGAGGACTCTTTATTTCACTGACTAAAGGTTAGTCAATGAATAAGTTGATATAAAATCTAGCTCATTTTGAAGAAGAGCAATAGTATGTTGATAAAGACAATGACCCAGGAATTTGAAATAGTGAGAATTAATGGACTGAATGTTTATGTCTTCCCTAAGAATCATATGTTGAAACCTTCTGCCCCCCAGTGTGGTGGTATTAGGAAGTGGACTCTTTGGGAGATCATTAGGACTAGGTGATGACAAGGGCAGATCCCTAGTGAATGGGTTTCATTCTTTAAAGAGGTCACAAGAACACTTGCTTTCCCTCTCTGATTCCTGCACACAAAGATACAAGAAGTTTTCAGTCTATAACCCAGAACACAGCTGTGCTGGCACCTGGCCTCGTACTGTTGTCTCCAGAATGCTGAGAAATGCATTTCTGTTGGTTTTCATTCACCCAGTTTATGGTACTTTGTTATAGCAGTCTGATCTGATTAAGTAAGACAGACCGAAAGAACCTCAGAGAGGAGGTAAGAAAGGAAAAACAAAAACAAAATGCATTGCGAAAACATCATATATTAGATCAGGGCCACCTGAGGACAAACAGAACTCTGTGTTAAAGTCCTTTTCCCAGGATTTAGAAAGACTTGTGTTTGTTTAATAGACTCTTTATCAAGGATCTTCATTCCCTGAGGATACATGAAACAAAATGTTGCTATAACTCCTACAGAATTTTAGTATGCCAGAGCAGGCTGGATTTGAAGATTATATATCCCAACGCTATAATTTTACAAATGAGAAAATAAAAGCACAGAAGAGAAAATAATACTCAAAACTACTCAACTGGAAGAGACAGAAACGGACCTCCACCTCATCGTTAGCAGTATAGGGTCTCTTTCCTAACAACAGCGGCCACTTTAATATAGAAATAATAATTATAATGATAATGGCTTTCCTTGATAGAGCACTGATTGGCAGTGTTCTAAGCACTATATATGGATTGTTCATTTTATGCCTCAACATAACTCAGTGAGGTTGTTATTCTCTATATAGATGAGGAGACTGAGGCACAGAGAGGTTACAAACTTATATGTAAGGAAGTGTAAGGTACATGAAAAAAGTGATAAATATTGAACCATAAAGCAAACATCTGGTATACACCAGTGTTACATCTCTTCACTTACACAAATAGAAAATGGGTTTGGTGGAAGACCTCTACTCTAAGCCTTTTTGAACTCACTTTGTGAGGCCAATTACATAGGTCTCCCATCTATTCACCATCAAACTCAACAATCTTTTTGTTTTCTCCTTGAAGAAAGTGGTAAAACTTTATTATGTGATTGCTAACAACAGAATTTACAAAAGACAGCATATTTGGATTCAAATTGTCTTTGTTTATTTTACCACTATAGTTACCTATTTTGGATTTGGATTTCAGAAATTCAGTTCGATAATTGAGGATTTTAAAAATAACCCTATTCCTGGTAAATACAGTTGGCCAGTATCTTTAATTTCTAATGCAGCCATGCAACCTCTCCAGAACACTTCAAAAATCACAAATATAATTAAGACTTAAAATGTGCATGTAAATGTTTACCTGCTAAACCTTCATTTTCTAAATGCTAGTTAGATGTTAACCTACACACCATCCCAAACAATAGGGAATAGGTAGAAGAGAGTCATCAACACTCACTGTATTCTGTGAAGGTAATTCCCAGGAATATAGTCCTGAAAGTTCAAGTTGGAAAGAAAAACTTGGTTTTAGTGGATACCTTATTAGTTCAGATTTAGTTCAGATATCTTAAAAAAAAAAAGTTCAATTGAAGAGAAGGAACTCACCACAAAAAGTAGATGCAGAGGGAAATTTACTTGAGCTAGATTTTGGAATGAGCAGTGCCAGTGAATTGGCCCTTCAGTTGCAGATATGAGAATAGTAGTTAACTGTATCCATGGAGAATGAGCAGGGCCAAGGCAAAATCCACCCACTCCTGTCTATTGAAAGCTGAGAGCCTGAATAGATTTGGCCTTGTTCAAGAAGATGTAGAGGTTTATGAAGATATAACTGTATAGCATATAGAATAACAACCCACAGATATATTGCTATAATTGATGGAAGCAGAAGTCTATTGTATTTCTATACAGTAATAATAAAAACTTAGGAAAGAATTGAAATAAAAATAAACCATTTCAATAATAATAGCTGTTTCACATATATACACATATCCTCCTGGCAATTTTATTAAAAAAAAATACTTACAACTCTTAATTTCTTTTAAATAAGAAAGAATTGATACCTGATTATTTGTTTTGTAAAATAACCTAATCAGCAAAGCAGTTAGACTTATAGAAACTATTGTTGTCAAATAACCATGTACATATTGACATGCAACTTATCATTTGGAAACACAATAGTGATCATGTGAATATATTTAAAACTGTTTAATTTACATTGCTATTTTATTGTAATCATAAACAACTACCATATTTCATAATATCTTGAGTGCATTGAAGATAATCTTACTATCTTTTTTTTAAAAAACGATTTATTTACTTGTACATACAGAACTGGGGTACAGGCCAGAGGTGCTGGGGGTGAGAGGATTCACCAGAGACAGAGTGGGGAGCAAAACAGGCAGATGTACTGTAAATACACTGCTGAGAGGAGCAGCGGGCCGGCCAGGAGAGGTCTGCCACATCATGTGGATCACTTCCCTGGCTGGGGAATCAAACTCGTGCTGTAGTGGCTATTGGTAGCTTCATGGTGCTGTGCTTTAACCTGTTATGCTACTAGGGAGGGCCCAATCTTACTATCCTTTTAAACTATGAGAGAACAGACTTGTAGGCAGCTATCCTGCCTACCTATGCCTATCTAGGTGTTTCTTTTCACAAACCATTTCGCTTTGCAAAGCCTCAATAGCAGGTCACCCGCTCACCTGTGACTATGAATGTACCTCTCCTTTTCCTAATAAAATTTTCCTTTAAAAATGTTAAAAAGAGAGAGAGAGAGAGAGCCAAGTTATAGCATATGTGAAGGCATTCTGTGGTTCATATTTCAATTTTATATTAAATAAAACCTTTCTTTGACTAAAACAACAACAGATTGGAAATAAGAAGATACATTCTATAGTTTACAAAAATATCTTTATGGTGAATAGTATAATAGTATAACATTTATCAAAAAATTCAAAATCAGAATTAAATAAAGATATGTATGAAACAGAGTGACTGCCTTGAAGCTGCTGTATGGATCAATACATCCAGTGGCATTGAAATAAATATCTAAAAATGATCTGTGCTATCCTGGAAATCTTGACACAACAAAGCCTGAAAGCTTTTAAAATCTGTATGGAACATTGAGGGTCTGAGAATGGCCAAAATGTTCTGAAAACGAAGAAGCAAATCTTGTTATAATGTTACATTAAATGATGAGTGTTTGGTACAAGGACTAAGGGACCAAGAGACTATTGGAGCATAACAAATTTGCCTTATAACAGAAACTAGTGTAAAATTGAATGGCCAATGAGCGGGTTGAGATTTTTGGGAAAAACAATAGAATTTGAACTCTACTTCACTGTGAAATATTAATCCCATGTCTGGTAAAATGTAAACAGTGAAGGCAAAACTTAGAAATTTTTAGGAAAAAAAAAAACAGAAGCAAATATCTGTCACCTGGGATAGTGATAAAGAATACAAACCATAGGGCCCTCCCTCGTGGCGCAGCAGGTTAAAGCACTGCACTAAGAAGATTAAGCCACTTCCTCATGAGTTCCATCCCCACCTGCCCCGGAGGAAATCCACATGGCGTGGCAGACTTCTCCTGACCCGCCCGCTGCTGCCCTCAGCGGTGTACTTCTTCGATCTGCCTGTTCTTCTCCCCACTCTGTCTCTGGTGAATCCTCTGACCCTCCGCATCTCTGGCCTGTACCCCAGTTCTGTATAAATAAATAAATCTTAAAAAAAAATTTCTAAGGAGAAATGTTGATGATTTTGTCTATCTTAATTAAGACTTCCATTTATCATGATGTAAAAACAGCAAAAAGCAAATTAGGAGAAGGTTATATATTTCTGTTATATGAATATATATTTATGAACATGTATGTGGGTATGTACCTGGTAAATAATCACATCATATTCAAAACACACAGTATTGCTATAAATCAATAAGAGAAAGACAAAACCATGAAAATGTATTCAAACTTTTGAAATCTTGAAAATGCAAATTAGAAGCACAATCAGATACCATTTCAGAAAGAACATTGATATTTGATGCCAGGCAGAGATAATGCACTTCAAAAAGTTAGAAAGCTCTTGGGTTTTAAGCCCTTTATTTCTCCCTTACCAGGACTGCCTGGGCTGTGATGCTGACTGGTGTGAACCTCCTCTGGAACTCTTTGTTCAGTATCTAACCATCTATTCCTGCAGACACTGTGGTGGAAAAGAACAGAAAGCATGCACTTACAGTGATTTATCAAATATTGCCGAAGAATCAGAAGCTTTCCCATTTCTTTCAGATGTATTACCAAAAAGATTTTAGCTAGTAAAAATCTGAAAATGCTTTAATAGAAGGGGGAAGGAGATGAGAAATAACAGCAATAAAAGTGATGATGAATCCTAAACCAAAACAGAAGTGCTTTAAAAACTAGCCTGATGACTTCCACTCCTAGCAACCTACCCAAAGGACACAAAAACACTAGTTAGAAAGGAAACTTGCACTCCTGTGTTTCCTGCAGCACTACTTGCAATAGCTAGGATATGGAAACAACTTGAATGTCTCCAAACAGATGACTGGATCAAGATGTGGCACAAAGATGTGATGGAATACTACACAGTCATCAAGAAAGATAAACTGATGTCATTTGCAGCCACATGGGTGGAGCTGGAAGGGATTACACTAAGTGAAATAAAGTCAGAAGGGAAAAGAAAAATATCAGATGGCTTTACTGATAGGTAGAATGTAGAAAATTGAACAAAGGGTCAGGAAAAAGTAAACCTTACAAGCTGACCATAGATTTGAGCAGAAACTATTTGGGCTTTAATCCTTGGTTTAGAGCTACTTGGAGGGCCTCACTGGTGGTACAAGGGTTAGTCTCAGCACTATCAAGCTATCAGCAGCCACTGCAGGATGAGTTCCATCCTGGGCCAGGGAGGTGACCCACATGGCATAGCAGACCTTTCCTGTCTCTCCTGCTGCTCCTCTTAAGCAGTGTAGTTCAGTAAATCCACCTGTTCTGCTCCCTACTCTCTCTGGTAAATCCTCTCATCTCCCATACCTCTGGCCTACACACCAGTTCTTGTATGCATAAATAAAAATAAATCTTTAAAAAGAATAAATAAAGCTACTTGGGTTGAAATGCTAGTTTTGCCATTGACTGTTTGCAATTGATTTAACTTCCCTAAGCCTCAATTTTGTGATCTTGTTAGTAAAGCATCACCCAAAGCCATCAGTGCATTGCCTGGCAGGACACTTACTTCATAGTCATTGTTAAGTTTTTAACTAGTAGATATGTTGAGTACTCCCAATGGGCCAGACACTGCACTGAGCTAAGTGCTGATGAGGACCACAGTCTTCTTGATTCTTTGTGTTTTGATTATATCCATTTTACAAATGAAGAAGCAGGGATAGATAGGGTAGAGATGAGGGAATTAGGACTCAAATCTATGGTCACTGGTCTTTGAAGTCTATAGGTGAAATCTTGGTTTTATTGCCTCTCACAGTCACCATAGAAAGCACGCATCTTGGATGGACACAAATGATCTTCAGGGTTGCTTGTATGAATCCTTTATCACCATCACACACACATGCACACGTGTGTGGACACACATGTGCACACACACTTGGGGAGCCCATTTCCTTTTCTGGTTAAAAGTTGTGTCATTTTTGAGTATTGTTATAAAAACAGATTAGTTAACAATAGATGTTATAGTGCTTCTATGATCAATTTGCACAGTCAGCCTACAACATTATTTATAAAAATGTTCTCTTGGAGTCACGGTGGGTCTCTGAACATTTCTGAAGTGTCATCTGTACAGAGAGTACATTTGAAAAGAATGAGGATGGGGAACAACATAATTAAGCCTATTGGGAATCTTTCTCTGAAGTAAATTGGAGGTTCAGATGTAGATATTATGCTTCTGAATACCATTCCTGTGGCTCTGTCCTATCCACACAGACAGTCAGACATTCACAAAGACACATTTTCCCCCACAGTTTTCTTAGGTTAATTCTGTTTCTTTTAGTCAAACGATCACTGCATAGCACAGTATCTCCAACCTAATAATGTTACAGCAATTTTTGATTCATATTCTGCACATGTTTTACTAAAATGTCCAGGTCTGTTCAGGTAAACTGTTGTTAATATGCACAATAGATTTTTTGAAGGTTGCTCATTCACCTACTTATTCAATGGCAGTATATGAAGCAGCTACTACTATTTGTGAATTACATTTTATAGTTCAACTAATCATTTGTCATTTTTTTCTTACTTCCAGAGTCTTTTCATCTAATGATTTCCACTTTCTATTTATTGCCTATCAGCACAGAATAAAAAGCAAGCAGTTTACCAAATACCAAGTTTGTGAACAAGAACAAGTCAAATAAAAGTTCTTAAGCTCTGAGTGTAAGCATATTCCAGGATAATGGAGCTCAAAAGAACAATATTTACTGTATCTATCTTGGGTGCAAAGAGAACATTTTGCCTACTTTCTGTTTTCCACTTGGATTTTGGATAGTTGTAGGTGTAGTAAATATTGGATAGCTGGAATTTGTGTGGTTTAATATATTTACATATACATTAACTCATATTTCATATAAATTTCTATCTAACATACCTACAAATCTGGGGGAAAACTGGGCAATTTTACCATAATCCTAACAGTGATCTCACTTAAATAAGTAAAATTGCTTTATTTAGAGATTGGCAGATATGCTTGGGGCTTTTCCCTAATTATGTATCTTGAATAAAACTGGAGGTTAAACTGGGGCCACTCTTTGGATTTTTAATTCATCTCCTGCATCCTACTCTTCACTGTAACCAAATTAGCCAACATTTCCAAACTGCTTTGCTGCTATTCCATTTTGTGTAGGGCCTCCACCCCAGGCCCCGTCACTATGGGTCCAGTTTTAGGGGTGAGAGGAGATATTTCATAACCCAAATGCCATTTTAATAGCTGTGTTTACACTAGGTCCATTCTGTATTTTCATTAGCAAAAACAGTACAGCACTAAGTAAGAGATTTATATCCTGATTCTGCTTCCTCTCAGTTATACAATCTTAACAGTCTCTTTATTTCTTTGCATCTCTGTTTCTTTGTATCTAAAATGGGACTAATGCTATCAAATTAGAGGAATTTCTGTGAGAATTAAGACCATGGCTATCCAGTCCTTAGGTTAGTGCCTGGCCCTAGTATGTGTTCAACAGATGAAAGCTTTTATTGTATTTTGTGTGTGTGTGTGTGTGGGAGTCTGCTGCCTAAGCCCCCAGAGATAAATAGAGAATAAACTTGTGATGTAGAGTGCAGTGCACAGCATTTTACAGGAGCCTCATGCATTTCTGGTAGTCCCAATGTTAAAAACTTTTTACCTATTTGTCACTGGTAACACATTTTATTTAGAGGTCCGTCCTGAGAACAAGCCTAGTCTTTGCCCTTGAGAACAAATTCCCTGTGCTTCTTAAATTTTTATTTTCTCGGCAAAGTTTATTTTCTTTAATACTGTGTGGATTGTCTCAACTTTCCCCCTTTGATTCCTAGTAGTTGCAATCTGGACTGTGGTTAGAATGGTATTTAGAGGAAAGAGATATAAGAAATGTCAGTTCTTCATGATGAACACTGGGTCTTTACCCCCTGGATAACTAAAACAATTTGTTATCTTTCTTAGGCTTTTTGTGGAAAATGGCCTGTCCTGTGCATTTTTATTCCTGCACCAAAGGAAAAGTTCTCAACAGCAACTGCTAGGCTTTTAAAGGTTGATGTGTTTGTCCTTTGGTCTCCACCATCTTAGATGACTTGGAGATGTATTTTCTAGCCTCCTTCCCAAGAGAATATCTTCAGACTAAAATGCGAATTAAGACTGTGACTGTGATTTCAGGAGTGTCAATAATGACGTTTGTGGAACACTGGACCAAATGCACAAGGGAGGATGAAGAATCCAGATGCCCTGTTACTTTAAGTAATAGGTTAGAATGTTATTTAGAAAGCAGGGAATTGGCTGGGCCAAATGATCACACAGTTAAAATTTCAAGATAAATACTGTTGACTGAACAATTTATACCAATGTACATCTAGCTATGTTAAGTTCATCTCATCACACCCCAATGAGTTCCTGTTGCTGGCAAAGAGATCAGTCCAGGCTTAAATGCTTACTGTTGCTAGTTCCAGTATGTAGATCACCTAGTTTCTGTTTGTTATATATTTAAAATCTCCTTTTATTAACTGGTACAGGCAATTATTTGCTGTCTACACAGAGTGTAGCCTGAAGGTCAAAGAACTGCAAAGAAAGGCCCAATTTCCAGCTAACAGGTCTGTGTTTAATTTGTGCTTAGATTGCAAAACTTCAGAGAAATCTCACATGCTCATGTTAGTTTGAAGAAAGAACTGAAAATTTTTAAGGTATATCTCATAGGTACCTCACTATTGTTAAATGACTATTACAATATCCAACTGTCGTCCTGTACCCATGCCTTAGTAGAGATGTCAAAGAAGTTTAGTGTGATTCACTGACATTTTCTTGATAGTAGAGAACCTTTTTTTCTTTCTTTCTGTGATTGGCTGCATAGGAGAAGCTTGAGATACCTTTAGTGTAAAAAGAAAATGTAATTTTTAGTAAATAACCAGGTATTACAGTAGGGATTATGTAGATCACCTAGTTTATTTTGCCAGCCATGGGGCAGAGGTGAAAATGTTATGAGCTGGAAAAGTATAGTTTCTTTTTAACCAGTGTCCTTGCCTTTTGGAAGGGATCTGTTAGGAGTAGTCAAAGTAAATTAGATTGTTTCTAAAATTAGGAGGTGGAGCCATAGGTCAGCATTTCTATTTTTTAATATAAGCCTTGTTCTTTTTATTTGATATCATTGTTTGCTCTTTCAGTGTTGGACTTCTCTCTTCAGGTATAGTCACCACAGATTTCCTACTGCCAAATTCCCCATAATGCCCCAACTTAGTCCCTTGCATTTCTATTTAATCAGCTTTTTATTCCTTTTTGTATTTCCTGCTGAGAAAAATGAGGCAGGACCTAAACTATCCATTTATCAAAGCATACAAGTTGCTTATAATCCTTCAGGTTAGCTAAGGATATGGTGTATTCCAAAAGGTATAGCCATGACATATTTAGCATTCTGGGTGTTGGTTGTTTTCCATGATCAAGCAGAGTTTACATCTTTAATGGGAAAGATTTATAGTAAAAACATATTTTCTATCACAGGTAGGGATGGAAGGCTTATTATCTTCTCCCTCCACTTCCAAAGCACTGAGGGAACAAACTTAAAATTATAATTCTCTCTCTACTTCTAGTGTAATAATAAGTCATATTGATTGTGTTTTAATATTTTTATTTGTGCTCTCCTTTCTTGAACAATTATTATTTAGCTCCAGCTCCTATTTCATCCATGAAATGTTTATTATGCATTTACTTTTTTTTTTTTTTTTAAGATTTATTTATTTATGCATACAGAACTGGGGTACAGGCCAGAGGTGCAGGGGCGGCGAGAGGCTTCACCAGAGACAGAGTGGGGAGCAGAACAGGCAGATCAACGAAGTACACTGCTGAGGGGAGCAGCGGGCGGGTCAGGAGAGGTCTGCCACGCCATATGGTCTCCTCCGGGGCAGGCGGGAATCGAACTCATGCAGAAGTGGCTTTAGCTTCTCAGTGCTGTGCTTTAACCCGCTGCGCCACCAGGGAGGGCCGCATTTACTTATTTTTTAAACAAACATTTATTATTCATTTATCATGTTCTAGGCATTATCAGTTGGGAATACAAGCATGAATGAAGATTAAATCTCATGTTGGAATTTTTTCCCCCCCTGAGTCTCTGTAAAAACCTTAACTAAATCAATTTTACATTCTTTCTCTCTACATTGTATTAAAAACAGTATTGCCAGTTGACTTTGTTTAATGGTCCCTCTGGCAAGACCCCAATAGTGTTGCTTAATCTTCCTGTGGTTATTTCACATAATTTTCTTCATTTCCCCATATTTTAGATAAATTCTACTAAGTATGCCACCACAACCCTTCACCTTTCCCAATTCAGTGGTTATGTTATCATATGTAGATATTCCCTTCCATCCCCCATCATCTCATAGGGAAATATCCATCCATCTTTTGATTAATTAGTGCTTTTCTCCAGGAAGCTTTTCCTGAGCCCCTACTCTGTCCTCTCTGGCAACTCCTTGGAGTTTGTCCTCCAGGCATGCAGACTCTGTCCCTGCACATTCTGAATTGCTTCCTAACAAATCACTTAGAGAGGAGCCTGAGACCCCAAAAGCAGTTGTGGACATTTGCTGTAGCATTTCTTTTCTGTTTCTGGCACACTCTGTTATTTGACAATTCTTGTATTCTGCCAGTTCTTTGCCTACCTCTGTCTCATTTTCTCCAATTCTGGTACTTTGGAATTACTATTTGTTCTTTTAGAATTTTATAACTGATTCTCCATAATGATCTCAAAAAACTTGTGGGTTCCCCCCCCCCCGGGGTAAAGTCCTGCTTTTGTACGGTTATCTTCTGAGTCCTTTCTTGCTTGAGGTTGAAACAATGTCTGACTGATTGCTCCCCCACCCCTCCCCTCCACAATGTTCCCACCTAGCTGTCCAGTCCTACTTCCCTATTACCTTGCAGGTAGTTATCATTTCTTTGAAAAACTCCTGCAGGCAACCTCCATATCTCAGTTTGTTTCTCTGAAAACCCAACCTTCGACACATAATGAGGCAACCTGAGAACATATAAAGATATTTTGATTTATTTCAATCTTTAATGTTTGAACTTAAATTTTAACTGGGTAAGATAGTGGGCTGAAAGACAGGGAAATGTTTATATGGAGAAATGATTAAATAAATTGGAAATTCATAGTAATAGTGAGAGGTCAGAGAACATTAAGCCATAGTGGAAGAGTAATACTTTTGTTATAGGTCAGAAAATCTGTTACAGGGCAGGAGGAGAGTACCACTGAAGCCCAAAACCTGCCTGCTCTAAGTGGGTTCTGCCATCTGCCGCAACAAGACAAAACATATAAAACTTTAATGAAAAGGGACTTTAATACAGTAAATATACAATATGGAACACAGAGAATATAACTTCTAAATCAAACACCTGAAGTTACCCATCCCCTCATGGGCAAAAGTCAACCCAAAAGGGATTGGCCCAAAGCAAGGCCTGAAAGCCCACCACAAGACTAAAGCACCTTCTGGCCAGGACCCATAGAAAAGGGTCAGAAATGTCCAGACAAATCTGGGAGGAAAAGAGCAAAATCAAAATCAATATAAACGCTGCCATAGTCACCTCCCTACAGGTGTCTCACCCACATCTGAACCAGTCCAGAGTCAGGAAACAAGCCCGGTTTCTTCATCATTTGTTGCTGCTCCATGTGGCATCCTCAGATCTCCTTCTTGTTCTCCATCCTGCTTCATTCTCTTCTTCTCTTGCTGGCACCAGACTGGTGGAAAGGTGCCTAAGCCTGAATGAGAGCAAGGTTCTCCCAGATGAGACTTTAGTCTCTCTTCCAGCCACGGAGCTAAAGATCCCGCTTTACGCTGGCCCTAAAGTCCTAGAGCAACGGGGAAGCCACCCCCGCTTTACGCCATCCCAGTACCAGCCACGGGGTGGCGACCCCCGCTTTATGCTGGATTTTCCCTGCCACGGGGTAGCAACCTCGGCGCCGACCCTATATCAGCCATGGGGTAGCAATCCCTCCTTTATGCTGGATTTTC
>NW_004567109.1:38294499-38295206 GCF_000260355.1 Condylura cristata
CTTTATGCTGGATTTTCCCTGCCACGGGGTAGCAACCTCGGCGCCGACCCTATATCAGCCATGGGGTAGCAATCCCTCCTTTATGCTGGATTTTCCCTGCCACGGGGTAGCAACCTCCGCGCTGACCATGTACCGCTTTACGCTGGCCCTCAAGTCCTAGAGCAACGGGGACGCCACCCCCGCTTTACGCCATCCCAGTACCAGCCACGGGGTGGCGACCCCCGCTTTATGCAGGATTTTCCCGGCCAAGGGGTAGCAACCTCGGCACCGACCCTGTACCAGCCACGGGGTAGCAATCCCTCCTTTATGCTGGATTTTCCCGATGGCCACGGGGTAGCAACCTCCGCGCCGACCATGTACCAGCCACGGGGTAGCAATCCCCGCTTTATGCTGGATTTTCCCAGCAGTCACGAGGTAGCAACCTCCGCTTTATGCCATCCCATTACCAGCCATGGGGTGGCGATCCCCGCTTTATGCTGGATTTATACGGCCACGGGGTAGCAACCTCCACGCGGACCCTGTACCAGCCACGGGGTAGAGATCTCTGCTTTATGCTGGATTTTCCCTGCCACGGGGTAGCAACCTCCGCGCTGACCATGTACCAGCCACGGGGTAGCGATCCCCGCTTTATGCTGGATTTTCCCGGCGGCCACGGGGTAGCAACCTCCGCGCCAACCCTGTACCAGCCACGGTGTAGCGATCCCCGC
>NW_004567109.1:38295306-38314526 GCF_000260355.1 Condylura cristata
CTGGATTTTCCCGGCGGCCACGGGGTAGCAACCTCCGCGCCAACCCTGTACCAGCCACGGTGTAGCGATCCCCGCTTTATGCTGGATTTTCCCGGTGGCCACGGGGTAGCAACCTCCGCTTTACGCCATCCCAGTACCAGCCACGGGGTGGCGATTCCCGCTTTATGCTGGATTTATACGGCCACGGGGTAGCAACCTCCGCGCGGACCCTGTACCAGCCACGGGGTAGCGATCTCTGCTTTATGCTGGATTTTCCCTGCCAAGGGGTAGCAACCTCCGCGCTGACCATGTACCAGCCACGGGGTA
Organism: Condylura cristata; assembly: GCF_000260355.1. Classification (NCBI taxonomy): domain Eukaryota; kingdom Metazoa; phylum Chordata; class Mammalia; order Eulipotyphla; family Talpidae; genus Condylura; species Condylura cristata. Next base: position 38,295,613 of record NW_004567109.1, read on the forward strand.
GCGATCCCCGCTTTATGCTGGATTTATATGGCCACGGGGTAGTAACCTCCACGCGGACCCTGTACCAGCCACGGCGTAGCGATCCCCGCTTTATGCTGTATTTTCCTGGCCATGGGGTAGCAACCTCCGCGCCGACCCTGTACCAGTCACGGGGTGGCGGGCCCCGCTTTCTGCTGTATTTTCCTGGCCACGGGGTAACAACCTCCGCGCCGTCCCTACACCAGCCAAGGGGTAGAGATCCCTGCTTTACCCTGGATTTTCCTGGGAATTTTTGGTTCCTAAACTCCGCCTCTGGCTATTGTTTGTCGTCGCAAGGGGCAACCAGCTGATCCCGGACATCCCCCAAATGTTAAGGTCCGACCCCAGCTAGTTTGCTCAATAAACTTTGCTTGCTTGTGCATCTCTGGTTCTGTCCTTTGTCAAGGGAGGCAACGGGGTGATTTCGGACCTTAACACTTTGAGTCTTAGAAACATAAAATATGATGGAGATCATTCAGGGTATTACAGAAGATATTGAAAGAAAGTAATAGATTCCATATGGGCCAAATTGTTGCAGAAAGTAGAAGAGTCTTGGATTAACCTACCATCAAAACTAATCAGGTTTCAATTTCTTTGTGGATTTTTATTTCTCCCAGGGCCGGAATCTATTATCTTTGTGGTATGAAGGATTCTGGAGGGTTTCTTGGGAGGTCTTCTGTCTCATCATTTTGGGGAGGGTAGGTCAACCAATGAAGTGAGTAGATGGTTTTCAGAGTTCCTGTTTTGTTTGTGAGAATGAGCTGATTTAATCCTTGCCAATATCATACTTTCTTGGAGTGGGGTGAAAAGTTGGCCTGTCAAAATACCAGGGTCTTGGTGTCCATTCTAACAGAGCCAAAACTTCTTGGAAAATTCAACAAAGCTCTTCTCTGGTATTTGACATTCCCTAAATCTCATTGTCATTTTAACCAGTTTTTCTGCCCCCAGAGTTGTCTGATACTTTAATGTGCCAACAGCAAATGAGATTTATTGAATAGGTGTGTAGACTGTTATCTTTGGAAGGCAGGGCCCATTTATGTTTTATTTACTGCTGTTTATAGATCCCTAAGTCATTTTTTGGTGGGGGTAAGAATAATTGTTCAAAAATTCATTGCATGACAGGATGAATGTCAGGCAAGTCTAATTAATTTCAGAACTTCTGTTTTCATAGCTATTGAAGTGGGAGAAAAGTCTCACTTACTTTTTTTGTTATCTATGTGCAAATATTTTAAGTGAAATAATCACATATAAAATTAGTTCTTTTCTAAAATCTCTGATTCAAACCATTTAGTTTTTTTCCTCCACACTTTATTCAATAGTGGTTTTTGGATACATTTTTAAAAATATTATGATAGTTTATTTTTTACATCATTTTGTGCCTTTTCCCGTCTCAGTTATGATCCCTGTTGGCTTCCCATCACCAAATCACCTGTGTGCCATCACCATACTCCCATGCACTCCCCCATCCATTGTCCACTTCACCCCCTGAAATGTCTCTAGTATATATAGTTGTTCATTATTATTATTTTTTCCCCTGGTCCTTTATGCTCCTGCTATTAGTGATACCATCCAGTATTTTTCTTTTTCTTTCTGGCTTATTTCAGTAAGCATGATCTCTTCCAGCTCTATCCATGTTGCTGCAAAAGGCATGAGTTATCTTTTTTTGATCACTGAGTAATATTCCATTGTGTATATTTACCACATCTTTTTAACGTAGTCATCTACTTTTGGGCATTTGGGTTGATCCCATGTCTTTCCTATTGTATGCTTTATTGTAAATAAAGCATCAATAAACATGGGAGTGCAGGTGTCTTTTTGAATCAGTGTTTTTGTGTCTTTTGCATAGATACCTAGGAGTGGGATTGCTGGGTCATACAGAAGCTCCATTTTTAGCAGAAAAACCATTTAGTTTTAAAGAGGAACAGCTAGCTCACACTCACACACAGTGCATAAATCCTTTCTGTTGCATCCTGACAAATATTTATTCAGTTTCTGTTTAAATAGTTCTGTTTTTATTTTTTTATTTTTGTGTAGAAGAACTGGGGTGTGGACCATTTGTGCAGAGGTGAGAGGAGTCACCAGAGACAGAGTGGGGAGCAGAACAGGTGGATTTACTGAACTACATTACTAAGGGGGAGATAGAAGAGCTCTGCTGTGCCATATGTGTGTGGATCAGTTCCCTGGTCAGGGATTGAATTTAGGCCATAGTGGTGACAGTGTGATAGCACTGAGTTAGATAACTAGGCCAACAGAGACCCCTAAATTGTTCTACTTTAACAGCACTATTAAATACTATTAGCTTTAGCTAGTTTGGCTAAATAAATTCTACCATGATTAGCGACCCATTTTGTCTTCACAAACTCCATTGTCAGATAATTCTAGAATGACAATGAGAGGCGGTCTTAAGACCATGGCCATCCACACAAATATCTTCAATTATTTGAAGGTAGAATCCAGGTTATTCCTTAGCTGGATTCCTGGGTTGTTCAAGGATAGAAATCTTTTCTGATCTGAGTACTTTTGTCCTGTAGAATTGTATTAACAAGAGCAGAATCTGCAACTGAAGGATTTATGTGAGGGAAGGCTGGCAACTTACTTGCTTTGCCCTCAGAATTAGAGGAATGGGAACAATGAAGAAAGAACTTTTGAACTGATTTGCTTATATAGTTGAGCCTTTGGGCATGTAAACAGAATGAAACCACTTATCATATCAGTACTGATTGTTTCTTATAGGTTGTGGCATTTTCCTAAATTTGTTATCTTCTCAAGGACAGTACTTCAGACTCAGCCATTGCTTTCTAAACTGAAGCTACTGTGTTCATTCAACTGCCTTATTGCAAGAGATTAGAATGGGAACTTTCTGAGAGAAGAAATAAAAATCTTAGGCATGTATGTTTTTAACTTTTAAATTAAATCAGTGCTTAGCACAATATATGTTCTTTAAAAATGTTTTTTTTTTTTTTTTTTGAAAACAGGCATGAACATGTGGTTACAAGATGTTGGATATCACCTTTTGAAAACACATTAGATGTTACTGTCCCTGACAATGTGGCATTGTGGATTTGGAACAATACTGCATATGTTGTATGAGTATTTTAGATTAGTGATATTATTAACTCTTAATTTGGACTATATTTTTTTGATGAGCTCAGCCTAATACTGACAAAAGAGAATATGATTCCAATCTCTGTGGTTATCTGGGTTTCTAAAACAAAAATAGACATTTACAAAGTTGATTGAGCTTCCCTTGCCTTAAGTGGCATTTTTTTTCAGTTTTTTTTCCCCTTTTAGATCTGAGGGACTTTTTAAGATTAGGAAGACTAATTACTGCTGAGGCACCCTCCTCACCCCCCGTTTACTGTTTATCATTCTTTGTTTCCTGATACCTTTAACTGTATGTGATATTGTATGTGATTCAACTGAAATCACTTTCTCTCTACTAAGTATTACATTGAAAAAGACTGTGGGGAAAGAAGTAAATAGATAAACAAAATGATCCCCAAATAATGTGAAATATGACATTTTCCTGTGTTGGATATATAGTGGAGAGAAACAGAGGAATGGGAAAAAGCAGACTAGCTCCTTTGCCATGGTAACAATAAGAGCATTTACTATATAAACAGGAGAAGAAAAGGTAATTATTCCACCCTGTGCTTTTTCCCCTAATCCTCTGGGTCCCCTGTTTGCACTTAAATTAGACTCTCACATGATGGCGGCTGACTACCTTGCGATGTCATTGATCATTTTTTTAAATGCCCAGGTTGCGCAGGTATACTTTCCTTGCAACAGTTTACTATTTCAAAATAAACAAATGAAGGATTTCTTTAAAAGCTCCTTAAAGAATAATAGCCTGAGTCCTATTTTGTCAAGCAGAGAATGCCCTCTTTAAAAGTTTGTATCTTTACTTTGCTACAGTAAGCTGACAAAAAAATCAATTGGAACTTCTTTCCAATTTAGTATCATTAGAAAATTGTCTGATTCATTCATGCATGTCTCAGAGGTAAATGGTCATTGGTGCATGTTTGGCAGAGGAACACTAAGTGAGTCTAGTTTAAAAGGAAAACCAATGTGGACTGAGTAGCCGCACTTCATAGCTCCTCCAAAAAGGTACTTTTCTCTGCTATGTCAATCTGCACCTGATGTCCTTGGGTACCAGTGGGAAAAGGAAAGCAATTAAATCCTTATGAAATGGAAACATTGTACTTTAAGGGGTAGAAAAATGGTGAAAATAGATGGCAAACAAACTCCAGGCCAGTAATATAGAGGAGATCCCAAAGAGAATTGTTTATTTTTTTCCCCCACAATATTCTTCTTCTTTTTTGAGGTGTGGTGCAAAATTGAAAAAGTAGCAGAGTCTTATTTAATAAGTTTTCTTATAGTCATAAATCTGCAACATGAGCTGTAGGATGAGGCAGAGGCCTAAAATATTACCACATTCTGGGTACAAATATCAGCCCTACTATTTGTTAGTTATAAGACTTTGAGCAAGATACTTATTATCAGTCTCTACAAGTGGACATCTACCAGTGCATGGTTAGGATTATAAACTACAGGAGAGGGATTGTTAGGTTTAGTGCAATAACATGCTGCCAACAGGGAACTGCATACAATAGAACTATAAAAAACAGGACCCAGATATCCATTTTCATTGTTTTTATTTTAGAATTTCAAAATCTCTCTTTTGGTCATTCTAATAGTTTAGTCTACAGTTCCCTAACATTTTAATTTCCCATTAGTATTTATGGAACACTTGATGCCCAGCCTTTCTAATTTATAGTTAGTATTATGCCATGTTCTCCTTTCTAGAGGAGAGTTCAAGCTTCTTATAGCACTTCAGGACACTTATGTTGGATCTATAAGCATGCCAGGAGGATTAATTACCAGATGAGAAAAATGAATCAAGGTTGTCACTTGGGAAATAGCAATTTTATGATCATGAAGGTCTTACTATGAAAATGACATTTTAGTAAACATCTGAATAAAGTGAAGGAATGAGGAATGGACATCTCAAGGTAGAAGATGTCAGGTGGAGGAAATAGTGCAAAGAACACAGTGTATGGTATGTTCAGGGAGCAACAGTAAGAAGCCATTGGCACTGAAAGGTATGGAACCAAAGGAGAAAATAGTAAATTAGAGAGCTAAGCAGTATATTATGAAGCTACTGGAACCTAGTTTATGGTAAAATCAGCCTGAGGAATGAAGTTGATACAGATATGAAAGGAGTGATGGAGATGGGGGAGTAATGGGGTGGAGGGAAGGGAAGAGGAAAGAGGAAGAAGAGGGAGGAGAAGAAGGGTGAAGGGAAAAAGGAAGAAGAGTCTGATCTGTTGGTATTGTTTTTTTCATGCCCGAGACTCAACTCCCCCTGCATCTTTCAACAGCATGAGCCAATAATTCTACCCCTGTTTCCATGTAAGCTGATTTAGGGTTCTATTAACTTGAACGCAAAGTTTGGGAAAACTTGGGGAGTAAAAAAATCTCTGAAGTATAGAGGCTATTATATTTCAGTGTTCCTAAATTCACTAAAAATCTTTCAAATGAAGTGAAAATGTTGAACGTTGTTTCTATTTTATACCTCTGTGAAAAAAATAAAGTACTGGAACAAGTTGCCCATTTGAGCACCACTTGATGTTACACTATTGGATATTGAGCCACTAATTGACAAACGTATCAAGCATATAATTACTGGCAATATTATATCTTAAAATAAAATTTCTCTTGTAATTTTCCTCAATTGGAAACATGTACAGTTTTTAACATGCACAACATTTTCTCTACCTGTTGGGGGGAGGGCCCCCACCCTGGATTCATTTCTACCCGTTTTTGTCCTGTTCTGCATTCTAGGAGGCAGACTATATCATCTATTGACTGTGGCTAGTTGATTTCAGGGAGGGTGGAAGGGACAACTATTGTTATTTTCTCTTCACTCTCTTCCCATCTCTTCCTGGTTCTGGCAGTGATTCTATTCGACTATCAAGCTAACTCCAGCTCTCACTTGGAAACATTATTTCCTTTCCTTATCCCTTTGGACCCAGGGGAAAGTAATGGCTTCCTGCTGTGAATAGTCTCTGGTAACTCACCATCTCTTGTTAGAATTTTAAAATCATGCCCACACCTCTGTAAATAGTCTCTTCACGAAATATTTTTAACTTTACCCTTTACAGGGCCATCTGCTTCCTGTCAGATGGCCCTGACTGATGTAGTAAGAGTATAGTTGCCTGCTCTCTGTTTTGGGGAATGACGATCACCCTACACTCCCGTCTTTTATGCTGTTTTTATTAACTTGTGAAGTCTACTTCTTTGGCCTTAAAAATATCCTTTGTTTTGCCGAAATGATGCTGATAGTAGAGAACATTATTTTCTCTAAATTCTTATTTGGAAAAAGAAAAAGTTGGCAAATCTTTACTGATTCACCACACATTTTCTAAATTTCACTTGTAAAATCCATGGTCTGGAAACCATTGATTGAAGTGAGTCTTTGACTGTGAAACATTAAGGGAATTCAGCTGTAAATCATTTTACCACAAAAATCTTACAAATCTGGTGAAAGTTGCCAGTGTGAAAGTTGCCTTGGCAGGCGCTCAAGTTACTGGGGTTCAGCAGTTTACATGACTTATTGTTCCACTCCTGGAAAAAGGGAAGTGGTGTTGGGGAAAGAGGAGGGTCTATAAATATTAAAGTGGTTCTTTCTGCATCTTTCAGTATTGCATTTCATTGACGATCTGATGGGGAAGGGGTAGACAAAGAGGGTAAGAACACATCGGAAAGGATTCTTCCATTAAATATGGATGTTTGCTGATAGTGACTTAGAACTCATGGATCCAGAAATGTTTATATTTATTTGCTTTATTCCAAGTCTTTTTTGTTATAGATAATCACAGAAGCTCATTTGTGAAGGACTCCATCACTAAGTAGTGCACATTGGGGATTTGTGTTTATTGGTACTTGAAATTCAAAGTGTTTCATAATATCAAGCATGGCCAATCTATAATTGAAAAATTTTTTTGAAGTGCCATATTCTTGTATGGGTAGAGATTTAAGGTATATGTTTATTATGGTTCAGTCTCCTTGACTTTAAAATTCTTCTCTGCTGGGAATGTAGTATTCTTTGTTAAGCTATATCACATTTAATTTAGACTCGGAAGCCATTAATAATGATTGTTTTTGTAGTTGTCGTCTGTTTAAAATTTTGTTGTTTTTATTCTCATGAGTTTCTCTTCTCTGCAGTTAGTTTAAGACACAAAACAATCACCAAAATGCATACTTTTCTCTATATACTTTAAAAAGGAAATTTAAAGAAAGGAATAATTTAGTCATTTAGCCATAGGGAGGAATATGTATCTAAACACACATACACATATATACTACAAATACATTTATGTTACATAAACATGCATATTTGTAATCCAGACACAAAATTATGGTCCATATAACTTGAAAAAAGAATTGGTTAGCTCAGGAAGTTTTTTCTCTTTACATTTCTACTATTAACACAAAATACAAACTTTACTTTCCCTATTTTTGGTAATGTTTATTGTGGTAACATTGGTACACAATACTAAGTGCATATTAGGGGAATAGCTTCAATTCTCCCAAATGTGTATTATCACAGCATGCCCACCTCCAACCCCAGTCATTGTCCACCATGGTTCATTGATTTCCCTCCTGTTTTCATTCCTATGTCCCACCCAGCTGGCCTCAGTTCTTTTCATTAAACCTCACGAGTTTATTTTTGTCTGTGCCTTTGCTCTGTTTATTTTCCAAATATGATTGTAGTCATTTGGCATTTGTCTTGGTACTTCTGATTTATTTCACTTAGCATTATCCCCTTCAGTTCTACCATTTTGTCAAAAATGGTTTAAGATTTCATTTTTTTAAAAAAATAGCTGAATAGCATTCTATTGTGTATATATACCACATCTTCTTAATCTACTCATCTGTCTTGAGCATTTGGATTGCTTCCATAACTTTGTTATTGTAAATAGCGCTACAATGAACATAGAAGAGTATATTACCTCTGATTTGGTGTTTCTGTATCACTAAGGTAGATACTAAGGATTGCTAGTAATTTTAATAGTTTTGAGAACTGTCATACTGTTTTCTAGAGTAGCTGGACCAGTCTATATTGCAACTAGCAGTATATAAGAGTTTTTCTCCACACTATCATCAACACTTGTCTTTTCTGGTATTTTTTCTATGTGTTATTTTGACAGATATCACATTGTGTTTGTTTTTTTTTTTGAATTTCCCTAATAGCGAGTGATGATGAACATTTTTTTCATGTGCCTTTGGCCATTTGTATGTCTTCTTTGGAAAAGTGTCTATTTAGTTCTTCTGTTTATTTTTTGATTGAGTTATTTATTTTGTTTTTTTGTTACTGAGTTGTATGAGTTGTATATATCATGAGTTGTATGAGTTGTATATATCATACATCTGGCCCCTGGCCAGATGTATGATATATGAATATTTTCTGCCATTTTTTAAGGTGTCTTTTAGTTTTGATAACAGCTTATTTTACTATGTATATAATGTTGATTTTTTTAAAATTTAATTTTTAAACAAAAAAATAGGGTTTTTTTTTTGGTGGTGGTTGTTTGTTTTTCTTGTCATTATAATGAGTTCCCAAAAATGTCCCTAAGTCAATGTTGTGGGGTGTTTTGCTTATGTTTTCTTCTATGTGTTTTACAGTTTCAGGTTTTACAACCATATCTTTTATCCACTGGAGTTAATTTTTCTGTCTGGTGAGAGGTAGTGGTTTAGCTTTATTCTTTTGCATATGACTATCCAGGTTTTTCAGTATCACTTGAAGAGACAGGATGAGGCATCAGATGTCAAGTTGAACAGATGACCAAGGATCAGAAACTTTGCTTATCCTGGGCCCTGCCTACCTTCTCCTCCTATTATTCCCTCTTAGAAGTTAGAAGCAAACTTGAGGAAAAGAAACAGGAATCTAAAGTCTTTGAGGTTTACTTTCTATCTATTGATAAAACAGGATTTCATGGAAGAAATTAAATTCAGTTTCATTAAAAAAAAAACTAAGCCACACTTTCTGAACACCTGCTCCTGTGGCCTGAAATACTATCTTCTACTGCAGATGATGTTCTTCCCTGTGGCAGAGAGCCTGCTGCTAGCAGTTGTAGCTCAGAAACATATACACCATAAAGAGGAACACATTCTTTGTCCCTTTGATTCCCATTCCCTAGTCCTTTCAGGTCCTATTTAAAAAGTCTCAGAGCAGTGTCTTGACTGACCTTCGGGCATGTTTTCATTCCACTGACCAGTTACAGTATCAGTAGAGAGAGATCCTATGATAGATCCAGCTTGACCTAAGTACTATGGGCCCAGAAGCCAGGAAAATGTACGGCCCCATTAGACAGACCCCATTAGATCCATGTGCTTGAGATCTGGGGAGGAGGGCTTCTGCTGCCTAAAAGAATGCTCTGACCAGAGGAAGAGGAGAAGGGGAGCTAGCAGATAAATGGTAAGTATCTTCTCCAGTTCATTTGGGTATCCATCTGTTGATAATAGGGCTTGATAAATGTTTCCTTAATGTTATTTTGATTTGATCAAGGCAAGAATCTAAAGTAATAAGATACGATGTGTTCTATGATCCTTTCATTTCAGAGCTAGACCTGGCTCTAGGAAAAAAAAAAAAAAAGAAGAAGCAAATCAATACTTAGCCGTTTCATTGTAGATTTGTAAACTTTTGTAGCAGCGTCACTTAGAGACTTATAGGACAGTGAATAACCCTGATGCTTTCTGCTCTCAAATCCCATTATACTCCTGCAGTGAACAAAGCTATGTGAAAATTGGTTTATAGTATGTGTGTGCCGATCATCAAGATTGTCAGAAATATTGGCCACTTTGTTTTAAGGTCCAGCGGGACTTAAAACTGAAATACATTTCGATGAAAACTTCATTTAGCTGCATAATTCTGAAATGATTCTAGCCAACTTTTTGTTTATAGCAACTTTTTCAGGCAATAATGTAGGAGTAATTTTTCCATATTTATTCTCTTTACTTACTATATTCTTTCAGACACAAAGAAATAATAATTTAATTAAAGATAAAATTTGGAGAACTTTGTCATTTTATTGCAGTATTTTTTATAATCACCCAAAGTGGGAAACAACCTAAGTGCTCATGGACAGATGATGATAGAGAAGATGTGGTATATAGACACGTCTTCAGCTATTAAAAAAATAAAAACCTGTCATTTGCAACAACATGAATGACCTAAAGGGTTAGAAAAATATGTCAGAGAAAGGCAAACATCATATGATTTCACTTGTATGTGGTATATATAGAAACCAAACAAGTGGATGAACTAAATAAAACAAAAATAAACTTTTGGTTTATAACACCAATTTGTGGTTATCAGAGGGTAAGGGGAAGAGGGAGTGGATAAATGAGGTAAAAAGGGATAATTTCATGGTGAAAGAGAGAATTAGGCTTTTATGGTAAACTTAATGTAAATGTTGATATATATAGATGTTGATTTACAATCAACTCACCTGAAATTTACAAAATGTTATAATACAATGTGACTTCAATTTTAAAAAATTAGAGAAATTTATAATTTCTCTTACATTCTAGTGTTTACTTCTTCTGAAAAAAAAATATTTACTATCCAATTTACTATCCATTTGGATAATAAGTACAGATTCTCCCAGAGTTTTGACTTGATGATGGTGTGAAAAATGATACATTCAGTAGAAATGGCACTTTGATCTTTCCTTTGGCCAGTGATATGTAGTAGGGTATTATTTGTAACTTGACAGTGAAGTGTTCATTTGTTCTGTATAAGTGTGTTCCCTTTGTCTTCTAGAAATTTATTTATTCACTCAAAAAGCATTTATGGGACAACTATATGAGTAGAATACTGTATTATATAGCAAGTATGGTGGGACTATGTATCTTGGATAATTTGAATTAAATTCTGGACTTGGCACAGCATTTTGGTAAGAGAAATTTTGAATAGCATGCATTTAGAGCACTTGATAGCATACTTTAGAGTAGTTTGAGTTTCATGAGTAGCTACTCTCCTGTTATTAAATATTTGGAAACTTAAGAGTTTCCTTATTTATTCTTTCTAATTTTTTTTAAGTGTTGTTCTTTCATTGCATGTTAACAACTTCATGTAACATTGAATTGCTAAAACTCACTGAAAAATAAAATTATTTTAGGGATGCTGTTTGTGTTTAAAGTAGAAAATGGGTTTTAAGCCTCATTAATCTGCTTTTATGTTATCTGTTTTAAACTTCCATTGTAAAATGTATTTCAGGTATAGAGAGAGGTACTGGCTTGCCATTTACTCAAATAAATGTGTCTACTAATTATCTGGAAATGACATGTCAAGTAATCCCCAAAGTTTAAACAACTTGATGGAAATGGTTTCCTCTTTTGGTGTTTACTTTGGTCTCAGGATCCATTATTTAATTCAACAGTTATATTGTTTATACAACTAATGCAATTCAGTACAATTAAATACTCAAACCCAAGAATATAATTAAATATTTATTGTTATTAAATGTATTGATAAATTCCTTGTTAACGTAGTACCTTTTAAGTGTGCAAATATAATGCTTTTATTGTTAGATCCAAATGCCTGTGTATCTATTTCACAAATCTTCATCACATATTCAGAGATACCACATTTGCTGCTTCATCATTTTTTTTCCTTCCAAAGCCAAGTCTAAATCAGAGAAATTATAGCAATACAGAAATCACAAAATGTAAACCAAATTTAGTGGTGTTTTTTTGGACCATGATAATCAAAATGTCTCAAATCACTTTTATGAGATTCGCCTGTAATTTTTAGATGCTAATAGTAATGCACATTTACAACTCTATCAGTTTAATCCTGACCTCTTTAATCTTACTATGAAATATAAAACCAGTTGCAGTAAAGGGAGACTTTGCTAAATACCCCTATAACCATAGATACCAATGATTTGTACAGAGTATTTGTGATCCAGACTTAAAGATTGATTCATACAAATCAATCTGAAAGTTACAGCAGAGGATATACATTAAAAACCATCAAATTGCTAAATGGTTCTTTGTTTCACTGAACTGGTGAGAGCCAGAGTCTGTATGCTCAATTACTTTTCCTGCTTCAGATTTACTGGTTCACGCCAACTGTCTTGAAAGTAAGACATATGATTCTTTTTTTTTTTTTTTTACGATGGATAATAGACATAGGCAAATTAGTTAAAGCAATCAATCCTTTTGGAGGGAAAAATTGTTGATGCTGTGTGAATGTTGAGTCAGCTTACTGTGGAGTGCAGGAAACATTTTTCTCACAAAATTCGTCATTTATATCTCAAAACTTCATATAAATATTCTGAGCATCAGCTCCAAATCAGAGATTTGTTGAAATGGTGGGAGGTTTGATTACTATCATTCTAAACTACACTACTTTCCACTCACTGTCATTCTGCAATATTCCTGATGGACATTCCTTTAGTCTCTATTTTAAAATATTCAGTGGCAAAGAGCTGACTATCTACTAGGTAGTCCATTCTATATTTAATGGTAGTGAGAACTAAAATGTTATTCCTCTAATTTTTTTAAAGATTTATTTATTTATTTATGCATACAGAGCTGGGGTACAGACCAAAGATGCAGGGGCGGTGAGAGGATTCATAAGAGACAGGGTGGGGAGAAGAACAGGCAGATTGTCCAAGTACACTGCTGAGAGGAGCAGCAGGTGGGTCAGGAGAGGTCTGCTGCACCATGTGGATCACCTCAGGGGCAGGCGAGGGTCAAACTTATGCTGAAGTGGTTTGAGCTTCTTAGTGCTGTGTTTTAACCCGGCCCTATTCCGCTAATTTACTTTAAATCTGGCTCTATACCAGAAAGAAAAAGAAAACTACCAGATGCTTTCATTCATAGCAGGAGAGTAAGGAATCAGGAAAAAAAAAAAGCAATTATAGTAAAGTAAAAATGAAAAACGATGAACAAATATAAACCAGAGATCTTTTACGGGGGTGGAGATGGGAATAGGATCAAAACCAGGGTGGGAAGAGCACATAGGACTATGGTGATGGCACATGAGTGAATTGGTGGTGGGAAATCCATGGGGAGTTATAACCAAGATGAAAAAAATGCACAAAATGAAGAATGGTGTAATAAATAAATAAATAAATAAATATATTAATAAATAAATAAAGGTGGCTCTCTACTTCCCATTGCTGTTTTGAGTGTGGTTTACAGGAACAATACTGGATATCTCCATATTCTTCATGACTCTTTTCAGTGTTTGAAGTCAATTATAATTCTTGTCTTCCTCTTAGGACTATGTTCCTCAATTTCATTTGGCATACTTATTAAAATGAAGAGTTCTGTTTTCTCACCTTCAGAGGCTTTCATTCATTTGGCCTATGATAGACGAGAGGATTTTTATCTGTTTTTTAGTGTGCACTGTGCTTGAGTTGAGTTTTGTCAACCTGCTTCTTGTATGTAGAATTTTGGTTGTCTAAAAAATTCCTTTCATTTTGTGCTCTATCTCTTGAATCTCAAGATGGCAGTATTTTTACTGGTAAAAAATTCTCATGCACACATTACATTAAAGGAATTCACTCCAGAAGAAGACCTGGCCTAGACATTTCCCTTTGATAATCCTAGTTGTTTTGAGGCTTGACAGGATCTGTAAGTCATATAATTAAACTCTTCGAAGGCCTTTAGTGTGACTGAAAAGGCTGGCTTTTTTTTATCTTTCTGAAGTATTAGCAAGAGTCACATTCCTGGTTTTTTTCTTTACAGCATGATTTTCTGGCATGTGTTAACTACTGTTAACTCCTTTTTGTTTAAGAGTCTTCCCTTAGTTTATTTCTTTCCTTTTGCATTTTACTATAGGCAACATGAAAGAATGAGGATGTTTCCTTCCTCAACTATACATCCATTTTCATTGTATACAACTTCTGTTTTCTTCATAACTATAGGACACAATCTTCCTAAGCTTTGCGTTGCTATGTAGGAAGTCCCCCCACTTCCTCAGATGTCCAGCATGTTTCTCACTTTCTTCTCAGTGCTTGCCATAGCCACTTAGAAAAATTAGAAAGGAAATTGAAGAGTGAAAAAGGAAAACCTGAGTTTTCAAATATCTAACCTGATAATTAGTATCAACTCATGAAGTTTGTTAGCTATCTTAAATGCTAGAAATTTTTTCCTTAAACCACTGATATTAAAAAAAAAATTCTCTAATGAAATGCTGTGATACACCTATAATTTAAATTATTCAGGTGACATAGTCCTTTTATACTCATTATATAATACATGTTATATGTATAATATATATATAGTTCCTTAAATGCTCTTTTTTTAAAAAAAAATTATTTATTTATTTTGCATAGAAGAACTGGGATAGAGGCCAGAGGTGTGGGGGAATGAGAGAAGTCACCAGAGATAGACTGGGAGCAGAACAGGCAGAACTGTTGAAATACACTGATAAGGAAAGCAGTGGGAAGAGGTCTGTTGTGCGATGTGAGTTGGCTTCCTGGCTGGGTATGGGACTCAGGCAACAGTGGTCACAATATGATAGTGCTGATACTTAACTCCTATATCATCAGAGAGGTCCCAGAAATGCTTTCTGAATGAAGAAATCATTTTCTGAAAATACCTGGACTCTAGCTATATGACTTAATCCCCTAAGATACTGTGCCTTTTCTTTTTTGTATCTTTCTGTTTCCCTGTAGGGATTGCCCCACACCACTGCATTGGATGCTGGGAATCTTCGCTTGACTACTGTTTGTTCAAAGGAACCTGTGCCAACTTCCTTGGTAGTTGTGTCTGATACATAATAGGTACTGTTTATCTATTAAGAGAAAAAGAAATGATCAAAGCACAATATCCAGAATGGTTTTCAGGAATTCTGTGAATACTAAATGAAATAGTAATAACCAAATATAATAGAGTACTGGGTAGCAAGATCTAAAGGCATTGTTACCATCATGACATTTCAGAGGTAATTATTATAATGCTATTGTACATAATAGGTAACTGAGATAGAAAGGACTCTTTCAAGGTTCATATATGTGCATAAAATATTTAGGCAAGATTCAACAGCCTACATATTGACTATACTATCTCCAATGCATAAAATTTTTTTTTCAAAACTCTTTACAAATGTAAATTTCTAAGATTTGTATGGTAATTAGACATAAATTGATGATGATAGTTATCATTACACTTAAAATTTCTACAAAATATTTATAACACCAGGGAGAGGATTTTCATTAAAAGTATGTTCAGTTAGCAGCAAAACTTTTTCACTATCTTTGGTAGCAGATAGCTGTGCTTTTTGGCCCTCTTCCCCTTCAGTAAAAGCATCTTAATTTATTTTAGGGCACATATATCCCCTGCTCTAAGCATTGGTCAGGATTAGGTCAACTTCCTTTCAGTCTCTGTTCTCTAGGAGTACACAGGTGATGCATGACTGGACAAACATCACCTTCCAACTTTGGTTACTGTAAGGGTTCAGAGATGGGCTTGTGATCCAAGCAAGTCAATGAATAAGACTCATCCTCATTTTAAAATTGAAAGCATGAAGAAGTGAGAAAAATCAAAGAGGGAAGCAGTAAACTAGGAGAGAGTAAAGTCACTGAAATCATTGTAAAGATTTATCATCAGTATGAAATTATTTTAAAATATTATTATTTTTGAGCATAAAATTATTTTTGAATATTTGAATAAAGTTTATGTTCTTTAAATTAATAACCAAAATACTTGAACAAGATATTTCATTCACTCTAAGTAACTATAATTTTAGTCATGGTCGATTGTTCCCAGCAAGATCTATATCTGTGTAAATGGGCATCTTATTGATATTTTTTAAAAAGAGAAGATAGGTGATCTCATTATTTTCTTTTTTACAGCAAAAATTTCCTTTTAGGGATTTTTTTTTCCCTCTCAACAAAATACTGAATGAGTCAGGGTGTTAATCTGTTTTGCTCTAGTAAGTCCTATTTTCTTATTATAGAGATGTTTTTCAAAGTGGTAATGATTGCCTCCATGAATGGTAGTGAGTTATTTTTATTCATTTATTCATTCAACAACTTTCCATCAGGCTTCACATATGCAGCAGGCACTGTACAGAATGGGTGAGTTTCAAAGTTGTCCCCTAGACTAGAATATAGGAACCATACAGCTCCTGACTCAGAACCTGGCATTAACAGACATTCAATATTGGATCGCGTTATCAGAAATTTGTACATAAGGATATGGATATATTTCTATATTAATTTATAATGGTAATACTTTCAGGTATTTTCTGTGACTCAATCCTGAATTGAAAGCTTGGGCCTTTGGATTTCTTTTCCCAATGGTAGTTATTCTTCATAATAACTAAATTTAATGCTATCTATTGAATATTTTTAGTAGCTCACAATAAAATGATTAATTATACCTTGTATCACACAATTCTGTTTTTTTAAAAAGATTTATTTATTTATGCATACGGAATTGGGATATAGGCCAGAAGTACATTGGGATGTGTGAGAGGATTTACCAGAGTGGGGAGCAGAGCAGGCAGATGTACTGAAATACACTGCTGAGGGGAACGGTAGGAGAGGCAGGAGAGGTCTGCTGGGCCATGTGGATCATTTCCTGGGGCTGGGGATTGAATTGCTGAAGTGGCTGCTGCTAGCTTCCTCGTGCTCTGCTTTAACTGGTTGTGCCACCATCAACACCATCTCAATACAATTTTGAACGAAAGTGCTGGAGTGAAACCCTGATGCCACAGTAGAACAACTGTGTTCCCTATTATTTTACTAGTTTTAGTGCATTGAACGATGGCTTCTCCCAAAATATTTCTATATCCTAACCCTAGAACCTATGAATATGACTTTATAAAAAAAATTAAAATGGTCTTTGCGATGTTAATGAGGGTCTCAAGTTGAGATTATCCTGGATATGATTCTTAAGTCCTATGACAAGTATCCTTAAGGAGACAGAAGAGAACAAAACACAGGCACAAAGGAGGCTTCATAAAGAAGGAGGCTGACCCAAATGATTCAGCTGCAACCTGTAAAATTCTGTAACCACAGAAAGGGGAAAGGCACAAGGAAGAATTCTCCCCTACAGCTAAGGATTCTCCCCGACCTGATAACATCACCAGTTCGGACTTCTGATTTCCTAAACATTTGCTAAACAGAATGCACTTCTGTTTTTTTTTTCCCTTTAAATTTGTGGTTATTTGTTAAAGCAGTCCTAGGAAACACAAATCTAGTTCATTCCAATAATCTAATAAAAAATTCTGTTGTGTTGTTTTATTTCATGATAATTTTGGAATTCTTCTCCAAGTCTTAAACACATTCAAAGAAAACATCTATTTGTTGACATTTGATGAGACCCAAATGTTGGTGCTTCTGAGTTATTTTTGCCTGCTGCAGATGGCCCAGAAAGACTTTTTAGTGTAGAAACACTACATTTCTGAAGAAAGTGGCCTCAATAAGTGGTCTGAAGATCCAAATGCACTTCAGAAATGGGACACTGGTTGTAAGGGAAAAGTTCCTATAGGAGAAAAGCTCCATTTACTAAGCTCCAGGAATTGGCAAAGCAGGTTAGCCAAGGAGCCAGAAGACTTTGCTTCTGGCCCTATCTATTTCTGGGATACTTTCTGTGCCATTGATGCCTATTTGTAACAGTGTTAGGCAAGTCTTGGGTATGTCCATTCCTTTTATTCCTTTTTCCTTTCCCTATTGGTTTCCTTCATATCACCCACCAGAACTATTAGGTATATAAATACTTATTTGTTTGTCTCCCGCTCTTTCCCTCTTACAACTACAAATTCAGGGGAACATGCCCCTGGGATATTATCTGGAACAAGTTAAGTCCTCAATAAGAATATATTAATAAATAAATAATCCAATGAGTGCATATTTTGAGTGTAGCACAAGAAAATATGTTTTTAGTTTGAGGTTGGAACCAGATTGTTTGGATACCTTTTTTTTTTTTACTTGGTATGTCAACTGTCATTGAATTTCAAGATTTAAAATGGGAGTAAGTGGTTATTTAGTCTATGCCCCAAGAATATCCTGTTCAGTCTTGATCAGTATGACCAACATGCTTGGCTGAAACATCCTTGGTGACAGGAAATTGACTATCTCACTACTTCAGTTTGGTGTTTTGCTTTGTTGTTTTCTTTCCCATTTCGCATTTCTTTTCCACTCCTCCCAATTATTGTACTGTTTATTGTCGTATTTTGCTACAGTTTGATCCAACTAAGGTGGGAGAATAGGCGGGACCTCAGGGCCTAACTCTGGGTTTGAGAACCGCGTGCTGTGGGTGGCTGCGCCGCAGCTGTGCTGCTGGATGAAGCGGCAGCGCCGCCTTTCAGCTGGCTGGTCTGACCTCCTTGGGTCCCGGGTCCTCCTTCTCAAGTTCCCGCTTCTACTCCAGGCCCACGGCTGCGCGCAGGGGCTTGTATGCCACTTCCAGCGTCACCTGCGCCGCTGCCCTAGCCACTGGGGGTCCGCTCCCCCCAGCCCTGAGCATTGGCTGAGGGCACCCGCTGCGCGCGCGGGTGGCCGCCCACCAGTCTCTTCCCTTCCTCCTCCCACCCCTCTCTTCCCTCCCTCCTCCCACCCCAACTCCCTCCTCTCCGCCCCTCCTCTCTCTTGAGCGTCTACCACATCTTCCGCGAGTTTGGAGTCGCCCCACCGAGGAGCCCACGACCCGCGCAGTGCTTGCGACGCAGGTGCTCGAGCCCTGGCGCTGTCGCCATCGCCGCCTTCTGCCAGGGTTGGACTCGGGCTTCGAGGTGGGACCCGTTCTTCTCGTCCCCACCCTGTGTTACCACCTCTTCCAGCTCCGGTTAATTCGACGTGCCGGGTTCTGAGGCGCGCGTGGTGGCGCGGAGCTCAGGGGCCAGCAATCCTGGGCTGGAGTGGCGG
>NW_004567109.1:38314626-38380865 GCF_000260355.1 Condylura cristata
GCCCTGCCGGGGTAGCTTCAGCGGGGGTTGGGAGGCGCGGCGGGAGAGTCTGGTCTCTACGTCTAGCTGCGGACGGAGGCTCGGGAGGTTCCCTGAGCACCGAGGATCCGGGCGCATCGCTGTGGGCTGCCCACAGAACGTGGGCGCACACTTGCCAGGCGCCGCTGAGAGGACGGATAACTTCTTTTCCAGGTCTCCTCGCTACTTCGGAAACTGAAGGGACTGCAACTTAAACCAGTAAGCCCTGGGGCCGGGAGGAAGCATCTATTGCTTGCCTTGAGGGTGTTTGGGATTAGAGCTTCTGTTTTTTCCTCTCTTCTCCCTTTCCCCAAGCAAACTAACAAAACAAAAACAAAACCCATCTCACCAAAGCACTAATTGAACGAGCTTTATACAAGTGAGAAACACCAAGTAAGGAATCCCTTTGGAAACCCCAGGTATGATGAAGTTGCCTGAGAAACTGTTTAGTTAAGGTGCTATTTCCAGGACTTGTGTTAGCAAACAAATGATACTAGCTCTTGTAAGCCTTGGAGGGAATTCTTTAGTTGTGGGATGTGTGGTGTGTCCTCCGTGAAGATTCACGTCCATAAATATTAAACTATTTTGGAACTGATAATCTTCCAGAGCTCTGGGCTTGGAGCCAGAATAAGTAGCATTTGGTATCATTTGTCATTTATTATCCATTTTGTTGTAGTTGGTTTAGTCTCTTATGACCTCCTCTGTCATATTATGCGTTGGTTTTAGATTGTGAGGGTCTGTTAATAAGATCTAAGATGTTGCCCAACTTAAAAATATGTAATTCTTTAACATGTTACAAGCATTACTAGATTCATAATATTACGCTATTTAAAAAATCTATATGATTCTTGGCATTTTGTTTTACATATGTTTATACTTTAAGGGTTTTCCAACCAAATATTAAAGAGAAAAACATTTACAAAAGATTTTAGAAATATACAGCTTATTATAAATATTCAGATCATTTCTCTTTCTGCCTTAAAGAATTATGTTCAACTTTAAGCCAGCATTTGGCAACACTGCAACAAAAACATGCGATTTTAGCATAGTACTTATTCCCTTTCACTATTGTATATTTGGAGGAACTAAAAGTTGGTTTAGAGGAAAACAAAAATTGTACCTTTCCTGTTAAATATTGCTTGTGGGCAGTATTCATTCTGTTTTAGCATAAAGTTGTGTGCAGAATAGTAAAAAAATCGTTTTAGACCTCTTCAGAGCCTCACTGAAATTAAGCTCAATAGCAGAGATGCCAATTTTAGTAATGTGTTTTAGTTGTCTTGGAATGAATCCCAGAAAACAGCAGAGGTTAACTAAAAGGATAAACCAGAAATTAAGAATTGACACATATACACAAAGTTGTACAAGAAGTATACTATAAAGTATCAGTGAACTTTTTTTTTCCTGTTGATAGAAAATCAAACAACCAACAACTCTTGACTTATTTAAGCTGACAGAAGATTTAGGCTAGCATTTGTTGTTAATTGTAGTCTGTAGCAGCTACGATAGTTTTAGAAGTTCTCTGCCTTTTGGGTGGTTTTGATCTAAAATACAACAGTGTGTTCCCACCCAGCATGTGATTTGGATGCAGTTTGGGAAAGTGGGATGATTTGAAATACTCTTTTAAGAGCATATCTTGACTTATTTCCAGTGCCTTGTTGCCTTTGGCCTCAAGTGTCATCAATAATTAAGGCATTTGCCTTCCTCATAGTCTCTGGTGAAGTAGGTGATCATCTCTTTTTGAAACAGATGCTCAAAGTGTTAAGTACACTGGTAGTTGAATGAACAGGGAAGAGTAGAACTCCGATACCCTGACTCCTAGTGGCTTGTTGGAAAACTGAAAATATTGGAGCGATCTGCTCACTGTCCACTGCCAACTCATTCATGGCTGGGGACGTCATCATGGTTGGCAGGAATCCCGATCCTTTTTTGTAATGTGTGGCCTTACTCTCCCATGAATTTACCAAGAAAAAAACAATCGTGTCTTCACACTTAGATCAGTATTATATAACCAAATGATTTGTGTTTGTGAACTGCAGTATCTCAGGGGCGGTCTTGGAAATGGAACTTCAAAATATCCAGGAAAAAAAGCAATTGTCTTGGCAGATACTGTACCGCATTTTTCATACCGAGAGCCAAAACACACACACGGAAAAAGCGTGTCCTGTGGAGTTAAAAATGAAGAAAAGGGCTTACGGTTGGCTCTAATTCTTAAGATTTTATATGATTTACAAATTCCGCTCTTAATTAAATCAGAAAGGCACAAATGTTCACCAACTGGCTAGATTTGGGGTTTCAACTAATAGTTAGTCTATTTATAATTTATAATCCTTCGCAGATATTTTTTTGAACTTTTGTGATTCCAAAGTGATATTATCTGTTGTCTCTTCACATACTTGGTCTTACTAATTTTTAATGTTTTTAACACTTTGAGTTATAGTATTTATTGGGAGAAGCACATAACACGAATAAAATAAGTAATATCACAAGTCATTATAACACATCATTATCAGGCAAATACTCCTCTGTTCATGATGCAGAAAGAGAACATGCCAATACCTAGAACTCTTTGCTTGTTCCTTCCTGATAACAAGCTTAGTTTTATATTTAACTTTTTTTAATATATAAATATAGGAGGCACTCTTCAATAAGTATGTTGCTAGCATATTGGTAAGATCAAGCCACTGTTTTCTTTTTTAAAATATTTATTTATTAATGCATACAAAAACTGGGGTACAGACCAGAGGTGGTGGGGGTGGTGGCGTGGGAGTATTCACCAGAGACAAAGTGGGGAGCAGAACAGGTAGATCTGAAATACTCTTCTGAGGGGAGCAGCAGACGAGACAGGAGAGGTCTGCTGTGCCATGTGGCTCACCTCCCTGGCTGGGGATTGAACTTCTGCTGCAGTGCCTGTTGATAGCCTCATAGTGCTGTGCCTAACCCCTGGCACTACCAGGGAGGCCCCTATTTCTTCCACTTTTTTTTTTTTAAAGATTTATTTATTTGTGCATACAGAACTAGGGTACAGGCCAGAGGCTCAGGGGCGGCGGCAAGAGGCTTCACCAGAGACAGAGTGGGGAGCAGAACAGGTACACTGCTGAAGGGAGCAGCGGGCGGGTCAGGAGGGGTCTGCCACGCCATGTGGTCACCTCCGGGGAAGGCGGGAATCGAACTCATGAGGAAGTGGCTTTAGCTTCTCAGTGCTGTGCTTTAACCCGCTGCACCACCAGGGAGGGCCTATTTCTTCCACTTTTAAAACAAAAAATTTATGAAGGAAATTTAGAGTACATAGTGCTCTTTTCTGTTTCTTTTGCTGTTCTTGCCTCTCCTCTCAGGGGTTTTAACCTTAAAGACTCGTAAGGTTTAGTTCTTCAAAACTCTTGTTCTTTGTCTACACTTTGATGATTTCATGTAATCTTTGTCTTTGTGTACTAATTACTCCAAAATTATCTCTCAAGCTGTGACCTCTTTTCTGAATTTCAAATGTCTCTATTTGGCTGCTTACTTAGCATGTCCATTTTGATGTCTAGTAGCCATCTAAAATATACTACAAATGGAATCCTCCTCTGGCCTACTCTATGGGAGCATCCATTGTTATTTCATTATTGCTCACAATGATTAGTTGGCAGATTGTGCCTGCTATCAGAAACGATACATTAGGTTATGCTGTGGTAACAATCCCCCTACCCCATTAACTTCATGCAATAAAGGTTTATTTCTCATTCATACAAAGTTTCATATGGATTAAGGCAACTCACAGGGAAGCTGCTCTTAGTAACTTCGAGATCTAAATGCAAAGAATCTCCATCATGCCACACCTGTGAAATATGGAACACAAGGTTTTCTTCTATCATAAAGTTCATCCTTTTACAGTATGTAATTCACTATTTTTTAGTATATTAACAGATTTGGGCTGCTATCACTACTAACTTCAGGACACATTTTATCACTTTTAAGAGAAACCCCATCACAATCACTTCCCATTCCCCCTTCCATTTCTGGAAACTGATCTCTATCTATTGATTTGCCTGTTCTGGACATTTCATATACATAAAATCATGGGGCATTTACTGATGAGATTCTTTGACTTAACATAGTATTTTCAAGGTTCATTCATGCTTTAACATGAATCAGTATTTAATTCCTTTTGTCACCAAGTAATAGGCTATTATATGGATATACCACTTTTTTGTTTATTTTCATCAGTTATTGGGCCTTTGGATAGTTTCTACTTTTTTTGGCTTCTAAGAATAATATTGCTGCTAATGTTTGTGTATACTTTTTTGTGTGAGTGTGTATTTTTATCTCTTATGGATCTAGATCTTGTCTTATGGTGGCATTATGATTAACACTTTTCAGTCTTCCTTCTCTGAAACGTGTTAATTTTCATCTGTTCTTCCTTTTTGATTATTAAGTATTCATAACTTTGGATTCCTTATAAATTCTTCTTTATACGTGGGAATCTCTTGATATGCCTTTCCCCACTATCATCAGTTTAAAATACATTTTGAGGGCCCTCCGTGGTGGCGCAGTGGGTTAAAGCACAGCACTGAGACGCTGAGGCCACTTCAGCATGAATTCGCTGGCCGGGGAGGTGATCCACCTGGTGCGGCAGACCTCTCCTGACCTGCCCACTGATCCCCTCAGCAGTGTACTTAGTCAGTCGGTCTGTTCTGCTCCCCACTCTGTCTCTGGTGAATCCTCTCACCACCCCTGCATCTCTGGCCCCTGCATCTCTGGCTTGTACCCCAGTATTGTATGCATAAATAAATAAATCTTTAAAACTAGATATATTTTGATTTTAATAGCATTTTGCTCCATAGTTTACACATAGATAGATAAATATTCTACCATAAGTCACTTGTATAGTTATATTTTAATATATACTAGCAATTTTCTGCCTTTACAACATGATGATCAGAGAATGTGGTCTGTATGATTTTAGTACACTGGATTTTATGTGTTTACTGTGACCAATATTTATAAAAGCCCCATTTGTACTTGAAAATAATGTAAAATCTGTAGTTCTGGGAAGCAGAAATCAGTGTTTGCCATATGTGGTTCCAATGTCATTTGTTAGTGTTTTCCCAACCTTCCTTATTCTCCTTATGTTTGGTGTGAGCTTGTTTTGCTCAATCTTTAGGGATAGTGTGTTAAAGTCTTCTACCATCTATGTGACTTTTAGTTACTTCTTGTGTAATACTCTGAATATTCACTTTTTATATTTTAAAGGTACTTTATAATGTATATGCTATTTTTAGGTTTTATACATATATATCTTAATATATCTATATCTTAAGTTATTATGTATTCCTGATGAATTAAAGCTTTCATAAACTTAGAGTGACTCTTAAATTATATTTCTGCCTGTGTAGGGTTTTATTGAGAGATATTGTTTTAAATACATATTTTTATGTTTAACACCCTTTTTCAGTAGCTCTGATTTATGATTATCCATCTACTACTGCTTAATTGGTTTCGGTATGAAAACTGAAATTTTCCATTCTTGTAACCCTTGAGTCTACATTGCTTCCATGCCAAATTTAAATATTGTTATACTATTTTTGAATGAATTTTATGTTTATAAGAAACACCAATATAGAAACGCTGGCCATGTAGTAATAATCACTGTCAAATTCAATTTCCATGAATTTGGAAATTTAGAATCGGTTTAGCATTGTAAACATTCTATATGTTTTAAAATAGACTGTGTGAATTTTTTGTGTATATTCTCACTGAATGAAAGCTATAAGTCATTTACTCTTCCATAAAATATTCTTCCCACATACACATGTCTCCCCGACTCCCTGGCCAAAATGAACACAGTTCACTTTCAGTTAGTGTGGAAGAGTATTTGCCTGTCCTTTGGAATCTTTAGGTGAACCAGTCAGCCAGGTTAAAAGCTGAGCCCCTGTGGGCATAAATGAAACTAGCTGAGGGGGAGTAGAGGAGTCACTGGTGAACTGTAGATGGGAATGAAGGAGAGACATACACTTGAGAACTATTAGAAAATAGTTTTGTGGTATGCTATGGATCTCATTGAATCAAACCAGTGTAGAGAAACTTGAAAACAAAACTTTCTTATCTGAGACACTCTTAAGGAGCAGTATGATTAATTTTGAAGTCTTTGCTAATTACTGTGGGCAGAGTCCAGAAACAGTAGAAACTTACAAATGTGTATACATAACTGTATACTACTCACTGAGAAAGACAGGGAGAGGGAGGAAAAGAACCATTACTCCTGTGTCAGTGATTGCTATAAAGTTTATAGGATGTATAAGAATTTTATCTGTTTATGCTAGATAATAATTAAAGATTTGAGCCAAAATGATTCTCAGGAGCTCCTATAATGGCATTATAATAGGCTTTAAAAATGTGAACTCATGTTTAAGAACAGCTGTTAGCAAATATCTGTTTTGCAAAGGCATAGAACAATTTTGTTTTTCTCAGAATTGTGTTTTCTCATTTTACTTTAACTAGCAGCTGTTATTTGGATGTGTAAACCATTGAAAATGAAGAAACTATAAACATGAGATAATCTAACAATTAGATTTCTGTATGCACAAACAAAAGTTCTGAATCAAACTGGTTAGCATTTAGGAGATGAAAGAAAATAAATTATACTCTCACATGCAATAAACCCACATGCACACATACCTACATAGCTGATATGTGTTTTTTGTAAACATACTGACATATGCATAATAACTACACAATAACTGTAGCTGCTATTGTATTACTGAAATGTTATCTCTTAGAATTTTAGGGCATGCTTATCATATTAGACCTACCCAAAGTAGGTGGTAGTCCTAGTATCCTCAATGTCTTACTGTATCACTAATACTTACAGGTTAGATTTGGGAAAGCAAAGCTTTGGCACAGAACACACAGGATTTGAAAATATTCTTTCTATAAAAATCATATAAAAAGTGGTTAAGAGCTTGGTCTTTTGAATCTAAACTTACAAATCAGTTTTCAGAAAGGAGTTTCTGTTGTATTAACTGAAAGCCTTTGGCTTATCTATGTTTTTAGTCACCATAGGTTCTGTGGGAATTTGCTTTGTAATATTTGTAATGTGTTTTATGTTTATTCCCATTCTTCAAGGGGCAGTTAAATCTCCAAATCTTTGTAGAATCTTAAGATTTTCCATAATGAGAATAAAGTGCTTAGATGTCTCCTAAATTCCACTCTTACTAGTTGTAGTTCTTTATGTAAAGATAATTCATCGGTTATTAAGATTGCCAACATTTCTGTACTGCTAAGACTGCCTATTTAACTACTTTTCAATGATTTCTCATAATTTATAATTTTTTATTTAAACCTTCTGATGGAGCTCTTTTTTTTTTTATCTCATTGAAGAATTTGTTGAAATCATGATCAAGGAAAATGTAGTCAAAGAAGCTGGTTTTAGTATTCTTTTTCATGTTCAGAATCTGCTTTTAAACATATATATTAAATATCTTTATTGTTCATTTTATTGAATAATTTATAAAGTCCATCCAGTGCATTGGTCAGACTGTATCTTCACACTGTTCCTTTCTGTCTGCAGTTAAGTGAGGGGGATTAGGATTATTCCAGCTGTCAAAACATTCCCTTTTTCCATGTTTTCCTAACATGACAGAAATGTCAGGACAGATCCTCATATGTCATGGGAGTTGTGTTAATGTTTCAATACAACTTTAAATGGATGCTATGATAGAAGAGAACTTAGCTTACTGATTTTGTCATCTTTCTTGGACAGTTTTCGACTAACTACTTCATGATGTTGGGATAGTTCACTCTTTGTCTTCCCATTGAGGCCCAAAAGCTTGTGACAAATCTAAAGCATTTGCTAGTGGAAAGCCATAGGAAAGGGAGAGAAGGGGCCAGGCAACTCTGGACAGAAAAGAACAAAATCAAAATACAAGTTAAGATAAAGGTTTCCATTGCAGCCTCCCTGCATGTGTCTCACCCACATCTCTGTCTCTTTCAAGCATCTCCTTCCATGTGCCCAAGTACCTAGTATAAGTAGAAGGCTGGAAAGCAAGCATGGCATCTCCTTTGCTTCTCTGCTCCATGTCACTCCTCCAGGTTTTATTTTTTTTATTTTATATCTCTTATTTTTTATTTTATATCTCTCTGTGCTGCTTCCTCCTTTTTTAGCTTTACCTCCCTTCATAGGATGGAACAGAGAAAATGGCATCTCCCCTTTCTTTGGCTATCACACTGTTAACAATTTGTTAAAATAAATGATTTCTTCCTCATGTTTACATTTTAATCACCTTGTATAATACATTTAACAAATATATTTGATTAATAATTAAAGTGGTTGACTTATGTACAGATTTTAGTTTATTTTGTAGGTCAGATGCCTATTGACTATATTGACTTAGTGGTATCCAGCTCTATGAATCATATAACTTATTCCTCTGCATTTTCAATATTTTAACAAAGTCTTACAATTACAGCCATATCAGGAGAGTTAAAGTATATGTAATTATGTTTTCAAAGTAACAAATGCTTAGGCGGGTATGACAGGAGATATCCTTTAACTTTAAAGGTAATTTAGGTTTTAACAGTTACTTAATGGGAATAAATGACCAATTTCTATCCTATGAGAAGAAATAAAAGTAGACATTCTTAAAAATGACAAGGTTGCTAATGATAGGCTTGAAAAAATAATGGTTTTCACTTACAATTAGATAAAAATATTTAAATGTTATTTAAGTGAAATATAGATGGATGCTTCTCTATCAGAAAGTAAAAGCCAAAACTACTGGCAGATGGAGCTCATTGAGTTTGCTCATCAAAGCAACAGAATTGTCAGAATTGCTTTTCTTACTCATAGGCTTTTCTGTAAAGCTGGAGACTTTTTAAGATCATTGAAGCTAGTTGTAAACAATTTCCTGTCTGCTCAGTCACTCATTCAAACACTAATTGAGACTATTCTGTGTATATTTAAGTAGAATTTGATACATAAAAATTACACAAAGAATTCTCTGTGATAGAAGTAGCCTCATATGATAATTCACCAGAATACAGATTCTGTTTAAAGCTTGTAGTAATAATTGAATAATTAGTATATGTTTAATATACTTATTATGGTTGGTATATTATGCAAATTGAATTATTGTCTGCACATCCATATGTCATAGCTGTATCATTTAGTTCAGACTGTGGATGAATCTTTATATGTTTTATAAAGATTTCCTCAACTAGTTCAACAAAGATGCATTCATGCTGTTAGCTATCAATATAGAATACTTACATTCCAGAGGACTATTAGGTAGTCTTATCTCAAATTCCTCATGCTTAGTATCTATCAATGATTAATTCATGGGGGTACAATTATAGGAGATCATCTAAGGAATGTACACTCTGTTGATTTATCTATATCACAAATGTCTAACTTGAGAAGTTGGATACGTTTAGTTTGTTAACCCTTTGAAATTATAGTCCCACTACTAGGTTTCTGTGCCTTCTCCTGGTAGTATATTGCTTTCAACAAGCTACATGATCAAAAAATGGTTAAGGGTCACAATTCTAAAATTCTGGTATGAAGATTGTCAGACCTGTATCTGGATATTAGAATGCTGCTTTTAAATATTGTGCTCCCTACCCACCCCAATTTTATCTTGATGTGAAGCCATCAGTCTATTTTGAAGGATATTTTAAGAGTCATATCTCACTATTCATTGATTCATCCATTGAGTCATTCATTTTTGTAAAATATATATTACATACATACATACATACATACATACATACACGCACATACACATGGAGCACTTAGTAGTGAGTGACAGGTTTCTATATGTGAAGGATAAGATCATGAAAGGGAAACAAAAAAATCCTTCTGCTGGAGGTTACATTCCAGTGGTAATAAACAAGAAAAATAGCAAATCATATTCACATTTAATAGTGTTAAATAATGAGAAAAAATTAAGGCAAACAGTGATATGACATGTTGGGCTGGGGAACAATGTTGTAATTTTCAATAGACTGATCAGGGAAGTTACCTAGGAAAAGATGACTTGACTAAAAGGGAGAACAGTGGCTGATGATATAGAGAGAAAGCGAGATCCCGGACCTTGTAGTTGTGCACAGAACATTTACATTGAGTAACAAGAAAATACCGCAGTGTTTGGGGAAAGAGATGTGATCTTCCCTGTGTGTTAAACCGTTCTGCTTGATGCATCAAAAGGTTGAATTGGGATGTGAGGGTGTGATAGCTGTGACATCTGTCACCCTATTGTTCACCAGCATTGATTGGGCTGCTCTGGCCACCTAAACAGGTGTTCCCTTCCTCCCTCACTGCACCAGCATGCACCCCTCCAAAAGCTGTGCTCTGTGGAAGAGGATGGCCTTGCCCAAGTAGAGACAGCTGTTCTTCAGTCAAGTGTAAACCAGGAGCTGTGCTCCTCCGCTAGAATTCCCAGACAAGCTCTCCAGTGCAAGTTGACACAGTGGTGCAGGGGTTCTGGCATTTCAGGGAGAAGACATTGGCGACTTTGGACAGGGTGTTGGCAGAGAAGGGGTGAGCTATTATTGAATTTTTAAATTCCTGTGAGTCTCTGGTATAGTCAAGGCTATTCCTAAGGATATTACTGTTATTTTATGAAGTGAGGCAAAATTTCTTTCTAGTCTTTCAATCCTCTAGATTGTTGGTTTCATTTTGAGTACTCTATGAATTTGTAATTGAATAATTTGGCTGTAGGAAAGCTTAAAGCAAATTAACTGCTTATCCTTCTGAAATGAATTCAAATCAGTGGTGTTTTATATATTCCACGCTTTTAGTCACCAAACCACTGGTTTTCCCTTTTATTTTTTTCACATTTAAATTTCTTTTCAGTCCATTTTTTATTTATTTATGCATACAGAACTGGGGTACAGGCCAGAGGTGCAGGGGCGGTGATAGGATTCACCAGAGACAGAGTGGGGAGCAGAACAGGCAGATCGATGAAGTGCGCTGCTTAGGGGAGCAGCGGGGGAGACTGGAGACGTATGTTACACCAGGTGAATCACCTCTGGGGCTGGGGATTGAACTCACACTGAGGCAGCTGCTGCTGTTTTGCAGTGTTGCACTTTAAATGTTGCGCCACCAGGGAGGGCCTTTTCTCTCATTTTTTGGGCATTATTTGTTTTTGTAAACCACTTTATATTCCTTTTGGTTTAATTTGGGGTATATATAAATATTTCCCTACTGGAGTCTATGTAAGATGTTTACTGCCTTTCACAGTCTCTTCAAGGCTGCTATCTTGTGCTTTTCACATATGTGATTGTTTCTCTGTTACATAGTATAAGCCTTGACTGCAAGAATTCAGTCAGCATAGTTTGTAAAGTAACTGATCCAGTTACTTAATTCAGCATTTCAGATGAATTAGAAGTCAGACAAGTCAGTTGTTGGATGGAGTTACTAGTCATTAATCAGTTCAGTCTAGGGATTTGTTGGGTACCTGGCACATCCTAATTATGAAAGTTATCCTGGCGTTTATTTTATGAGAAAAATAATTTTTTATTAGAAGCAGGCATCATAAAGATAGGAGGCATTTGCACAGTTTTTATAAACCAAAATTTTGAATAAAACCTGATAACCTGAAAAGTGAATTTACCAGACTACAAAATGTTTATACTCATCTGTTTCCTCTCTAAGTCAGGCAAGTTGAGAATAAACACATTTTTCTGTTTTCTCATCATGTGGTACCAGTTCTTAGATATGATTTTTCTCACTTAATATTTTATAATGTTCTTGTTAGGAAAGCTGTGGTTTTTATGTTTTTTAAAAGACTTATTTATTCATACAGAACTGAGGTACAGGCCAGAGATGCGGAGGGTGAGAGGATTCACCACAGACAGAATGGGGAGCAGAACAGCCTGACTGACGAAGTACACTGCTGATGGGAGCAGCAGGCGGGCCAGGAGAGGTCTGCCGCCTATGTGGATCTCCTCTCGTGCAGGCGGGGATCGAACTCATGTGGAAGTGGCTTAAGCTTCTTAGTGCTGTGCTTTAACACGCTGCGCCACCAGGGAAGGCCCTGTGGTTTCTATTTTAAAACAGAGTTTCTCAGAATCATAAGCAGTTCTGAAGGGGATTGTAGAGACAACCTGTCAATCTGATTTGTGGATGAGGAATCTGTGGAAGTCAAAGTCCCTATCAGTCCTACAGCTGGTTACTGAAACAACCTAGATTCCTGACACCTATTTCAAGAGCTTTTAACCTTAGGTTACCTGGGTAACTTTCATGTAGTAAATAGAATTGCCAAGTTAAGGTATGAAAAATTAGTGAAACATCAAAAATCTTTACTAACCATTCTACTTCATGGCATAATAGTATAAATTATCTTATAAACAATATATTTCAAGTTCAGCATAATTCATGGGAACACTTGTCTCTGTAGTTATCTCCGTCATATCATTTGTATGTATAAAGCCATCATCCTTCTCTTGAATCACTCTGTATCTCTCCAATATGAATGTTGCCTCACTTGCAGTGATCATTGGGTTTCCAAAAGCATACTGGAAGTCAATGTACTGTTATTACCTGTACTTTGACTATTTGGCTTTGTAGTATCATAGTAAAGACAGGTGCTTAAGAAAATAAGAGAAATTTAAAAGCTAAGTATGAAAAACAATGAAGATGTTTATATTAATACTGTTAGATTGACTGTGCATTTGTAAAGATTAAATTCAGTTATCTCATTATATCATTATCTCTCCTAGTTTTTCATGCCATAAAGGAACAGTGAACATTTTTGATTGTCATACATACATTATACATACATACATTATACATACACACACAATATCTTAACTACATAAGATAGCATGTACACAGGAATTAATCTAAAGCTTGCAGTTATTGACCTGAACTATTGTAGAAAATTACATTTTATAGACATGTTTATAACCCTTTTTCTTTTATACTTTCCTTGCATATATGTGAGCTTTGTATGTGAATGTGTGTGTATATGTTTGTGATTTACTGTTTTTCAGGTATATTTCTCTGAAGTAAGATGACTTGTAAAAAATTCTGTGTGGCTCTGTTACACTGGGGTAAGTTATTTGCTTTGTAAAGTCTTTAAATGAGGTAGAAATTTTACCCTCAGAGATGCTGTTTCTTTTATTGGGTAACAGAATTTCCTGTTCCCCAATTAAAAATTTTTATGTTCATGATTAAAAATGCAAACTGAACAGTAGCTAGTGTACGTGTAAAAACAAAAAAACCCTTTTAATCACTTGCAAATGATCCAGTGTGTACTCTTTCAAGACTCTAACACATATCTGATACATAATTCAGATCATAGTTGCAAAAAACATATAGTCTATATGTATTGTTCTGCATCTTCTTTTTCTACTCAGTAGCTTTTCATTTTTCATGACTATCTTTCTTGTCAGTAGTTACTAGTGTACTTAAATGTTTATTGATCATACAACAATGAGCAATATAAATGTACTTTCAATTATCAATTCATTTGTCCAAACCTCACTGATAAACATTTCTTTATTTTTGTTAAAATTATGCTTCATTGAAACCTGTGACATATGTCTTTGTAAATTTGGAGAATATTTCTGGTGATTAACTCTTAAAGGGGAATTTCTATATTAAATAATATGCATGTTAAAAATTTGATGGATAACTGAAATCTCCACAGAGCTTTGTACCATTTATAATCCCAATATGAATATATGAATCCTGATTCCTTTGTGTTTCTGCCAGCTATGCATATTATTATTCTTTTACTGTTTTTTGTAATGTTAAATAAACAAATATATAGCATATTATTTCAATTTCATTTATTTGCCGCTTGTATTTCTTATGTGTTTTCTAATTCATATACTTGAACCATTTTGTTATTTGACTTTATTGATCCTATATGATTTTTAGAAATTTATAAAATGTAGTAAATACTAGCACTATTAGTTAGAATTTTCCAGAGAAATAGAACAGAAAAAATTTATATGTACATATATGTAGAAAGAGAGTTAGTATAAGGAATTGACTTACATGACTGTGGAGGCTGAGAGATCCTAAGATCTGTAGTTGGCAATATGAAGACTCAGGAAGGTTGATGGTTTGCATTGTAGGATGAAAGCTGGCAGTCTTGAGACCCAAGAAGACCCATTTTTCTTTCTTTTAAAGATTTATTTATTTATGCATACAGAACTGGGGTATAGGCCAGAGGTGCAGTAGGTAAGAGGATTCACCATAGACAGAGTGGGGAACAGAACAGGCAGATTGAGGGGAGCAGTAGGGAAACTTTGCAATTACAGTTATCAGAAAGAGAAGAATATGTGGATTTATTGCAAACACAGTACAAAGCTCCATTTTGAATCAGAGAATAAATGCTTTAAGATAGTTGTTTGATGTGGCCCATTTTACTGCTGCTGGTGCCGAGGGTAATCAGGACTTATTTTCATTCCTGCTTGACAGCTGGTCACGGTGAGGTTGCCATCTTGCCTTACTCTGTGTCTTGTCTAATTTTTTTACAAAATGTATTGCATGTTCACATTATACCCCATGTATGTTGGAAGTTCAGTATAATATTTTTTTTAGGAAAGGAAATTGAAATTTGTATGATTTTCTTTCCTTAAAATATAAATAAAAATAATTAATAGGGAAAAATAAATAAATTCTCATAAAGAAATGCTACAAGATGAAGTTATCTCTATAAATGAATGCACCTTTCCAAGTATAACATGTTGTACAGTAGAAATGCAGAACTCTGAATTAGACAGCGATTAAACAGAGTTCCACAAAGTTTAGTTTTAGAAACCTGCTATTTTTATCTTCTTCAAAATAATTGTTTATGTATGTGTCGTTTTAATGTCTTAACAGAATTTGTGTATATGGTAACTGCACTTAACATGGCCTATCCAATTTCTCCCTGGACATTTAAGTTGTCTTGCATGCTACCAAATACAACCTATGACTTCTTGCCTGCTGGAATCTCAAAGAATATTTCGAATCTGAATGGAATTCAAGCTGTTGTTGAAGCTAAATTTAATTCAACTACTATTTACTCTAATGTAACATCCCAAACAACTTTTTGTTGTTGTTTTTGGAATGAAGAAGATCAAAACTGTTCTGTGCATGCAGAGATTGGTGGGAAAAAACTTGTTTCAACAGTAAATTCTTTAGCTTTCAAACAAACAGGTAAGTGTTTTAATATTCTAAGCATAACTGTTACTTAATGTTGAATAAAATGTTTTCTTTTTAAATATTGAAATAGGTACCTTATGGATATGATTTTGAATATATGTCATCATTTCATATTAGTTACACAATTAAGATTTATCAGGTGACCAAACTATTAAGCCCTAAATTATTTTATATTCCATGAAAATACATTAAAATAAAAATTAATGAAGAAACTCTTTTTTCCTTTAAGTATGCTTCTTTTAGATTTCTAAATAGGCTTTAAACTAGAAAAGCTACTTATTTTTCTTATATATCAAATGGCTAATAATGGTGTTGAAATAAATATATTTTAAAGCATTTGTGGGTAATATATTTTGTGCAAGTATGGAATCTCGTAACCAACATATATTTTAAATCAAGGGTTTATTTGTTGTTTAATACATACTGAAAATAGCTAGTGTAGTGAATAACTCTTCTCCTGGAAATCTAAGAAACAAAATTGTTACCAAGCCTTTTGGAAAAACTAAAAAGAATCAATTGACTTGGCCATATAAAGAGAACTGCATTGTGAAAATAAATCATATGTAAGTATAACATTCCTGTAGGTTAATCAAAATTTCTCAACCCCAGCATTTTTGAGAGTTTAGGCTAGATCATTCTTGCTGAATTGGGGATGTCTGTTCTGTGCTGTGGGATGTTTCGCACTATTACAGACTTCTACCCCCCAGATGCCTCTAGGGGCACATTGTCACTTCTGACAATCAAAGACTATTTCCAAACTTTGCCAGACTTCTCCTGGGTGGCAAACACCATCACTGATTGAATAGAAGCAGCACTCCAGTAAATTGAAATCATTATATATATATATATATAAAAGTGCTTTAGTTATTAAGAGGAATGATTATGATGCTATGTAGGTTTTAGTCTTGCTTACAAGTTAAGCCTATTAGCTAGTTACAGGTAAGTGAGTTTAAATTTTTGTCGCTAAAATTAATATGTTAAGTGGTGGCCACTTAATATCTGAATTCATTAATCTGTCAGTTAGGCTGTTTACTTCATAGGACTTACTAACAGAAATCCATTAGGTTTGGGGAAATGTTAGTATTGGCTTAAGTTTACTGTTAAAAGTTAGTCATGATTTTTCTATTGTTATTCTTGCTTTTTAAGTTATAGATCACCTATTTACTTGGCGATTTACAGGCCACCAAATAAACTTGGTGTCCAAATTTAGTATTATTCAGGTGGGATTTTTAACGTGCTGTGAAATATACTTGCATTAATTGTACTTGGGACTTCTAGTATGACTGTAACAAGGATTTAAGACATGCGTCATAGTTCAAATTGTGACTCACTGTGCCTTTATTGCTAAAGCAGACACATAAATACTGCTCCAGATTTGCTTATACCTTGATATTTAATGTTCTCTTTTCTCTTGGAAAGTGAGAAAACACTGAAAATAGGTGAGTTTTGAGGTCTGTTGTCCTACTTAAGTGGCTTAGGATTAAAAAAAAATGTTTGAGAAGCAATAATTGAAATTAATTCCTTAACTTGCAAAAAATAATACCAAGGGCCAATGGCACTAAAAGACTTGGGCAAACACATACCACTAGTTAGAGCCTGCTCTTTTTCTCCTCAGAATGGGCAATGGAAGTTGTATTAGAACACTGGTAAATTTAATTTAGCTCTTCTCTTTCCCTGAGTTGTTCAGAATGTTTTTCAGATTTAATCTAGTCTATTTTTAATTCAGGTGCAAACTGGAACATACAGTGCTGGATGAAAGAGGACTTGAAATTATTCATCTGTTATATGGAGTCATCATTTAAGAATCCTTTCAAGAATTATGACCCTGAGGTCCACCTGTTATATTCTCTGTAAGTACTAAACTAAATAAATGTATTTGGATATTTCTGTGACATGAGATTTTTTTTCTTTAAAGCAAGAGCTTCCTTTAACAGAAGTGGGTTATGAAACCTCTCCTATCCCTACCTACATTTCCGTTTATATCTATGCATTTCCTGGAGGCATTGTGTGTGTGTTTTTGCGTATGTGTGTTTTATACAGTGCTCTCTATTAGATTTTTTTTTTTAGAATGGGCATTTATTCTAAAAAACTGTAAACTCTGAGAATAATTTTGATATGGTTAATTTTAAGAATGTACAGGGGATGAAACTCTCCTTATTGGAACCCAGGAACCAACTGCAGTTACATAGCAGAATCTTTACTGAGCTGATGCTTCCAAAAGCGGGTGGTAAAACAAGGAGGGACTACTTCTTTTCCTCTTCATCAGCCTTCTATTCCGCCCCTATTTTACAACTTAGCACTCACACATGTGTACCTTCCTACACTTACTTGAACTGTAATTTCCCTGTAACTTCATGCCTTCCCCTATTAAGATGCAGACTTTAAGCCAAAGGAGATAATCTTCTCCGGCCCCTTCAATGAGGAGGTATTGTGTCTTAATTCTTACCCTTTACATTTCTGGGCAACATTTACAATCTGGGCAATATTAATTTCTCCTCCAATTCAGTCTCAGTCCCACCTGAACAAATATTCTGTATGCTAAATACTAAACGATGACATTAGTATCACCAAGAATCCTTATGTAAAATAGTAAATGGAAGGAGGAGACTGAGAATTAGCTAACACGTACACACACAAGCACGCTATAATGGAAATACCTGTGACAACTCAGGTGTTTCTTTTCTCCAATCTTCTCCATTTGCAAAGCAGCAGAGGCAGCTCCTCCTGTAGCTTTCCACCTGTGATTATGCTGGAGTCTCTTTTCATAACCCTGTCATTTCAGGGGAAGCTCTTTCTACCCACTGTGTCTGTGGCATTGTCCTTTAGTTCCCTTTTCTTTTTATAATAAACCTGTCCTTTTGGATATTAAAAAGGGGTATATATACACAAAAGAATACTGCTTGGCTATAAAAAGTTGAACTCTTGCCTTTTTCAACAACATGAATGGAACTAGGGGAATAATGTTAAGCTAAATAAGGCAAAGGGAAAAGACAAATTCTGGATGCTATCTTCTACATTTGGAATATAGAGAAATAAAACAAAGAATCAGGCAAAACCAAAGCAGTAGCAAACCCTAGAACTCTGACTGCAGAACTGACACTACCAGAGGGGGCGGTGGAGAGCCTACTATGGCGTGTGTCCCTAGACAATGGTGGAAGACAGTGGTTACCTTGGTGTTGGGTGTGTTGTGGTAACATATTCTGAGGGGGTGTGATCCTATTCATTGGAATCATACAGTGTTGTAAACCAGTGTTAAGTTCATTTAAAAAAAAATAAGATTTTTTTTCAAATGAGCAAAAAAAAAAAAAGATTATTTTGACTATGAGGCAGCAGGTGTTTATCGAGAGAATGGGGGAGCTCAAGCAAGGCAGGGGGATATGAGGCATTGGTAGTCGCCCCATGATGCCTATCCTAAAGTCTTCTCATTTACACCAAGGTTTAGACTCCCTGGGAGATCAAGAAGATTGGGAAAAACACTAATAAATCAGAAATCACAGCTCTCCGTGTCTTGGTTGCATGCTGTTACTTGTGCACTGAGTCTGTAATCCTACTCTAAACCTACACAGCTAATTATAATTACTTTTTAAGGTTTACCCATTCATTTGTAGGTCTACATAGATAAGGTATTGCTTAAAATTTTTTCCCCTAAATTTTCTTTCTTTGGTAAATAGTTTTATTCATTTACAATAACTATGATATTCACAGTATAAATTTCATAATTTTTAATGTCTATATGAGAGGACTTATTAAATCATCACCATAATAAAGAAAATGAATATATTATCAATCACAAAATTTCTCCCTGCCCCTCTAATCCCCGCTTCTGCCCTTATGGCACTCCTTTTCGCTCATTCAGTGTCAGCAGACAATGACTAATCTGCATTTTTTTGTCTTCATAGGTTACTTTCCATTTTCTAGAATTTTATGTAAACATACTGTGTTTTGTTTTTTTTTTTCTTTTTACAAACTCCCCTGTGGAGGGCTGACTTTCAGTAGAGTTCCAGGAAGGAGCTATTTTGCTGTGTAGGGAACCCCAACCCAGAAGCAGGTCATTCAGGAATGGCAGAGTGCCAAGCACCCATGAGCTTGTAGTGTGCTGTTGGAAGGTCCTCTGGGAATGGCTTAACACCAAACACCCCATTAATGAGGGGTGTGACCAGAGAGTGTGTGGGTACCTTTCCAGCTACACCCCTGTTACAGGACTAATGGCTCTACACACTGGCACCCTGGTCCCAACCCAGATGGGTGGGAACAGCCCCCAGCATTGGGGTAGTAGGAACGGTGGGAAGGGTGCTGTGGCAGGAGGGGAATGTAGGAGGACTGGAGAGAGGTAGGAGGTTAGAAGTGTGTGGGGAGCTGGAGGTGTTGCAGGTACAGAAGTGCATGGTTATGGGGGTACTGGATAACTGAGACTGTTGTGGGGAAGAACTAGGGTGTAGGCCAGAAGCTGGGGTTGGAGAATGAAATGATTCACCAATGACCAATTGGAGAACAGAAAAGGCTGATTTATAGAACTACATGGTTAAGAAAAGTGGTGGGAGAGATAGGCCAGATAGAGAACTCTGCACCTCAAAAAAGATTTGGGGCTCTCCTTTATCACTTGTTTCTGTAATTTTTCATGACTGGGGGAGTCATGAAAAATTATCTGCAGGGACATCAGGTTTAGGTGGCTCTTGGAGCATAGGAGGTGTCTTGCTGGGTTGT
This sequence comes from Condylura cristata, assembly GCF_000260355.1. NCBI lineage: Eukaryota > Metazoa > Chordata > Mammalia > Eulipotyphla > Talpidae > Condylura > Condylura cristata. The sequence goes on from NW_004567109.1 coordinate 38,334,485, forward strand.
GTTTGCCCAGAATTCTTGATAGACCTCATTGGTTGTGTGGATCTATGGCCCATTCCATGCAACCCAGTTCGTTCCCTTTTCTTGTTTATTTTATGTCTCCCAGCATTGTTCAGCCGAGCACAGCGCAGAGACTAAGTTTTAATTGTATTAAATGATTCCCCTAGAGACCCCATGTCTGCCTTTTGTTTAGCCTGGGTGGGGTTCTCATTTAGAGGCCTTCAGTCATCATCCCACAGATTGCAGCTTTGCCCCACTGGCTCCTCAGCCAAGCACAGTAATTTTGTCATGCTTTCACATGAGCCGATTACTTGGGGGGGGGTTCATTAATATGTACTTCCATCAGTACATATTAGTCATTTTCATTGTTGTATAGCATTTCATTATTTTGGCTATACTGTAGTTTGTGTATCCATTCATTTCCTAATAGACATTTGAGCCATTTACAAATTTTAGCTATTAAAAACCAAGCTATTATAAGTCTCTGTACTTGTTCATGTACAAATTCTACAGGGACATAGGCTTTCATTTCTCTTGTACAAATACCCAGAAATGAAATGTGTAAATCAGCTGTTAAGTGTATGTTTACAACTTATTAAATTACCAAAAGCTTTCTGAAGTGTATAACTTTCCATTCTCACCAGCAGTGTATTAAGAGTTCCGAATCTTATACATCTTCCTTTATACTTTTGGTATAATTATTTTTTTAAAATATTAGACATTTTAATAGGTGAATAACAATTGCATGCTTACATATCTCTATTTCCCCAAAACGTGGTGCTAATGTTATACATTATATATTTCATGTATGCTATGTGGTTATTATTTTTGCTTCAAACAGTCAGTAAGTATTTACCCTTTGAGCTAAATTTTTTCTTTGGTTTGTGAAATCAGACCTCTACTTGTTATCATTTTCTTTTTGCTGAAAGGACTTCCTTTAGTAGTTTTTACAGTGTAGGTGTGAAGGTAGTTAATTCCAGTTTTGTTATGTCTTCTTTAATTCCAAGATATTTTCACTGGTTGTGGTTTTTTAGGATGACACTTTTTTTCTCAGTATTTCATTTTGCTTCACATTCTTTTTGTTCAATTATTTCTGACAGCTGATCTGATTTAACTTTTAGTTTTTCTCACATGATGTATCTATTTTTTTTCCAGCTTCCCTTTAAGCTGGGGATCTAGAAGAGAGTACCTCAATTTGCATTTTGTGGACCACATTTTAATTATACCTTGTATGCATTTAGTTATAATTATTACATCTATGTTGATATTTAGTACTTCTTTTTTTATATAGTCTTGAAGTGGTAGAAGAGCCGCCTTGGATTCCCCAGAAAGGCAGTTTTCAGATTGTTCAGTGCGACTGCAGTGTTCACAAGTTCTGTCAATGCTACGTCCCTATGCCAGTTTCCAAACTCAACTACACTCTTCTTATGCACTTGAACATCACATCTGGTGGAATAACTTTTCAGTCACCTTTAATGTCTGTTCAGCCCATAAATGTTGGTAAGTTGTGCACCAAAAAAGAAGTATTACATTTAAACCTCAGTCATGCAAACAGGTTAAAAATTACTTATAAAGTTTTCTGTTAGTTTACCTGGCTTTGACCAAAGCTGCTTTGGTGGTATTTGGGAGTATTAAAAGTATTAAAAGCAGTTTCTGTGATGACTTGACTGTAGTAGAGATAGCTCTGTAATTGTAACTTAAATTCTCTCTTGAAAACAATTTGATTTCTATAAATCCTAAATCTGTATTGGATATGTGTTGTTTGGTTATCACTAGGCAAATAGTATATTTTTAACTTGAATTTTATTCCTTCAATAAATATTTCTTAGAAGCTCATCTTTTAAGAATTACAGTAACTGTGGCGAGTAAACCAAAATTCTTGAATCATAAAGCAGGGACAAAAATAGTGGACAGAGATAAAAAATAAATAAGTAAACAACAAAGCAGTTTGCGATATAAATCTGATTCTAAGAAAAACTCAAATGATAGGTAATGCCTCATGTTTCAGTGCAATAGTTCCCAAATTTCTTTTGACCAACTTGAATATATAATTACAAATGTGAATAATATAAGTTGACTAAAAGTAATTTATTAATTTTTTGGTGTATGTATGTTAAATTATATATTATATGTAAGCATATAACTTAATAATTTTACTATTTTCCATTTATATTTATATGCAAAGTTTTTAACATTAATATTTGCATTATAACATTATAAGCAAATTCTTTAACATGTATATTTGCATTATTATTTTTTATATCACTGAAACCACTTTTCCAGGTATCTGACAGAATTTTCCAACAACAACTTCATCTTTAATTCTTTCTAAATGACTGGGGAGATCATTTTTGAATCAGATTCTGCCATATTTTAACATTAGGATTTTAAAATAATTTGTTCTCTGGTGGTAGATTTGTGATTTCCACAATATAATTACAGTGAATCTAAGAAATTTGGTCTTGAACTGATAATAAAGGGAAAAAACCCAAAAAAATCCAGTTTTAATATCATCCCTTTAAAAAATGAATTCTAGAAGCATTTAGAGCCAGCGTTGGTTTCAATTTTTTTTTTAAAGATTTATTTATTGGGCCCTCCCTGGTGGTGCAGTGGGTTAAAGCACTGCACTAAGAAGCCACTTCCACATGAATTTGATCCCTGCCTGCCCCGGAGGTGATCCACATGGCGTGGCAGACCTCTCCTGACCCGCCCGCTGCTCCCCTCAGCAGTGTACTTCATCTATCTGCCTGTTCTGCTCCCTGCTCTGTGTGTGGTGAATCCTCTCACCATCCCTGCACCTCTGGCCTGTACCCAGTTCTGTGTCCATAAATAAATAACTCTTTAAAAAAAAAAGATTTATTTATTTATGCATACAGAACTTGGGTACAAGCCAGAGGTGCAGGGGCGGTAAGAGGATCACCAGAGACAGAGTGAGGAGGCTGAATAGGCTGATTGGTGAAGTGCACTGCAGAGGGGAGTAGCATGTGGGTCAGGAGAGTTCTGTCATGCCACGTGGATCACCTCCGGGGCTGGAGATTGAACTCACACTGAAGCGGCTGTGGCTAGCCTGCAGTGCTGTGTCCTTACCCAATGTGCCACCAGGGAGGGCCCGGTTTGAATTTTTTAAAAAATACTTAAGACAAAATGCCATGATGGGTTTTATTAAAAGTCTTAGGAGGAATATTTTCTTTCTTCAGTGATAATTTTTTTGGGAAAAATTTTCCTTTAGATTTGGGCCTATATAATAACTTGTAAAAATGCTTGAATACAAGAAAGAAGTAAGACAGATGGTACAATGGAGAGTATCAGTAAGAGGGCTGTTCTTTCAGAGATGGAGGGCAAAGAAGACCTCTTTTAGGAGATAGCATTTGAGCTGAATGGAAAATAGTGAGTCATGGAGAAGTTGATGCAGTTTTCCATGATGACTATACCAACTTATATTCCCAGCAACAATATAAAGGTTCCCTTCTTTCCACATCCTCTCCAACACTTGTTTCTTGTCTCTTGTACATAGACATTTTTATCAGTATGAGGTGAAATCTTACAGTTTCACTTTACAATTCCCTGGTAGTTAGATCTGAGGGACATCTTCTCAGGTCCCTGTTAGCCATATATGTCTTTTTTAGAGAGCATAAGATGTTCTCTATGTTCATCTATGTTTTCTTTAGAGGAGTGTCTATAGAGATCATCTGTGTATTTTTTGTTTTTTTCTTCATTGTAAAGTTTTATGTATCCTTTAACAAATCAGGACTCTAGATTTTAAGAAACTTTTAAAACTATCAACATTATATATTTTTAATATTCTTTTCTAATATGATTTTTCATTTCTATAGATTTTCTTTATAGGAAAGAGTCATTATTTATTCAAACAGTTCTGTTTTGCAAGATGTTTATAGTGTTTACACAAATAATATAGAAATTGTTGTATTTTTAAAACTACATATATATATGCACACATATATCCCATATACTTACACTTGTACATGCATATGCATTCAGAAACATAACATATACATATGACTCGAATTATTTACCAAGTTAAACATTATCAGATTAAGAAACTCAATTCTCATTTTTGGTGACATGACACAGGGTCTGCTAATGCTGTGTTTGTTACATGTAAACATGCATGCTGTGGATTATTTTGAGTAGGTATCTCCACATAGTTATATTTCAGATTATTTCCTGAAAGTCACATATATGTTTATGCATGAATTTTTGCATACCAAACCTGTATACATTTTTCAAGTACTGTTGTGCAAAATGTTCTTTTCACATGGTATTCACTCAAACAGTGTGTGTCAGTGTGTGTGTGTGTGTGTGTGTGTTGGGGACAGCTTTCAGGTAAGTTTGAGAAATGACAAGTTAAATAAAACTAAGTAGGTATTTTTATAGTATGAATTCACATTTATCAACATAGCCTCATTTTAGTTTTTTCCACTTGAAAAGGAAATGAAGATACAATTGGTGATTGCATTGGTAAAGTACAAAGAGTAGACCCCATATCTTTGTTCTGTACTTAAGTTTTAATAGGGTCACCTTATGTGATTAAAATAATAGGATGTGCTCAAAATTTGTTTGGACTTCATCTTATAATTGTCACAGAAGCTGCTTGACTTAAAAGTGTTCTCTTTTTTTCTTAAGTGAAACCTGATCCACCATTTGGTTTGCATATGGAAATTACAGACACTGGCAGTTTAAAGATTTCTTGGTCCAGCTTAACATTCACACTGTTTCAACTTCAATATCAAGTCAAATATTCAGAGAATTCTACAAGTATGAGAAAAGTGAGTATATTTCAGTGAATAAAATTAAAAGTTCAGAAGCAACAAAAGATGAGATCCCTTTCCTGGCCCCACAGAAATTTCCCTCTGCATGCCAAATGGGCATGCTGAGAGCCGATCAGTTGTGATTAATATTATATCATTGACTTTCACTTCCTCTCATTTACACACACACACACACACACACACACACACACACACACACACACACACCCACCCCTACCCAAAAATGGCTATAGGTAGTCCAGTTACAGAGATTCATAAATTTTTTTTACAATGCCTCTTTTTAAAATTAATTTATATTTTTACATCATTGTTCCCCCCTCAGGTGTAGTCCCCCAAGTTCTCCCACCACCATCACACCTGTGATACATCACCACAATCCTTTGTGCTCGTCCCCCTCTCTTTTGACCATAGTTTTGATTTTTTTTAAAGATTTTTCTCTGGTTTATGATTTTTATAATTAAATCTAATTTTTTATTGCTCAATCAGCTTACATGCATTTATACTGGAAAGCATGTTAAAACCTTTTTTCACCTTTTAGTATTTATTGAGCATCTACTAGGTGCTAAGGGTTATTTTACTTGTATGGTTACACTGGCTTTTATATTTAGAAAATAATTTATACATATATATTTTTTTACATTACCTTTTTTTTTTTTTTTACATTGTTTGCTTTATACTGGGATAGTAGAACAGAATGAGAGGAGTTTGGAAGCGCTGGTGAGAGATCTTGAGTTGGAATAATAAGTGGAGATGGGGGAAGATCTCACCAAGAAGGTGGCATTTCAGCAAGGATCCCAAGGATGTGGTGGTGTAGCTAGATGGGAACTGGACTCTAAAGAGAGAAAACAGCAATGCATAGAGATCCTAAGCTGGCTGAGAAGCTGGTGGCCATGAAGGTGGGCAGGGTAAGAGTAGTAGCTGGTAAATCAGAGAGTGGTGGGGAGGAAAAGGAGGAGGTCATGAAGAACCTTCTGAGTCATTTAAAGACTTTGGCCCATAACTTTATGAAACTAATTATTTTATAACTTAAGAGATAAATATCTGTCTTTTAGATCCAGGGTAAAAAAAATAAGTCTTTTGTAAAGAATCTATGTTCATAAAGAACAGGATGGGAATCCTTTAGTATAGAATTCGTGTATAGAAAACACAGAGTTAAATTGTCCCCAGTCTTCAGTTCTCCATCTGTAAGATGGAGATGATAAGATTCCATATAAGGTGATTTGATAGTGCTTTAGGCATTCTTAATGTTTTTACCATTTTTAGACTATGATATTCCAAAGTCTAAGAGACTATGGAGTTCTATAGCTTTTGGAATACATCATTGGAAAACTTTATTTACTAAGTTTATTTACTAAGCAATTCTTGGCTATTTTATGTAGTTAGGACTCTTAGATATTTTTCTTGTGGTTTGTAAACTGCAGTGGTCTCTTGCTAAACTTGAATGAACTTTTGGTTCCCTTTACTTTGGCATCAGGTTCAGGTGCTGAATATTATTCATGCCCTCCTGCAATGCTTTCCTCTACTAATGTGTATAGTTTTCTGTTTGCCCCTTTTGTGGGTATCCACCTCTTCCCACCATTTTTGTGTTCTAGATGTCAGCAGGGGCTTCAGCTTTCCTACTTTAGCTATTGCTTTCAGATTTTTGAATAGTCAGTTATACTTTCATTCAGTTAAAAGTATTTCCTGATTGTCTTTGTGGGTTTTTTCCTCTTTTGCTTATTTAAAATTTTGACTAATTTACAAACATGTGTTATTTGGTTTATTGCACTGTAGCTAGGTAATCATGCTGTAAAATTTTATTCTTGAAATCCATTGAGGTCATTCTGTGATCAGTTACACAGCAAATTGATGGTCTGATGTTTTCACATAATATTTGACAGGCTGATGAAATCGTCTCAGCTACATCTCTGCTAATAGACAGTGTGCTTCCTGGGTCTTCATATGAGGTTCGGGTGAGGAGCAAGAGATTGGATGGGCCAGGAATCTGGAGTGACTGGAGCACTCCACTTATCTTTACCACACAAGGTAGGTTTAAGAATAGTAGTTTCTACTGAGAAGGAACTAAGTTTACTGAATTTGCCTTTGGCATATTATGGGCATTTTAAATGTCATCATGATATCAATTTTCTATTTCATTTTGAACAAATTCATTTGTTAATGAAAACTTGTAAAAGAGCTCCAGAATTCACGTGTGTCTATAGCAGCAAAATTTTGTTCAGTTGCTTTCTTTTTCAAAAGATTGGCTTAATAAAAAATTCTAAAACACAAATTTAGAACACTACTTGTATTGATGTCTCCTTAACTAACATTCAAAAGTCAGATATTTTGACATAAATTTCAAATGTTAACATTTTATTTAAATATTACATGTTACAAAACATTATTCTTTCATACATAACACAAATTTATAATATTTACTAAAAGCACATACACACATATATTTGCCCTTCCATAAATATTTTATGTTTTATGTAGAGAATTTTAATGGAATGCTTCATTTTCTTCCTGATTCCTGGAAAATGAGATTTCAAGGTTCAGTGTTCATGTTTTTTAGGTTATTTCTGCTGAATTACCATTGTAGCAATTACCACCTTCACAACATTCAATGCAGATATATTTTATAGAAAAGAAACTTTGCCAGTTAGTTTGCTCTTAACATCTTCAACAGTAATACCTTTAACAACTCATTTTTACCTATTCATCACAAGGGTCTCTAAAAACTTTAGCCATCCTATAGAGAAAAAGCTGAAAAATAAATAAATCCAGTTAGTAAATAGCTTCCACAGAGAATAGAATAGTTTATTTAGCAATGAATGTAAAGTGAAATAACTAATTTAACAGATTTAGCTTAGAAAGTAGACTAGGGACACTAAGAGAAAGAATAAAACTTACACACTTCCATAGCATTATGAGTAATTCTCTATTACAGTGCCACCTACTGTAATGATGTACTGAATCACCAATAAGAGATAGTTCATAATCCTCTCTAACAGTGACAGTGATAGGTGTGTCCTATATTTTAGGCAGTGTTCTAAGTGCTCTACATATACTTTGTGTCCTTCTAATGTTTTAGGCAGTGTTCTAAGTGCTTTACATATATAAATTGTGTCCTTCCAACACTACATTTCCCCTTTTATAAGCAAAGAAGTTCAAATTTAAAGAGGTAAATAATTTGTAAAAGTTGATGCATTCATAAAGTAGTAGAGCTGGCAGTCTAATTTCAAAGTTCCTATTTATAGCTATTAATAAAGGGATTGAGTGAATAATATGTAATTATGTAAGATACCCTAGTGGCACTGAAGGTTGATAAAGCAGTAGGCTTAATTATGTAGAGAATTTTAATGGAATGCTTCATTTTCTTCCTGATTTCTGGAAAATGAGATTTCAATGTTCAATGTTCATGTTTTTTAGGTTAGTTCTGCTGAATTACCATTGTAGCAATTACCACCTTCACAACACTCAGTTGGTGTGCAGCAACAAAATTCATTTCTCTAAACTTGGGAACTTTTTGTAAAGAGATTTGAATCCTTTAAACCCTGGCATTTAATAGATTCTCCTCCATTGTTCACTGCTATGTGGTTAATGGTATCCAGAAAAGAAAATTATTTTTAATAGTAAGATAGTACTTTATTTAGAAGGAATGAATATATATACCTGCTTTATCATTTTCAAATACACTGGATTTTATTGATTTTTTTTCAATCAGAGGTCATCTGGTGTCCTGCTACCATAACAAACAGAATGCAACCATTAGTACCTTTATAATTACTACTTTGTATTCATTGATATATTAAAGTTATACCTTCCAAGGTACACAACTAATGAAGCATTGACTATTTTTAATCAAGAAATTCTTATGGATTCTTTTGAAATAAATTGTCTAGGATCTTTTCTGTAGCTACTGGGCAGTCTTGGCTTTTTAGAGAGAAACTAGGACTTTGCCAGACTTATGAAGACTAAGACTATTGCAGTTAAGTCTTTCAACATACTGATAATTACTTTAGGAGTGCTGAATTCTTGTAATGCCTTTATTAATGGCATTTTTGTTATTGCTAAAGAAGTAAAGAAACAGATAAAATGTCGCTTCATACTTGGCAACTCTTATAATGCGTTAGAGAAAGTATTTCCCCTTAAAAAACTTCAGTAGTCAGTAGTCTGCTCCACAAATTGAAAAATCAATTTCCTAGAGCTCTAAAAAAGACACATTTAAATAACTTTATTTAAAATATTTCAATTCATTATTTGTGTTCTTTCAATTTAATTTAATGCCATTCGATTAGTTAATTCACTAATATTTATCAATAGAATTTCTTCTTTTCCTAAGGTTTATTGATGTAGAACTTGCAAAGGTATAGCTCTTAGTACTTTGTCATGAAAAGAAAATCATTATTGTTTTCTTATTTTACAAATTAAACACTGCATTGTATTTTAAATGAGAATAAAATATATATTATTTTGACAATTGCATATCTAATATTTATCTTATGTTATTTTCAATATGTTATTATTTTTTTAAAGATTTATTTATTTGTTCATACAGAACTGGGGTGCAGGTCAGAGATGCGGAGGGTGACAGAGTGGGGAGCAGAACAGGCAGATCGATGAAGTACACTGCTGAGGGGAGCAGCGGGCGGGTCAGGAGAGGTCTGCCACACCATGTGGACCTCCTCGGGGCAGGCAGGGATCAAACTCGTGCGGAAGTGGCTTAAGCTTCTCAGTGCAGTGCTTTAACCCACTGCGCCACCAGGGAGGCCCTCAATATATTATTTTAATAAAAATTTTATACATCTGTGCTTTAATTATGTTTAGCAACTTGTTTTTCTTATTTTTTTTTTTAAGATTTATTTATTTGTGCATACAGAACTGGGGTACAGGCCAGAGGCTCAGGGGCGGCGAGAGGCTTCACCAGAGACAGAGTGGGGAACAGAACAGGCAGATCGATGAAGTACACTGCTGAGGGGAGCAGCGGGCGGGTCAGGAGAGGTCTGCCACACCATGTGGTCACCTCCGGGGCGGGCGGGAATCGAACTCATGCAGAAGCGGCTTTAGATTCTCAGTGCTGTGCTTTAACCCGCTGCGCCACCAGGGAGGGCCTGTTTTTCTTATTTTTAAGGTAATATTTTAGCATTTAACCATGCCAACTATGATTTTAATCCTGCTTTTCAATTAAGTCTTAACTATATGTACTCAATTTTGAAATGATATAATTTGAGTTTTTAATTATCTTTAAAACTTATTATTTTAATAATAACATATTTTTAAGTACTTTAAAAGTATTTTTTTTTTTAAAGATTTATTTATTTGTGCATACAGAACTGGGGTACAGGCCAGAGGCTCAGGGGCGGCGAGAAGCTTCACCAGAGACAGAGTGGGGAACAGAACAGGCAGATCTACGAAGTACACTGCTGAGGGAAGCAGCGGGCGGGTCAGGAGAGGTCTGGCTCGCCATGTGGTCTCCTCCGGGCAGGAGGCAGGCGGGAATCGAACTCATGCGGAAGTGGCTTCAGATTCTCAGTGCTGTGCTTTAACCCGCTGCGCCACCAGGGAGGGCCTTAAAAGTATTTTTTTAATGAATGAATTCTGAGGTTTTTTTTTTTTTCCAGTAATGAGATGTGGAACATGTGAAGTTAGGTTAACAATTTCTGTGGTCGTTGTTTGGTACATGGGTACAGTAAAATAATGTATTAATGAGACTTGAGAGACTCTGGGCTAGATCATAAATCTAATTGACTGATTTTTGTCCTATACTTTCATGTTTTTTTTTGTAGATATACAAATACAAATGTCTAGTATGAATTATAAGTAAGAAAAGACATTGGCGTCTAACATGCTGTTACAGAAAAGTGAAAACTGAAATAATAACACCAGTTTTGTTTATTTTTTGTTTGTTTGTTTGTTTGGGAGCTAATCCAGAAGGTACATGTGAAAATAGAATTCATATTCTATCTGCAGAAATTGGCCCACCTTAAATAGTACAGCCAATATATATTGATTTGATAATACTATGGCAGAAAGGTTCTTCCTGTTTAAACAACTGTTAACTTACATTCTTTTCTGTTTCTATTTAAACATCTAGTCAAGCTATGTTGAACTATAAAGTTCAGCAATAGTGAACTTCAAAAGGAGTATGGACGAGTTTAGAGCTATTAAGACAATGCTGTTTTAGAAAAATACTGACTCCATCTTCAACCACAGGATACTGGCATTAAGCAACTCAACATGGTATTATAGACCATGTTTACAGTTTTTCCTGCTTTATTGTTGCATCATTAGTTTTATATCTCCTAAATATTTTTCTTATTTATGCTTTCTTTTTGAATTTGCCTATTTAGTTGAAATTTTCATACACCAAATGAGACCATAAATAACTCCCTCTTTGTCTTTTGATTTAAGAACTCACTCTCAGGTTTCCTCATTCTGAAAGCAGAATCTGGTGGAAACATACTGATCCCGGTGGAGTTAGAATGAATTTAATTTTCATTATCTGTATATTAGCACTCACTAACTTTGTGATGAATAAATCTGTATTTAGGAAATACAGAAGGCACGTATGAAAGCTCAAGTCATCTGAGAACAGGAGTTCTTGGAATACTAAGTAACTATACACAAATAGACAATTACAGTTTTGCTGTAGTCTCTCAGAACACTCATTTTAATTCAGACGGTGCTGTGAATCTTTTTACATAGTGTGAACTGCTTCACCATGGTTTCTGTCTTCATCTGATAGCCTACCTTTCTTCATTACAGATGTTATTTACTTTCCACCTAAAATTCTGACAAGTGTTGGGTCCAATGTTTCTTTTCACTGCATCTATAAAAAGGAAAACAAGATTGTTTCCTCAAAGAAGATTGTTTGGTGGATGAATTTAGCTGAGAAAATTCCTCAAAGCCAGTATCATGCTGTGGGTGACCGTGTTAGCAAAGTTACGTTTCCCAATTTGAATGCAACCAAACCTCGAGGGAAGTTCACCTACGATGCTGTGTACTGTTGCCACGAGCATGAATGTCACCATCGCTATGCTGAGCTGTACGTGATCGGTAAGAATATGAAGTTTTCTTCATTTTTGATTATGGACCCTGTATTAAAGTCTTATTGAAGATGTAAGGAAAGTTTATTTTCGTTAACAATTTTTGGTGTTTTTTGCTTTATATTAATATTTTAATGTGTTTTAAATAGATGTCAATATCAATATATCATGTGAAACTGATGGGTACTTAACTAAAATGACTTGCAGATGGTCAACCAATGCAATCGAATCACTTGTGGGAAGTACTTTGCAGTTGAGATATCATAGGTATGTATTGTTTTTGCTGCTTTATTTTCTGTGGATAGGGTGAGATAAAAATTTCCTATAGAAATATTGTGTAGATTTCCTTCCTGAAATAGGAGGTAGAATATGCTTACTTAGGGAAATTTTGAGAGATTGTAGTACTACATGGATGTTTCTTGAAAAAATTTGCACTTACTACAGATTATTTTTTCTGACATTTCTTCACATTGCATTTTAACTATTGGATGAAACTTAAAAAATGTTAGTTTCTGTGCATTCTAATTTGATTTAGAGAATTCACTAGAGAAATTTGAAGATTATTGAAGCCTGTTGTTATTTGCTTAAGATTGTTTTAGAAAACAGTGGCAAGAAGATTGTAAGAGACAATATGAGTGATTTTAGAAGTAGGTAAGGTTACTAAAAAAAACAAGAAACTTAGAAAGTTTTCTAATAAAGAAAAATTTGTGTTCATTTATTTTTACCCTTCCTTGTTTAAGAAAAATGCAGGGTATTTTTCTATAGTATTCTTTTCTACAAAGAATTTTATCTAAAATCTCACATGGCTAGGAGATGATAGATACATTTAATTTCTATAATATCCCATACTAGTTCTCAAGTGTGTGTGTGTATATATATATATATATATACAACTTTAAATTTGTATAACTTGTGTTCAGTTATTTTAAAAATTTAAATGTTCTACTTGTAAAACTAGTCATCTTCAAGTTCTGTGATTCAAATTCTATTCCTAATATTACCAGTCTTGAGAAAATGAGGCAATGTCTGTGTTCCTCAATGAATTACCTTCATATTATCTGATGAAAGACTTTTTAAATTCATAGAACGTGCATGGTATGCACTTTTACTTTTATAATCTGTATTTACTTTCTTTCTATGACATTTTCACATTAGAAAAGGTATTTGTGAGTGATTATTACATAAATTCTGTCTCATCTTACAGAAGAATCATGAAAGGGAAAGTTTGGCTTTTTAAATCTAAGTCTCAATTTTCTTGTCTGTAAAATGAGGTTCCTCTAAGAAATAATGAAATATTTAATTGTAATTAAATGATATAATTTCTCCTGATAAAGGTTATTTTTGTCATAAGGTTATTTTTCAGTCAAAGGTTATTTTTGTCATAATTATAGTGATACTAACCTTTGGGTTCCAGGTGACTATTACTGTGCTTCCATGTAAGGCCTGGTTCTTTTTTTTTTTTAACCCCTTCATCACCTCTCATTGACACACACACACACACACACACACCGCATGATCATAAATTTTGAGGGAAAAAAGTAGCACAGAAAATGCAAATGGGAAAAAAGAATGAAGAATTTATTCCTTTCAATAAATTCCTTACTTCCATTCTTATGGAAACCAACCGCTACTTTTTCTTATTAAAAAGCCATTTTCAAAGCAAGCAGTGACAGAAGGAGGAGAAAAGAAAGCTTAGTGTGTTATAATTGAAGTATTTATTAGGAGTCAGTTAAATTTTTTAAAAAAATTTCCTTCTTTGAGAAAATTAATGGTATATTTGATTATGTGATTCATTTAGGATCAACATTGGCATTTTTAAAATTATCTTGTTTTGAACTGGAAAATATTAAGACACTGTAATTAAGCATTATTTACTGTTAGTTATGCTTTCCATTTGATATGGCATTTAATTTTTATTTAAAGTGTGAAGAATTTTTCTCCCTTCCAATCTCAGCAATGATGTATTGCTACTTTAGATCTATACTTTTAGAAATTTTTCACTTTGGCATAATACTAGTTAGCTTTCAAAATGTTGTTGATCTACCTTTACTGAATTGTTATCTCCTTGTTAATGTCATTTATTTTATGTGCATCCCCACTTAGTGTGTAAGGAGATATTAAGTAAAGATTACTATCTGTTTTTATGGAAAGGCATAAAATTGTGATATAGCTGGGATTAAAAAATGCCTTTTTAGTAAGAACATTTTTTTTATATTGATTGTCTTAAATAACAGAGTTCTCAGTTCTCTTACAGCTTTTCTCAATGTTATCACTCTGTTAATTGAGTGTTTTTATATCTTTTAAGGAGCAGCCTTTATTGTTCTGATGTCCCATCCATTCATCCTGTATCTGAACACAAAGATTGCCATTTGCAGAGAGATGGTTTTTATGAATGTGTATTTCAACCAATCTTTCTATTATCTGGCTACACAATGTGGATTAGGATCAATCACTCTTTAGGTTCACTTGATTCTCCTCCAATATGTGTTGTTCCTGATTCTGCAGGTATATTAATGTGTTGTGTATCTTCATTTTGATTAGCAAATTTGAATTCTAGTCGATTCTAAGAAACTGTTAGGTTTTGCCATTTCTTGATCTCACTAGTTAAGCTTTGTTTTCTTGTTCAGCAAAGGATTTGAGGAGATAACCAGTCCTACTTTCTTCATTGAAGTAACATTGCATTATAGCATATAAGTTTCAGTTACTCATCATTGGGAACCAACATATGAATATGCCCCTTTAATGTTCACCACTAAAGTCCAAGTCTTCCCTTCACATCCCCTTTTCACAAATTTAACCACCTCTTTTGCCTTCCCCTCTGGAAATCACTAATTGGCCTTATAGTTCAAAAGTTTAATTTTTATCCTTTCTGTGTTTTTCTATATACCACATAAATGAATATTTTTATTTCAAGTTCCTTATAACAAATTTTTAGCAATCAGAATATTTTCAGCATACACTTCCATGATCACCAAGAATTTAATAATAGTATTCAAAATAATATACTGTGAAAAAAGAGAAAATAGACAAGGATGATGACATTTATCAGTCTATTTTAAAAGATATTTTGATTTCCAAGCATTAAGAGAGACCTTGAAAAATTTGACAAATCCTTCCAGGATTTCTGTGAAATTATTGAGAAATTACCCATTTATGATTGTGCAGCAGATTTGAAAGTACATCTTTTGGTGTCATATATACTATTTTCTTGGGAAACTATGCAGAAGTGGTTTGATTACCTGTATCTTAAAGATGTGTGAATTTATTCCCCTACATCATATACAGTGTTGTGAACCAACAACATCTCAATAAATAGATAGATAAATAGATAGATAGATAGAAGATGGTAAAGAGATAATTAGAACAAAGAAGTCATCACATATTTAGTTTGATATATTTTACGTCTGAACCAGTGACTAAATTTTTAGTCATGTCTTACTGTTGATTTGCACAGTGACATGGACAATATGTTGATTTTTTCAAGATACTTCTTTATTTACAAAACAGAAATAATCCCTTTCTATGTATGATATAAAGTTTGTAGGGGATCAGCAGAGATTATGAATGAAAAAGTTTTGAGAAGGAGATAATTGCTTTAGAAATATAAGATTTGAAAATTAATGTGTTTTACTAGCATCATTACTATTTAAATTTTTATGTAATGTGATTGTTTTTTAAAATTTTCCAGTGAAACCACTGCCTCCATCCAGAGTGAGAGCAGAAATAACTGTAAAAACTGGGCTACTGAAAATATCTTGGGAAAAGCCAGTCTTTCCAGAGAATAATCTTCAGTTCCAGATTCGCTATGGTTTAAGTGGAAAGGAAATACAATGGAAGGTAACTTCACCTAGAAATCTCTCTAACATGTCTCTCTAAATGTTATTTCCTATGTTTAAGAATCTTATTGCATACGATGTAATTTGTTATCATAAAAGTACATGCTTCTGTCTTCTGTACCTGTTTTTGTAAAATAAATTGATCTAAGTCTAACCCTTTTAAGGAATTACATTTCCTGCACTCCATCATTTTGCAAAATATATTTACAGAGCACTGATCCAGAAAATCTTCCTTGAGGAAAGATCACTTGACTAAATACATTTAGGAAACTGCATCACTCTGTGTCCCAAGAACATAGTCAAGGTTTTGGAGAGGTCCTCTATGAAAGACACCTCTGTGACTTTATTTCAGCCTATTTTCTCAAAATCACTTTACTGAGGGAACATTTTTCTCTTAACATCTAATAATCACATACTTTAGTGTTCATATATTCAATGGAATATATTTTGCAAGAAACCACTTTCATCAAACAATCAGAATAATACCCATTGTGGCAAGTATGCTGTGATGGCTTACCATGTCAGTTTTCTGATGGCAGCCTGCAAAGTCCTAGAAATAACAGGAGCCCTAATATCATCATTTGCTTACAGTGATTTGAATTGAAATAAATTAACTGTTTACCAGTTTACTGAAGAGACTGAATGCCAGATTCTCAACAGTAGGCCCTATCTAACCAGTAGGTTAAAATTTTCTAAAGCCTTTATGGTAAGAAGATTATTTGTGAGGGGAGCAGAGATTATTAATAGGGTAAATGTAATTGGAAAGGAAAGTGAGGTTACAAATGGTCAGTTCAAAATGTTGTCATAAGCAAGGAAATAACAAGGTAACTAAGATAATCTTTAACTTTACGGTGGTTCAAAATCTAACCCTTATATGAGTATTTTAAAAACAAATACACAGTCGATTCTTTTTCAACTTTGGGATGAAATAATAGGTATTATTATTTGAAAAATATATACTTATATTTGTTTAAGAAAATAGTATATGACACCAAAAGATATACTTTCAAGTCAGCTGCATAGTCACAAATTACATTTAACATACTAAGGATTCTTAGTTACTTACATGTTATGATCAGTCTAACCAATGTTTCGGTTTATTTTACAGATGCATGAAGTGTATGACCCAAAATCAAAATCCGCCAGTGTCCCCGTGCCAGACCTCTGTGCCATCTATGTTGTTCAGATGCGCTGTAAGAGGCTAGATGGCCTGGGGTATTGGAGCAACTGGAGTGCCCCAGTCCACACTGTTGTCACAGATATAAAAGGTCTGCAGCGCTTTTGTACATGTGTCTTAGAAATGTGTAAGTGTGTCTTTTGAGGAAAAGCAATCCTCCCAAGAACACAAGTACAATTTGGGCTCCTTGTTGTTATACAGTTCCTACCAGAGGACCTCAGTTTTGGCGAATAATTAAAGAAGACACCACTAAAAAAGAGAGAAATGTCACTTTACTTTGGAAGGTATTCCTGCTTTTTTTTCTTAATTTTTAGTTTTAAACTTTGAAAATATTTACTTTATTGTTCATAATCCTGTCATGTTTAGGCTCTGTAACTCCATATTTCAATTCAGTTTTAATTTAATATATCATAATCATTCCTGCACTATTTTGGCAAAATCACTTAGAGTCTCTTATATTTTTTGTTTAACTGAGTTTTGTTTATAGCATATATAATAATTCAGAAGTACAGGATCACACCTGATTTCCCTCATTTGAATAAATGTAGGGTTGAACTAGATGATACTTAGTGTTCCTTCATGTCCAAAAATTCTACTTATATTTATTCCTAAAAATAGAAATGTGAACTTCCTCATATTTTTCCAGTTTACCTACCTGTTGAGATTATTCTGTTTGTATGATGGCTTATAAGCAATAAATGTTTTCATCATCAGTGGGTATTCAGTCTGACAATGATCACAGCATTCTCTCTTACATGAAACTGATTTTTGTCTCAAGTGAATTAATTAACTTGATCAGATTTGGGCATTCATATCTAGTCCATTGCAAACATATTTTTCACTAGGAAATTGTAAATTAAAACAAGGTTTTAGAATGGTTAAATTTAAAAAACTGACAAAAATTGCTGATGATGAAACAAAGCAACAGGAACTTCTGTTCTTTGCTGGTGGGGATGCAAAAAAAAAAAAATGGTACAGTCACCTTTCAAGACCATTTACTAGTTTCTTACAAAGTTAAGCATATTCTTGCCATATGATCCAGCACTGCATTATTTATTTACCCAACTGAGTTGAAAACTTGTGTCCAAATAAAAACTTGCATATACATGAAATGAGTCAGACAGAGGAAGACAAATGCTGTATTATTTCACTTATATGTGGATTCTAAAAGAAATCCAAAACCTGAACTAATAAATAACAAAGAACAGTGGTTGCCAGAGGCAGGGGGATGGGATTAGCAGAAGTAACAAATTTCCAGCTATGAGATAAATAAGTCCTAAGATGTAATGTACACTCTGGCAACAATAATTAGTAACATGTATTGTATTTTTGAGTTTCTAGAAGAGTAAGTCTTAAAAGTTCTCACAAGAGAAAAAAAATTTGTAACTATGTATGGTGCTATGTGTTAACTTATTGTGATAATCACTTTACAAAATATACATATGTCAAATCATTGTGCTAAATATCCACAACTAATACAATGTTATATGTCAATTATATGTCAAGAAACAATTGCATATGAACATCCACAGCAATTTTATTCATAATCATCAAAAAATGAAAGCAATCAAGATATTTTTTATAGGTGAGTGGATAAACTATTGGAATTCCATTCAGTGGAAAATTATACAGTGATTAAAAAAGTCCCCAAAAGACGTGGATGAATCTTAAATGGTTGCTGCCAAGTGCTAGAAGTCTGTCTGAAAAGCCACATTATGTGGCCACTCATATGGTATTCTAGAGAAGGTATTATTTTAGATATGTTAAAAAAGATCAGTGTTTTGGCTGTTGGGGAAAGGTTTGAAAAGGTGAGACACAAGGAATTTTTTATAGTGCTGAAATGAATCTATAAATATTATTTTAGTGAGTTCATAGCACTGTGTGTCTGCCAAAACTCATAAAACTTTATAGCACAAGAACACAATTATAATAAATCATCTGTGAGATTGAAAGACCCCAGGATGGAATTCAGACTTCAACAAGTGAATCTAATTATACTTCAAGTGTTTGAAACAGTCTTATGAGGAAGGGGGAGAAAAGGTGCAGGTTTAAGTAACTTCATAAGATGAGTAGATTCTTTCAACAAAGGGCAAAGAAACTGCATTAAGTACTGTGTTCTACTTGATAGTTATTTCTCATGGGATGTTCATTAAACTTTCTTGTACCATTATTATTTACAAGCTGAACTTAAACAATTAAACAGATGGATTTGGAGGATAGGATTTACAGACAATCAAGGAGACCAGATTAACCCATTGATAATGGATTAGAGTTGGAGATATCAGTGTGAATTCTTGTACAGCTTAATATGGATACAGATGGATTCACTTAAAAATATTTCTAGGTATGTAGATATGTAGATGTGAGCTGAGAAATACATGAAGAAATAGTGAGGAACATACCAATATGTTTCTACTACCATTCCTCAGTAAAAGGAATTAAGGCTTCTTGTGAAAATGACCAGTTATAGGGCCAGGGCAAGAAATTTCCAAGATGAGCCAAGAGCTACTTGAATTACCAAAAAGTAAGCAAGTTTATCATTATTTTTACTGATGGTTACAAAAGTAACTATTTGTGTAAGATAACTGACATAAATTTTCAAAAACAAAAATGCAGAATTCACATGACTTTCCAGATATTTCTTTCTTGCAGTTTCTGCCAAAATCTTACTCCTTAATCTACCCAGATTGTTTCCAGGCCTGCAGGGATACATGTCTATGTGTGTGTGTGTGTGTGTGTGTGTGTGTGTTTTCTCTCTTTCTTATTTTTAGCTTAGAGGAATCTCAATGACAAAGACATTGAGAAACACTGTTCTAGACCATTGTATAAATTCATACTTTCTATAGATTGACATAGGATTGGTAGTAGTCTTTGCAATCTCAATAATCTTGCATGATTATTTTTAGCTTTGGAGTAGAAATTTTGGGCTGCCATATGCTTCATCCTAATAGCCCCTGTTACTTGAAGGATTAAAGTAAATTTCCTATGCTCCATCCCTGACAGCTATTTTCATTGGGTCTGTGGTCAGAGGCAGGTTCTATCTTACTCTACCTCCACAAGCTTCATCCTTGAAATAGGCAGTGCTTGCCCTGGTCTGACCCCAATCTCCCAGTGAGAAATGTATTTTTTTAAAAAAATTTATTTATTTGCACAAAAAGAATTGGGGTGTGGGCCAGAGGTATAGGGGCAGTGAGAAGATTCACCAGAGACAGATTGGATAGCCTAATAAGCTGACTGATGAAGAACTCTGCTGAGGGGAGCAGTGGGCAGGTCAGGAGAGGTCTGCCATATCATGTGGGTCACCTTCCCTGGCTGGGAATTGAACTTACGCTGAAGTATCTTTAGCTTCTTAGTGCTGCGCTTTAACCCATTGTGTCACCAGGGAGGGTCCAGAAATGTATTTTAAGAGTTCTTTATAACCTGGGATTATATAAAAAACATGCTAACCCTGACCCTAATCAATTGTTATGTGTCCTGCAGCCTTTGATGAAAAATGATTCATTGTGCAGTGTGAAAAGATATGTGATCAAACATCATACTTCCCACAATAGAACATGGTCAGAAGATGTAGGTAATCACACTAAATTCACTTTCCTGTGGACAGAGCAAGCACATACAGTTACAGTTCTGGCCATCAATTCAATTGGTACTTCGCTTGCAAACTCTAATTTAACATTCTCGTGGCCTGTGGGCAAAGGTAAGATAAGGTTTTGGTAGTAAATTGCTGTTAATATTTGATCTTTACAGACTCCTCCATTGTAAATAAACTTTCAAGACCTGTGTGTCCCTGAATCTCAAATCTCGTTCATCTTTTCTTTGAAAAATAGTAAAACAGATTGTACTCTGATTATGTAGTATGGCCCCTGAGTTTTCATGTACTAGAACATGGTTGAAATAGTACAATAGTATATAGTGGTATTCTAGTAAATAACACACATATGTAATTCTAGTAAATAACACACTTGACATATATGAATGCAAGTAATTGATCAGACTTCAAAATTACCTTATACTTCATTTGCTATGTGATGAACCCTCTTTCATTAATTTTGACATTTTTGATTAATCAACAAATTAAGAACTACTTTCAATAGGAATTTCTAATCTGGATAATATATTTAAAATATAGCTTCTAAATGGATAATTCAAATTTCCTATACCTCTACTAATCTATGAAGACCTTCCCATGAAATCATTGCTTATTGCTTATGTCTTTTATTTAAATCAGAGTGCTTTCTGCCTTTTAAAAAGTAATTTATATCTTGGCATTATATGAACATTACTGTTGTACTTACAGTGTAAGCTTCTTGCAAGTCCCTTCTTGCAGTACCTGGCACAATGTTTTACACTTTAAATATCTTCAACAAATGTGCTCTAGAAATATTTATTAAACATTGCAATGTGAGAAGTGGTGAGAATTCCAGAGATAAACAATAATGGTCTCGGCATTCAGAGGCAATAGGTGAGACAGATGTTAATAAAGTAACCATACAATTGAATGCCTATTACAGATTGAGATATGTGTTCCCATGAAAGGAATATAATTTCCTAAAAGTAAAGGAAAAAGGAACCAAAATATAGAGTGAAGAGATTTGACTCCCAAGACAGCAGTCTGATCAAGAGTCTTTATGGCACAGGAAAGGAGATGAAGGATTCCATCTTCCCGCAGCAAGAGAAAGTTTGAAGAGAGTTAGGTGTATAATTGTCTTGTACAGTATTCCAGTGGAGGTCACCCTTGACTATTCAAATATCCTGTTTGAATTTTAGTTTCTCCTCATTATGTACTCCTACATATTACATCTCTTTTTTATGACTTAACTATAAAAATGGTTGCCGTATTATATTAATTTGTGTAAATGTCTTCCTTCTCTTCCTGCTCCCCTTTCCAGTAAATTAGATATTCTCAAGGATATTAGCAGATTTTTGTGAATTTTATATTTAAAAATATATTTCCTTCTTTTCCCCTCAGTAAATACCGTGCAGTCACTCAGTGCTTATCCTTTAAATAGCAGTTGTGTGATTCTTTCCTGGATGCTATCACCCAGTGATTACAATCTGATGTATTTTATTATGGAGTGGAAAATTCTTAATGAAGACACTGAAATTAAATGGCTTAGAATCCCCTCATCTTCTAAGAAGTGTTATATTCATGGTATGTTTATTGTACTTTAATGTTTCTTTATGTTTTAATATAGGGCAGATTGTTAATTGAAATAATATAATCAGTTAACAAAAACTTCAAAAATACAGGTTCTGCCAACTTAATCCATGTTATTCTATCACCTTATACAAATATTTATTTAATTTGATCCTTAGGTATTTAAATAACTCATAATGTTTTAATCATTCTTTTTTCTTTTTTTTTAAATTAAGGTAAAGTTTGACACTGCTTTTCTGTTAGGGGTTATAAGTTCCAACTTCAACAAATCAATGATTTCATCCATATTCACCAGCAAAGCCATAATAATCCTCCACTGGGCTCCCTTTTGCCCTTCTCCTACCCTATCAAGATTTTATTACAAAATCTTCTTAAGTTATTCATTTATTTGAGAATGTTTATGTTGCTTACAACTACTGCAACATTTATGGTGGCTTTGCTATCTACTGTAAACTTGTTTTCTAAATTATGTACCAACATATAATGCCACTAACAAGGCATAGGGGTGCCAGTCTGAAGGTTTGAGGATGTGGGACCTGGTAACATAGGTCAGGATAGACCCCTTCAGATAGACTAGTGGCCTCACGAGGTGATTCTAGTACAAGGTGAAAGTGTACAACAAGCATCCCCAAGTCAGAGTAAGGTTTAAGTAGGGTAGCCAGGGAACACCATGAACTTACTGTATGATCTCATCCCAAAGACTCATTCTTCCAAAAATCTAGACTTTAACATCAGTGTAAATAGAAACAAAATCTTGATAGAGAACAAAATTTGATGTGTTCAGGTGGTTAATCCCTATGCTTTTCTTAAAAAAAAAAATCATGTGGTTAAATAAATTAGGCTTCAGAGAGAATTTTATCCTTTGGAGTAATTTTTATATATTAATAGCACTTGTGGGCCTCCCTGGTCACCTAGGGGTTAAGTATCAGCACCATCATGCTATCACCTCTGGGGCCTGAGTTCGATACCTGGCCAGGGTGCTAACCCACATGGTGCAGTGTATTTCAGTAAATCCTCTCTCGCCTGCTGTTCCCCTTACAGTATATTTCAGTAAATCCACCTGTTGTACTCCTACTGTTGTCTTTTGGGAATCCTCTTAACTCCTTTCCCTATTGCACCTCTGTCATAGGTTTTAGGATGCAAAATAAATAAATATAATCTTAAGACATATATTAACAGAACTTCTCTAAGTGATAGATTTCTGATGGATTCATTTTGAACTTCGTTATGGAGGTGCTTGCTTTGATCTAGATCCCTGGATATTGAAAGGAGATCCCTACTCCCTCCTCCTCACCTCCAGTCTTCACTGTATAGGACTTTACAAGACTTTATGTATTCTGTCAGCTTCCTTGGTTGAGGGAACTAAGTATACATAAGTTAAATCCTGTGTAAAGGGAATATTTCTGAATTTGGGATATAGGAGGGGAGGTCAAGCATGCTACCATGGACAGGGAAGGTAAACTACTCATTCACCCTGAACTTCAACAAGTTGGCTATCACTGGAAAAATGCCTTCCAAAAAGTTACACTTTCTACCAGTAGTTAAAATCTGTAATTTATTTGTGAATTATATCATTTCTAGTAGATTTGGGAGTGGTTGTGTGTTTTAGAAATTCCTTTAATCATCAATTTCAGTCTATAAATAACAACTAATTTCTGTTTGGAAATGTAGGAGAGTCACTTAAACATTTTTACAAATAATTCACTTATTAATATTAATTCCATAGGAATGACCTTTAATATACTTTCCTTTTTAGATCACTTTATTCCAATTGAAAGTTATCAGTTCAGTCTTTATCCAGTATTTATGGAAGGAGTGGGAAAACCGAAGATAATTAATAGTTTTAACCAAGGTAACATTTTTATTTTTCGTTTCTTCTTATGCAGATGAGTGGTTTCCTTCTTAGCAATAATTTTTGTAACTGGCTGTTTTCTTCCTGATGGAGTCATGGGAGAGTTCAGAGACCTAACTGGCTGTGTCATGGGGACTCTCCAGTAGGTTTCAAGCTGATAGAAGAATCATTAGGCATAATGTTGAATTTCCATATTGTTAAGTAAAATTTTCACATTCAAGTTGGGTAAAAAGTTGAAATGTGTAATACCATACATCATTGTAAAGATTAATTGGAAAATTGTAATTTTCTGTGAAATTCTTATAAACATACCTACCTTAAACAAGATATTTTATAGTACATATTTATGAGTCATTAAATTGTAATTAACTTTTCTGATTTTTTTTCTCTAAAAATAAAACATGAGGGGCTATATACAGATGGACATAAGTTTTCTAGAACTCTTACATTTCAGATTCATCTTACCATACTTGGTGTATCAGCATTTTGATTTTGCCCTGACTTTTCAAACTGTCTTGAAATCTATACACTCCTGTAATAAAATTCCAAGACAAAAATATTTTACCTGCTTTTTTAAAATTAAAACAATTATTTAAAAAATCTTTCATACATTATTTACCAAATTTAAGTTTAGCACTATTCTAAGCCCAAGATATTGAGCAGGGGATATATAAGTCCTTGCCCTTAGTGAAGCTTATCCTCTAGTACTCTAATGGGAGTAACAAACAATAAAGCAAGTATGTTTTCAATGAAGTCAGGTAGAAAGAAGTTCAATGATGCAAAAGGAAAGTAAGAGGAGGGGGAAAAGTTAAAAATTAATTAGAAATAGGGTTTTCCCTGGTGGCGCGGTGAGCTAAATAGCACAGTACTGCAAGCTAGCCACAGCCACTTCATTGAGAGTTTGAACCCCAGCCCTGAGGTGACCCACATGGCACTACAGGCCTCTTCTATCTCACTTGCTGCTCCACTAAGCAGTGTACTTCCTCGATCTGCCTGTTCTGCACCTCACTCTGTCTCTGTCTCACTGCCCCTGCATCTCTTGCCTGCACCCCAGTTCTGTATGCATAAATAAATAATTTTTTAAAAAAAATTCAATAGAAATAAGTATTTAGTTAGAATGGCTGAAATATTTTCCTCTCTGGAGATATTTGGGTAAGACCTTGCAAGTAAATGGTGGAAGAGCAATTCTGCAAAAGACAGCAAGTGTAGAGAACCTGAAGAGTGAGGTGCTGGGTGGTTTAAGACACAACAAGGAGATAAGTGCTGCTAGATGAACCTGATCAAGATAGTCAGGTGTTGCAGTTGACTTCTCCGGAAGCAGATGCTGAAAGATGCTTAACAACATTAATTATTTGACTCCTATAGCCTAAAAATGCATAGATGAACTGGCAAACAGTCTTTTGAAAACATGTTTTGGAAAATTTCAAGCATAATTCTAAACAAAACAATCATTTTTGTTAATGTGATCACAACTATAATTTTATTTCCCATTCTTTAATTTTTATATTTTAAAGTTGTTATAATTTATGATGAAATAAAAAAATTCCATTATAATTTTTATTATAGAAAGTTATTATCATAAGCTTCTGAGATGTATAAATGGCTTTTCTTTTTCAGATGATATTGCAAAACATCAGAATGATGCAGGTTTATATGTAATTGTGCCAATAATTATTTCCTCTTCAGTCTTATTGTTTGGAACATTGTTAATATCACATCAAAGGTATTGTACTTGATGTCAAGAATCTTTAGCATATTTAAACATTGATTTAAAATCCAAGCTAGAAACATTAAATTATTCTAAATAGTTTTATTTGTAGTTAGTATATCAATAAAGTGACATACAAATAAAAAACCCTTTGAAGAAAGTCACATTTTGTTTTGCTAATATAACATAAACCTCACAAAAGATATTAGTTTTTTAAAAAATATACTCTATATAACGGAAATAACAAACTTATCACAGGAAATGCTCAACAGCATATTATTGGAGGTGAAACAGTGACTTTCAGAGTTATGTATTTTGGATTGAGGATGTTAGTGCAGTCTATGCATTAATCAAAAAGCCCTTTTTAAAAATCAGCACTGTGTGGATACAGTCTGTCTTTTCTGCAATGACCTTAAATTCCTTGGATGACAAATGGGGACCACATGACCCTATACAGAGAACTCCAGACCAATGAGTTTATTTTACAGGTCAAATCTCTACATAAACTTTTGTCTTCTAGCAAATATAAAAAGGAGAGATTTTTAGAATCAGATTTTTATCTTGACTCAAGTGAGCTAACGAGACCTTAAGAAGTAGACTTGTTTCTGAAACTCAGTTGTTGGCCATTTTTAATATTTTGTTTTCTTGCACAGTAACTGGAAAAAATAAATTTTCAATGAATATTGGCTATTTTTACTACTACAGTGATTGTTACTTTGGTCTGGACAGAAGATTGGTGGAAATCTTCATGGGATAACGTGAAAATGAATCTGACACTATTGAAGTATAGCTGGATTTATTTCTACTTTGTACATGCAGTAACTGTTAACATGTTCAATTATATATTCTCTAATTCTAATGTCTTGTTTATCCTTTGTAGAATGAAAAAACTGTTTTGGGAAGATGTTCCAAACCCCAAGAATTGTTCCTGGGCACAAGGACTTAATTTTCAGAAGGTCCCTTTTTCAGTTTTTTTCTTACCCTAAAATATATGATTGGTTATTGGATTCTATGTGCCTTCTAGAGCTTTGAACATTTTTAAGAGTTAAAAGTTCTCATTTAGTCTATTCACTTTAATGTGATTCTATTTAATCTATAATATATTTTCAAGAAGAACAGGATGCAGGGATCTAAAATGAGGACAAAACAAAATTCAGTAGGTAATACAGATTTTTGTTAACATGAGAGTTAACAATGGATATGTATAAGATAAATGTCAAAATAATAAGAGTCAAATCTGATGGGGAATGGATATTTGGTACATTTTTGGGTACAAATGAGTGTCATAGGCAAAAACCTAGAATCATTATTTTTGATCCCAATAATTATTTCCACAATTATTTAAATCAATTAAAAATCTATACAAATAATCCTGTCCTCAAAAGCTACAATCTGAAAAATATAGTTATTATACTAAAAGTTTATTTTATACAGACAGTTCCTTTATTTATGAAATAAACTAAAATATTTCATGAAACAATTACTCATTAAGAGTAAAATAATTTGTACTTAACATCTACAATAGACTTTCTCAAAAAGTTCTGCAGTTTAATTAATGTTTTACCAGTTGTTATTATTTTTCTCAGAATAAGGCTGATTTCCATTCATAAAATTGGGAAACAGAACTTAGTTTTCATGTCAAAATATCTACAAAATATTTTAAATAATAACCCATACAGAAGTTATAATGCAGCCTAATAATTGCAGCTTAATCATTGGTCACTGAGGGTATTTGTAATTGGTTTCCTTTTAGCTACAAAATAAAGTCCTTTTCAGCTTATACTCAATGACTTCTCTCTATACTCTACTACCAGCCTACATATTCAATTTTTTTTATCCCCATGGGTCTTGATCATCCCTTGCTATTCTATTCCACCTCTGCACACCCACCTATCAATGGAGACCTTTCTGTCTAAGGCTCTTCTTTTCTGAGATCTCTTTTAGCAAATGTAGTTCAGAAACATTTCTCTCCCCTCTTAGTTCCCAGAGTATTTAATTTATTGTGAAATATACCTCAAATTCAAGGGCTGTGTTTTATTCATGGGAATATTTGTTGAACACCCCTTGCTGATATAGCATTCAAAGTGTTGAAGTAGGATTCATGGAAGCATTGCTGGTAATCATAAAATCAGTATCCATTTATTTATGTTTAATTCACTGAAATAAAATCTCATACATACATTAAGATTTACTTAATTTTTAGTGTCCTTTTCTATAAAATGAAGATGCCTTCTGGGATAAGTACTTGTCTCCATTTTATAGAAGTGACAAATTGAACCTGGTAGTGGTTAGGTAACTTGTGTAAAGCCAAACTTAGCTTACCAATTTATTTAACTTCAAAGCCTGTTTTATTGATAATTGTTCTTTATAACAGAGATGTTCAATTACTTTCTAACCATGACTCATAGTATGCAATGTATTTTCTGTTGCAACCCAATACGTGCATAGATGCAGTTTTGCAAAATGAAACAAATGATGCTGAAAACCCTTTTATTATTTGCATTCCTCTCTGTTTTCAAAATTCTATTTCAGTTTTTAAAAATAAAGATCACGGCCCACTAAATTAATGTCACATAATAACTGACCTGTAATTCACAATCGGAAAAACACTGCTTTATAACTTATTAATGAATGAACACATATGTAGTATTGTGGACATATCAATGAGAAGGTGAGTTGCAGTATTTCAGCATGAGATTACTGTATCCTCAAACAAGGCAGCAGTGTAGTTTTTACAAATGATCATAGCCTTTATAGAAATTTCTTTGAGTCTAACCAGCCCTACACTTCATCACTTATGTCTTTGCTCATTATAAGCCACAGAGTCCCTTAACAGTTGATGATTTTTTCAGTAGTAAAATATTTATTCTTCTCTCCCTTCCAGTCTCTTCCATTCTGAATTTACATGGTGACATTTATTGTAGTTACGACGTCATTTCAGCGATATAGTATTATCATTCATTTAGGAATGCATTTACATTTACTTATATGTAAATCTAGCTCATTGCTAGACTTTGGGAAAACAAAATTTTGAAAAATACTCCTTATGATCTAGGAAATAAATTGGTGAGGTCATAGTAACTGGGTTTAAACAGATATTAAGAAGGTACCTTCTTTTCTGTCTCCAAAATATTAATTTTTTAAAAAATTCAATAATTTATTGATCTATTTATATAGGGGAAATTTATTGGATATCTATCCAGTATCAGTCACTGTGCTAATGCCCAGTAGAAAGAACTTCTGAGGTTCAGTCTAGTGAGGAAGATGAGTATTCGTTAATTTATAATGGAAACAACTAATACTGTATAATAGAATATACATTATTTGACACTATCATAGCAATGTTACAAATCATAATTGTAAGCTGCATTACAAATAATAATTTTAAATGAGGGGAGCTAGCTTGCTAAGAGTTCAGTGCAGGTGGGGAGGGTGAGCATGTAGAGATGGGAAAGCAATCTATGAGCTAAGGTCTGGAAGATGAATAGTCACTGACTAGATTTTGTGTCAGAAGACTAGAGAATAGGCCAGGCCACCTACAGATATAAAGCCATGTGGACAAAAGGACCTTCACATTCACAAACCGGAAATAGGGAGCAGAGACAGTAAAGAGTAAGGAACATTTTTTCTTAAATTTGAGGACTTTTTTTTTAACATGAGGCTTCTTTGGTAAAAAATATAAATTTTGCCTCTAACATTTTATGGACACACACTGTGGGTATGTATATTAATGGAGGGAAAACCCATCTTATTGCCTCTGTAATTGAAGTTAAAACATTCTCTCTTCATGAGATTAAGCTCTGATATTCCTCCCATGTACCACTATGGTTTTTACCACAGTGATGTTTACCTGGACAGGAAAGTGATCAGGCCTACCTCAACAAAAAGAAGTCTGAATTTGTACCAAATAACTGTTCCCTTTTCCAAAAAATGCCTGGTTCACAGGAACCAGTCAGTGGATGTAGGTGGAATCAGTGAGTGTTTGTAGACTATCCCACTGCCTCAAATATGCTTTCTGAAGATAATACTGCAGCAGATCAGCTGGAAAGCAGGATAAAATATCACATTTCCTGAGGTTCTGGTTAATTAAAAGTATAAACTTTTTAATATATCTATAATAGGGCTGAATATCTTTAATTCTAAGATTTTTTTTTTGAGGTAACTGGTTTCCTATACTGTGTATGATCAGAGGTATTTATATTTTACCTGTACATATATCTGACTTCATAATCTCATTAGATGTTCTTGATGTGTAACTAGGTCTCATGATGTTTAGTTTATTACCAGGGCTAGATAGATAAACAAGTAACCCACTTAGTAATAAATTAGTTTGGGCATAACAGAAATACATGCAGAGTGAAGAAGAATATAAATTCAACTATTTTAAAAAGCTCCAAAGTTCAATTATATCCTCTTTCTGCTTTAATCTTCAAAGTAAAGAACATCACTTTTTCAGTGAAAAATAATACAGTATAGTTCATGTTTTATTACTAATGAACACAAAGCAAATTTTTTTATTTGCTCTGTGGTTTTGTATTTATGTAATTCGTTCATAGACCTAATCATATTTTCTGCTGACAAAAAAGAGGCACAGAGTGGTTCAGTAGCTTGTTTTATAAAATCCTGTTCATATGAAAAACTTGGTTCAAGCCTAAGTTCACTGACTCAACTGATAACCTCCCATTAGTTCTATATTAACAATGTATTCTCCATTTAAATTCTTATCTTTTTGCTTTCTGAGTGATTTTTGTATTTTGGTTTCTTATTTTGTTTTATTTTATCTGAACAGAGAACGGACATTCTTTGAAGTCTAATCATGATCACTACAGATGAACCCAATATACCAACTTCCCAACATTCTATAGCGTATTAGAAGATTTTTACATTTTGAAGAAGGGGAGAAAATTTTTTTAAAAATTGGTTGAACTATTGAGAAGTAAAGTATGGTGGGTTATGTTGATTTAGAACTTAAAATTGATGGGTAAATTTGGGGTCAAGATAGAGGTCTGAGTCTAATTTATTTAGGATTATGATTACTTTTCAGTTCACCTAAATTTAAAAATTAGTATTCATGATATCTAGTTTTCAATTTATCATTTATATGGACATATAACATAACATATAATCATTAAAAACTCAATGATTATTCCTACTGCCACATATCTATGCAATATCATCAAATAGATCATAAACAGTGCTGTCACTAGGCAAAAACTACAGCTGTTGATACAGTTTTGCAAGTATAATCATTAATCACTGAACACAGTAAAAGTAATGTTTATATTTTAATTTTCACCATTTTCCATTTTA
Organism: Condylura cristata; assembly: GCF_000260355.1. NCBI lineage: Eukaryota > Metazoa > Chordata > Mammalia > Eulipotyphla > Talpidae > Condylura > Condylura cristata. The sequence continues at coordinate 38,365,341 of NW_004567109.1, forward strand.
TATTCATTGGTAGACATCTCATCACATAAACTGACCTACTTTTGAATGTCCTGTAGCTTTTATGTCTGTCTAAATTTGGTCAGTCTGGGAACTTCAATTCTCAGGAGCCTTAAAAATGGCTTAAGTGCTAACTTCAATTTCAGTTCAAAGAAAGTCAGAAGTTGTGGTTTTGTACTGGTCATAAGCCAGGGGTAGTTATAATTCATATCAGGATGACCCAACATATTCAGGTCAGACTGACTAGATCAGAAAGGCACATTGGTCTCCAATCCAATATTTTTGTGGAATTCTTGCCTAAATCTAGTTTATTTTTTCTGAGCCACCCAAACTAAACCAAAGACTTTGTTTGATACTCTCATATCATGTTCAGAATTAGGCTATATATGGATCACTTATACTTATGTTTTGTTCATAGTTTTGTTGCAATCTTAAGTAATAACACAAAATCCGAAAGAACTTTGACTATTAACAGATGTTACTGGAATGTGAAATCCAAGTGTAAAATTTTGAAAGGATTTTCTTTAATTTATAACAGATGAATGCATACTTAATATGCACCAAGATTTTGCTAAGATCTCAAAAAATTAGGTGCATATAATGATTGAAAATGATTTTTAATATGCATACTTTCAATAAAGATTTTTGATGCATTGAAAAAGGTATATTTCAATAGTATATGGATGTTTTATTCCTTTTTATTAGTGAAGTCTGCTACCTGAATGTATTTGAGAACATGTAAAACTGTAGGTATCAATAAGTAGTCACCAATTACGAAGTTTTTGAGGGCATGAATTGTGTAAAACATATCATTTAAAGAAAATATTTGAGACTGACTGCATGCTATGTGCTGTTTGTGTGTATTCTTTGTTTTCAAAGTTGGTCTTTTATTTGATGATCATTTAAATTTCATTTAAATTTTAAGAAATTTGAGACATAGTGAGTTTACAAATAAATAAAATGAACAAGCAAATATTTGAAAGAAACTATAAATCTAATTTATAGATTTCTTTTAGAAAGAAAAAAGGCACAGTTTTCTCTTTGTATATTATACTCATAAATAAAAGATCGTGTTAATATGGTTATTTGTCATCATGCAGTATTTTCATATCTACATGTCCATTGCACTAATATACTAGTGTATGTTATGTTTATTATTTTATGATTATAGTCACCAATATTTCACATAAGTTAAAAACTATACAAAATTAATTGTGTTTTTATTTGAAATATATTTACCACTTTGAAGAATAGTTGGCTATATCATTATTTCAGCAATAAATTTGAATTCACTCATTAGTTTAAAAGTTGTAAAATTCAAAAGGTCAGTTACTTGTATGATGAAAAAATTGAACACATTTCTCTATAACTTCATTTAGTTGTGATTTTTCAATGTGATGTATCCATAGTATTCTTTATTTTACATTTATTTTCTCAATATGTTTATGCTGTATGAGTTGAGCTTTTTGCACACAAATTATTGATTTGTGGCTGTTTGCAGGATTTTTTTGTGTGTGATGTAACCACCATACTTATAAAAAATATGATGTGCATTTGTTTGTGTCTTTGTCTTCATTCCACATGTCTCATACTATGTATTCTTATATGAAGTTATTTAGAAAGAATAGTAATTTTAAAATTTGTGTTCCTTTAACCTTCATTGTTTTCAACAAGTAGTCGTTAGTTCTTATTTTCATAGTCTTAAACATTCTTAGTGTGTTATAAAGCAGTTAACTTCTTAACATTTGTAACAAATATTTTACCTTTACAATATATCTCATATCATGCAGCAGTTATTTTAACTATCTTTTAACAACATTTGATTTCAATTACTTTTTTTATTTGGGAATTAAAGATTTTGTTTGTGAGACTATATAAAATATTATATGAGAATATGTATGAGATAGGAATATGTCAAAAGGCAAGACTTTCCAATGACAATAACTATAATAATTTCTATTGAGAGCTAAGTACTTTCAGACACTATCAAATTTATTTCTTACCACAATACCATGAAATAAATATTGAACACTTTGTAAGAAATTGAAAGACAAGGAAGTTAATGTACTTGTCCATAGTCACAGAATGGGACTCAAATCTTAATTCACATCCACTTTTAGAACCTTACCTTAGACGGCCTTTCCCATATGAATTTTGGTATATTTCAGTCCAAAACCAATTAATTTGTGGTTAAATTATGTCCTTTATTACTAACCTTTCACACTTTCATTTCAGCAAGCATATGATAGTAAAGCAAAAGCAAAAAAAAAAAAAAATTAATACAATCTAGCATTAATATGTCTTTTCTTTTAGCCAGAAACGTTTGAGCATCTTTTTATCAAGCATACAGGATCAGTGACATTTGGTCCTCTTCTTTTGGAGCCTGAAGCCATTTCAGAAGATATCAGTGTTGATACGTCATGGAAATGTCCAGATGAGATGGTGCCAGCAGCTATGGTCTCTCTACTTTTGACAACTCCAGATCTTGAAAAGGGTTCTGTTTGTATTAGTGAACAACATACCAGTGCTAAATTTGCTGAGGCTGAGAGCACTGAGATAACCTGTGAAGATGAAAGCAGGATACAACCCTCTGTTAAATATGCCACTCTGGTCAGCAACTCCAAATCAAGTGAAACTGATGAAGAGCAAGGGCTTATAAATAGTTCAGTCAGCAAGTGCTTCTCTAGCAAAAGTTCTCTGTCAAAGGATTCCTTCTCTAATAGCTCATGGGAGATAGAAGCCCAGGCATTTTTTATACTATCAGGTCAGCATCCCAATATAATATCCCCACACCTTACATTCTCAGAAGGATTGGAGGAACTTTTGAAATTTGAGGGAGATTTCCCTGAAGAAAATAATGATGAAAAGTCTGTCTATTACTTAGGGGTCACTTCAATTAAAAAGAGAGAGAGTGGTATGTTTTTGACTAATGAGTCAAGAGTATTATGCCCATTCCCAGCCCATTGCTTATTCACTGACATCAGGATCCTACAGGACAGTTGCTCACACCTTGTAGAAAATAACTTCAACTTAGGAACTTCTGGTCAGAAGACTTTTGTATCTTATGTGCCTCAATTTCAGACTTGCTCCACTCAGACTCAGAAGATAATGGAGAACAAGATGTGTGACCTAACTGTTTAAATTTTCAGGGAATAGCTCAGATTTATGTTAGGATGAATCTTATGAAGTGTAAAGTTTTCTCTATAGTAATAGATAGAGAAAAGAAAATGGTCCAACTCAATAATTATTGTCTGAATACTAATAATATCTTTTTGTTTTGCTGAACAATACAAAGAAAAATGGGAGGAAGACTACTAGCCAAGCAATGTAGATTGACTCTTCTTATGATTGTATTAACATGTTACAGTAAGAAAATCCCCAATGGTTCAGCTAGAAATAAGTCCAACAAATATCCTTTGTGAACATTAGATGCGTATAGAAGAAGCTTATCTTTTGAATTATACTGACATCTGAAAGAAGACTTCAGACTAATGCTTGTGCAGTGTAATTGTTATTTCAAGGGTATGGTGGTTTTGCCTTGAGTTGTTTTTGTTTTACACTGATTTAAACACACACATGTACTCACCACACACACTAATACCTAATGGGCAGCCTTGTGCATTTTAAAAGTATGTGATGTATTTGTACTTTGTGCTACTAGACTTCGTGATTTTAAGATTTTTTTCAACTTAACAGACTTGCCTTGAGCACTTACTCTGCAGTAGGTATTCAACTAAGTGTGGTAGGTAAATAAAATTTAACCCTAGGGGGATATACTTGTCTAGGGGATATACTTGAAGGGTGACAAACAAGCTAGTCTTTATCAAGACTAAGATATGTTCCAGGGAATGAAGCCACCTATTAGAATGGCAATACCCAGGACAAGTATTTTGATGACAACACAAATACTTTTGAAAATAAAATGTCTGACTTGATTCTTCTCTGAAAAATACATGGAAATGGTCACTTTCTGATAGTTAAATTCCCAGATGTCACTGTATCTCTCTGGACTCATTGTGTTCCTCTGTCCTCACTGCTTATACACTGTTTTTTCCCTCATTGAGCATCTTCTCTCTATAAACCAACCACTGTGCCAATACTTTCCATATTTTAACTCAGTTATTAAAATGTACAAGTCATGCTACTGCTATAGTAATTTACCAAGGGTCACAAAGTTAGTGGGTGGATGGTGAAATTGTAATTTTTTTTTATTACTAGTGATTTTTTAAGCTATATTTTAACCTACATTGCCATCCATAAAAAAAGACTTCAATAAAATTTAAGTAATGTGGTATAAGTGAGGATTACTTAGATGTAATTTTTACCTTTAAACTTGAATGTTCATTTATTAAGCTTTTGGTATAGCAAAAAAAAAACGACAGCACATTGGACACAGGCTTGGAGGAATAGATGTTCAATGCCCATAAGTAAGAATTTCAATATTATCAGTATCATTAAAGTAAATACTTCAGTTCCCACAAATATACTTATGGGTAGCTAAATTCACCAGACTGAGGAGATGCTGCTGGTTTTACTCTTACCCTAAATTAAAGCCCTACACTCCATCTCTCTGCCAGTTGTGGTCATACGACATGACCAGTTTTAAGTGATAAAGATCTCAGACTCCCATTGATAAATATTTTTCACAGTTCATGGTCAATCACTTCTTAGAAATCAAAAAAGCTGTTTCATGTCTTAAATATTGTTGTATGTCTCAAGATCTCATTCAACTGATGAGGTTTTTTTTTTTTTTTAAAGATTTATTTATTTACTTGTACAGAACTGGGGTACAGGCCAGAAATGCGGAGGGTGAGAGGAGTCACCAGAGACAGAGCGGGGAGCAGAACAGGCAGATCGACGAAATACACTGCTGAGGGGAGCAGCGGGTGGGTCAGGGGAGGTCTGCCTCGCCATGTGGTCACCTCCCGGGCAGGCGGGGATCGAACTCATGCGGAACTGGCTTTAGTTTCTTAGTGCTGTGCTTTAACCCGCTGCGCCACCAGGGAGGGCCCCCAACTGATGAGGTTTTATAGGAGAAAAGTAGAGAGCTCATACCAACTCACTAAATAATTATTGTGGTATGAGAAGCCTGACTTCTATGTAAAGATAGAGGAAAAAAATTCACTGAGTTTCAAGTGGCTTATAGATTCAAAAATTATTACATGTATGGGACTTTTGGTAGAAATGATCATTATTTTTAATACTGCTTATAGAAAATAGATACTAGAGGGTACAGTATAGAAAAGAGAGTATAATTTTGCCTCACTTTAAATATAATCAAAGATTAAACACCAAGCATATCCTCTCAGATGCAACAGTCTCTTGTCGTCTGAGAATGAGAACAGGTAAGAAAACTGATAGATGCTTCAACAGCATAAGATTTCACAATGCTCTGTGTACGCTGCAATGAATTTAGAACTCCCAGGACCACTGTGGTGTGCTGCTAGTCTGAGTTAAAAGAAATATAGTGGTGGCACATTAGTCTGAGATCATTGCTACCATCTCTAGTGGTGCAACTCTAGTTCCCAAGACAAGCAAATAAAAACACTTCAGAATAACTAAAATCTCTAAAGACTTACAGAGAGGCTTGAGGGTGTAGTTTGACCTGTATGTATACACTTAGGTCAGATTTACTGCCAGTGTGCTAAGACTGATTTCATTTTTATAAGTTAGTTCTTACTATAAGTTTGTATCTTACTATATATTACTGGGTAATTGTAGAAATTACTATTAGTGTGAGTCATTAAAATTTAGACTGTCTTGTACTTCAGAATGGTCAGACATTTTTTCATTTCCTTCCTCAAACTTTTCTAAGAAAAACTTTAAGAGAGACAGGAGCTAAAATATACTTTTGAAACATTTCAACTTGGGATAAATATGGAATTTTGATGATCTGATTTAAAGGCCTTATATAGCAACATAAGCTGCTAATCAGTTTCTTTAATCTAGACTTCATGAAAAGAAAATTAGAAAATAATAATTTGGTGATGACTTCAGTGTAAACAGATTGAGGATAAGTCATTTGTTAGGATTAATGAGATGATAATTTTCTGAGCTTAATTCCCCTGAGAACAAAGGTGAAGGCAAATAAATTAAGGCATACATTATCAGTGAGAGTAGAGGCCTCCTATGAGGTCTTGTTTTCCAGCTAGAGATGAATTACAAATCCACAAGAAGAAGATGAACAGTTAATCTTTCATTCTTAAAATCAATCTCAAGTAGTAAAAACACTTGGATGAAATTCCCAAATCAGTGGGTGATCCTGGACCTAGAATAAGATTTTATAACATTCTTCTACTTCCTCTTATCCCTTACCAAAAAAACCCACTCCCTCTTTCCAAATATCAGACATATGGTCATGTGCCCTTAGGAACACCCATTTCATCTACTCAAAGATGAGGGAAGATAAAGTTGCTCCCCAAATTGATACCAGATTCCAAAACATCTTTGGCTGGGGCAGGATCCAGTTAGGCTGTCGGAACTGGGCCTGGGGCTTACACGTGGACTTGAAGAATGCACTTGATGGACTAAGACACACTGGAAATGCAAAGCTCCGTGTCTCCCAAACATGGATGAAAAAAAGACCTCTCCTTCAGTTATTTCCTATAGTCCTTAAATGTGTCCTACTTTTCATCTTTCAAGGTGCACCTTCATAGTTCCTTGAACAAACTCTTCTCAAATTTTAAAACACAGAAGTGTTTACTAAGATTCAAAGAAGCTGCATTTGCGAAAAATATTAAGCATAGTTACCAAAAAAGGTGAAAATATTTATAAAATTTTACTTTCCATTGAACAACTGATTTAAAACAAAAAAACCTCCTGTGCTGAAACATGACTTGGGGTAGCAGCTTAGAAGACACAGGTCTGTACTAGAACTGGGGTATTGGTATATGTATTTGCATGAGCAGCAATAAATGCTTTCTGTTGGGTTTTTCTACTGAATGACTATTTTTATATGAAGTTTATTAACGCTTATTTTGGAGAGCTGCTGAAGATGTCTATTTTTCAAAATTGAGTACGCTTAAGATACATAGCATTAAATTCAATTTTGTAAGGATCTTCAACAGGATATTTTAAATATAACATGTTCATTCAAATAACCTGGAGTGAGAAAGAATTTGGAAGCTATTTTATTTTGTAGTGAGGTACTTATAAACTGTCCTTTTAAAACTTGTCATTACATATTCAGCATACAGTTTACACTTTGTCTTAGTTGCCACTGGTATTTTAATAGATAAACACAAATGCTGACATATGTACCACTAATTGTTTGATAAAATTTAATTATCCTAATTCTCCAGTATATTCTTAAAATTATGAAGTTGTATAAATTATGACTGAATATTTTTATCATTATGAATCATAAGCAATGTCAGAATTTTGAGAAGGAAAGTACAAATGGAATTATTATAAATTTAAGTTATTTTAGGTTGTACTACTGTCAGCAAATATTTGAATATTTAAAAAGTAACCTTTGTAGTTTATGAAAATAAACAGAACTTTTTTATCCATCCTTAGCCTTCGTGTCTTCAAAATTCTTACAAACATAATGACTTATTTTGCTCTTGGGAATGGTTTGAAGACATCTTAGGTTCCAGTAGCTCCTTTGCTCTCTGGCACCTACTCGGTAGATCTTGCTACTGAGATCTCCTTGCTGGTATTATAATCGTCAGTGATAAAAATTACTCATTTTTATCATCAATAATTTTTATTTGGATTCTTTTGTTCCCTAAGAAATTTTGTTTTATAGTGATTTGTGAGCACTTGCTCCTTAGGTTTCCAGATATTTAACTTTTTAACCACTTTAGGACTAGTGTCCAAATACATTCCTTTTCTTACTTTTAATTTTCAAATGTAATAAAACAAATGTGCACAGGAAAAATTTCAAATATTATAGACAACTATGTTGAGGTTGAAAACTAAGCTCCTACTCCTGACCCAGCAGGCAAGTTTGGGAGGTTGGAATAGATAAAAGAATGGCTAAGAAGGCCTTGGGAACAACCCCAGAAAACTGCTCACCTTGTCCAGAAGAACCAATCCCACTCCAGAAATGCAAAAGCAGAGGCCAGGACATATTTCTGTGTCAAAGGCCAGCACTGGGGACCACACATCTGAGCAGATAACTGGTGCAAACTGGTGCCCCAAGTTTGGAAGCCCAGAAAAACAATAAAAGAGCCTCAAATCCTCCTTCATGCACAGATTTCCCCCATCCCACCCACAGCTGCCCTTAGGAGTGTATTTCAGTAAATCCACCTATTCTGTTCTCTACTCTGTCTCTGGTGAATCTGTCACCCCATGCCTCTGGCTTCACCCTCATCTTTTCCCCACAATGAAACATAAAAAAATATGTCTCTACTCTCAGCTTTCAGTTTCTATTCCCCAAAATAACCTGTTGCTATTATACTAGATCTTTTCAAAATATGTAGAGTTGGGATCATCTTTTGCTTGTGATTATAAAATTTTCCTTAATCTTTCTCTTAAAATAGCTCGGTGACATTTTCATTAAACTCAACTATACTTGATTTTTCTAATGATTGCACAGTATTTTGTTTATCAAAATATGATTTACATAAACAGTTCACAATTGGTGAATATTTAGGTTTGCAATTTTATTATCTCGAGTAATACTGGTATGTACATTCTTGTACATAATTATATCCTGAATAATTTTCAAATCTACTTGTCAGGAACCTTGTCAGTTTCAATTGTCAGAAATTAATACCAGTTCTCTTTAGTATTCTTTAATAATTTAATGAATAAATTGAACATATTTTTGTGTTTATAAGATATTTGCTTTTTGCTTGTATTAATGCCTAATTTTATTGATTTAAATTATCTTAATATATGTAACCTATTCTTCTTAATTGAATTGTTTGACTTATATACTGTAAAGTGCACAACCTTCATGTATAACTTAATGAATTTTTACATATTTTCCCATGAAAATTTTCCCTATGAGTGAAATTGCTGAATAGGTTTTTTAGCTCTGGACTGAATTAAAAAAGGAAAACAAAAAGCTGTCTGAGAATTCCTATTTTTAGGTTTGCATCCATGTATATGTTTACCCTCAGATTTTCATTTACATGAAGTTTGGTCTAGAATTCATGGTGGTGGTTCAGAAAAACATAAGTAGATTGTTTAACTAAGAGTCCCAGACTGATTGTGTCTTTAAGATGCATCACAGAAGCAATGGCAGATGATGGTGTTTGGGGAGGTGTCTGGGGAAATCTACCTACAGTCCAGACCCGAAGACTTCAAAATTTCAAGGAGCATACAACCACTGTCAAAATCACACAAGGACACAAGTTCCATTAGTGAGTCAGCTGGAACAATAGATGACAGTATTAGAAAGATAAAGATGGTAAAATCAACACAATACCAAGGGGGCTTTGGGGTGTGGTGGTTGTGGTGGGAGAGGATGGAAAAGGCTTGGTTTTTAGTCAGTATTGAACTGCTGAATCAATCCTGTGGTTCTCTACTTTGAACTCCTACAAGAGATACTTTTCCCCCTGTCATTTAAGCCATTTTAGTTGGCTATTTTACTTATAGCTGAAAGCATTTCAACTGATACAGAGATTAAAAAAAATTGACTTGGGATGACTGTAATCACAAAAATAGCAATACAATGAGATTAATTTACAGAAGGTTGATGTTTATTTTGTTTCTGGTGTTGGAAAACTAGCCCTATGAGACTGAAAATTTTTTAGAAAGGACCAGTTCTCAGGTTGAAAAACACATCATCATAAAGGTGACACAAATCTTTAACTCAGATAAAACTGAAGAATATTTAGTATATTTATTTTCTTCTTTTAGAAATAATGGGTGGCATTCACATTTTTCTTTGCTTAGATTACCAATCATAACAGCAAAGACAAAGAAGTTGCTCAGGCCCCAGGGGCATTTTTCACTCCCAGTTGTAGTTTTTTTTTTTTTTTGACTCAACAATCTGGCTCCCTTTGTTGTGCTGATTTTAATTTCAAGAGCTCTCCTGCAGCTACATTTCACAGTGAAACAGTGCCCACGTGTAACAAATGTTGCCGTAGTCCTGCAAGCAATAAGGAGTAAAACCTCTAAGAAAGAAGCTTCACATGGATAACACTGATGGAAACTATCAACAGCTGATGGAGGTGGAGGTAGAGCTATATTGACAGATGAAATTTCACACAGACTATATTGATAACACACAGATATGTGATGAAGAATACATATGTATATATAGATAGTATACATAGATATTTATATATGTATTTAAAGCAAAGCATATATATATTATTGATACGTATATCTCTAACGGTAGTCCTTAAGAGTTCAGTAAATGTATACTGAGCCTATCTTTATAAATATCTCTTAGTAACCATTTTGTCTGTAGCTTCAAAACCTGTTATTTTTAAGGCAATGTTATTTCAAGGGAAGGCTTTCAGGGAAAAAATTTTTAATCTGTAATGTTTAACAATTGTTTTAATGAAACTATGCCAGATTCTTAAATTTCTTAAGCTAGCCAGATGTTGAAGTTTCCACTGCAGGGCCTTTAACCCTTTGCAGGAAAGGGATGACACTTGGCCAGGGAATTTGACTACATCATCTCTCTTACTTATAACAATATCTAACACCTCATCCTATTATTTCCATCTTCTGAGTCTCCTAAATGTAGCCATGTTTCAAACCCCTCTATCACTATTCTAATCCAGGCTCCCATGATATCTTACTAGATGATGGCAACTGTCTGTTTACTTCATGCATTTGGGTGAGTGTGCAATAATATGGTAGAGTTTTGTTTTGCATTTGGTAATTATTTCTTGGTATTGTATAAGTTAAGGGTATCTGTATTAGATTTTTATTGTGTGTAACAAGTCATAAATTTAGTAGCTGAAAACATTTTATTATATTTTTTGTAAGTCTGCAGTCTTGGGGATGCTTAGTCGGGTCCTTTACGTAGAGACTCACAAAGTTGCTAGCAAGACTGGTGTGGCGTCTAGCTGATGTTTAAAGTCCTCTTCACAGCTCATATGATAATTTGCAATTTATTTTCTTGTGGCTATGGAATTCATGGTGGTGTGTTTATGCAGTTCCTTCAAGGGAGAGAGGGATACCCTGCTGCTATGGGTTGCTGATCCTTATATACTACTTTATAAATGGCTCTTTGAGGAACTGAGTCAATTCAGGATAATTTACTTTTTCATTATTCAACTGACCAGGGACTTCACTTACATTTAAAGTAATTCCTTCACTGTTATTATAAGCTAGTTACAGAAGACAGACTTTGTAAAGGCAGGAGTAATAAGGGTCAGAAATCAAGGGAGACCATCTTAGTATTCTGCCTATCACACTGCCTATTTTTGTCCCCTGTATATAGCTGACCCAGGTAGATTTATTTGTCCATGAATAAATTACTTTCTCCATGAATGTCACTTTATTTTAACCATAGATGTGTGGGTCTGTACCTGGATACTGTTCTATTAATTTGTTATGCCAATATTCATACTGTTTAATAAATGTAACTTCACTATTAATCTTATATCTACTAGTTTAAACCTCTGTTTTGTTCTTCCACAATATTGCATTAATTACTCTTTGTTCTTCACATTTCCATAATTAACAAAGGGTCTGTAGATCTTTTTGGATGTTCTATATGCCATTTATGAATGAGTTTCATTTGTTCGGATATAATTTTTTCAAAAGTTATTTTTTCTCATATTTCACTTTTCAAGAATAAATATGTCGGGGCAAACTATTTTACTGAAAAAAGTTTGGGGAAATGCATAATTATTTCCTTAACATGCATTTTAAAAAAGTAAATTCTAGGTAAAAGAGCATATATTTAAAAACATCATTGAATCTTTCTCTAGAAAGTTTGCATCAATTTACATTCAATGCAGCAATGTTTGTGAGAAGGTCTGGCTATCTAACCTTTCACTAATACTGGTTATTATCATTCTTTTAAAAGCTTACCCAAGATTTTATTATGCGATATTGGGCCAAGAATCCGATATATCAGTAAGTTAAGTATGTATGAATGTTATCAAAACAGTTGATTTTCCATTACTGTTATTTCCAGTTAATGTAGGAGAGCAGTTAAGAAGGCTCAGCAGTTGTCCCCGCTCATTCAGTGGCCTGAGCGGTGGGTGCTGCAGACTAGTCTTGGTGGCAGCTGATGCTCCAGTCCTCAGGAGGGGACTACTGAATCACTCCGCATCTCTGGCACCTCCATGTCTTTAGCCCAGCCTCCCTGCCCTGCGGAGTAAGAGTAAATCTGGAGCTAGAGTAGTCCATTAACTCTGAATTTCCTCCTTGGCCACATGAGCCTGCTCTTCCTCTTCATTGGATACTGGACCTCAGTGGAAATAGGGCCTCCACACTTTGCTGGGTCGCAGGCGCCCTTGGGAAAGAGAGCCACGCATGCGCAGACCTTCCTGTCAGCGTGCTTCACGGTAGAACCTCCCGCTTGTTGCTGGGGTGGTGAGGCCCACAGAATGCGAAAGAGAACCGTGCGGCCCAGGACAAAGAGAGGCAGGTTAACGTAAGACGCCTCTCTAAGAGGCCGGTGGAGTCAGTGACCACTGAAAGCTGTGGCTTCCGGAAGGCTGTCTGCATCTGAGTAGTTACGGTCCCGTGGAGTGAAGTAACCAAAAAAGAAGTGGCTCGGGTAGTGCAAGCTTATGCCACAACTCGCTGACCTGTGTTTCTCGACAGTTTGACACTGACTTCAATCAGGTTTTTCAGTGGCACCGATGGCACACGCTACTAGCAGAAACTTCTCTCGGTTTCTCTTCAGATTTTTTTTTTTTTAAAGATTTACTTATTTATGCTTATGGAACTGGGGTACAGGCCAGAGATGTGGAGGGCGAGAGGATTCACCAGAGACAGAGTGGGGAGCAGAACAGGCAGATCCACTGAAGTACACTGCTGAGGGGAGCTGCAGGCAGATCAGGAGAGGTCTGCGGTGCCATGTGTGGCGGGGAATGGAACTCTTGCCACAGGTGGCTTCATAATGCGGTGCTTTAACCCGTTGCGCTGCCAGGGAGAGCCTCTCTTCAGATTTTAAAGGTAGATGCCAAGACTTTTCTAGTTGTAGAATGACTGTCTCATTTGGAAGTCAAGGTTGGTGCCATCTAAGTGGGTTCCTGCGGCAAGGTTTTGAGGACATCCCACCTCTTCATTTTCTGAACATGGAGGACTCCACAGGGGGCTACAAATAGCAACTTCGTGAAGTTTCCCTTCAAATTACCATGGTAATCCGGAACAGTGAGCATGAATCCCCTTCCTCACAGAAAGGTAATGAGTTTTGTTTCAATTTACTCTTTTTAGCATTATCAATTTATAATTTTATCATATGAATTGTCTGTTTTTATTGCTTCCTTTATGAAAACACTTGTTGTTTTCCCAGGGAGACTTGTCTTTTGCTTACTAAGTTCCAAGTTTAATTTATGCAGTAACTAATTTGAACACTTATGAGAATATACTTTATCGGTTTGGGGATCTGTTTTTCAAATCATTTAAGGGTATTAACAAGGAGCAATTATTTATATTTTAAATAGTTTCTGCCAAAAATAAATATTGAAAATAGATTGTTTTGGAAAACTAACCTAGCAGTGGCAGACAGGCCGGTAGGATATTAGTTTATAATCAAAAAGTAAAACAAGGGTCAGAAGCCAGCAATGGAAACAAAACATAATAAATAAAATTGGGTGCCTTTCAAGGGAAGAATGATAGGAACTTATTCCATGGAGGATCTAAAAGGAGTTTGAGTCACAGATGATTCCAAAATTTGAGTCTGAGAAACATTTACCAATGGTGGAAATAAAAAAATATTGGCATGCTGTACCTTTGTTCTTCACAAGGCTTGCTTTGCTTGATTTTAATTAAATTGAGTTTAAGTTGGCAACAGTATACCTACATGAATACTAAAGAGTTCTGAGATTTTCTTTTCTTACCATATCTTTGATAAGCATTTTGAGATAAGTAAACTACTTTGTTTTATTTCATTATTTAGCTAGTATTCATGATGTTTGCTAGTGACCGCCAGGTAGAGAGGGATTTTCCGTCTCTTCTCTAGCCTCATACTAAGACTGTATTACTCCTCCTGTCCCACATTAGTTCAGGGTCATATATGAGTGGTTACAATGATCTGCTGTGACATGAAATCTCAGTATGCTATTTGCTTCCCCATCATGGCTGATGGCAAATGACTTGGCTGGTCAGATTCCATAGGAGTCTTCTTATGGCTGCTCAGTAATGTATCAAGAGAGCCCCTCTTGTGTAATTCTTAAGCCATTTATTTCTTTTCCTTGTTTTATTGTAACTGTATAGTTATTTTCTTAAAATATTGACTAGCAATGGTGAAACAAACATCTCTGTCTTATTACCAGTTCAAGGGGAAAACTTTCAAAAATTCTCAACAAATATATTATTTTCTGTAGGTTTCTTCTTCTTCTTTTTGGTTTCTTTTCCTGGGATTCATGTGAGAACTGTATCTGATAGGAGCAATCTGTTTTAAACATCAAGACACAAACTAGTTAAAAGTAAGAGGATAGAAAATACTATAGGATGGTTACCTTAACAGAAAGCTGAGGTGTTTATAATAGTACCAGACAAAGTAGATTTTAGGGAAAAGAATATTGCCATAGATAAAAAGAGATATATCATGGTAATAGAGGAGGATAAATCCTTTACAAAAATATCATAATCCTGAAGATACAGTTGCCTAAAAGCAGACCTTAAAAACACATAAAGAAAAATGGGTAGAATTGCATTGAGGAGAAGACAGTTATATTTGGTGTTCTAACAATTAATTTTTTAATAATTGATAAAAATAAATAGAAAATTAGGAAGTATATAAAAGTCTTGAACAATGCTGTCAAGCATTTTATCCTAATAACATTTATAAATACTCATCTCCAAGTCAGCAGAATATGCCTTTCTATAAGTGTACATGAAACATCAATATGAGCCCATTTCATTCATAAAACAATTCTTAAATTTGAAAGGATACAAACCATTCAAAATATGCTCTCTTTCTACAATGGAATTAAAATGTAATCACTTGAAGCAGATCTGGACATTTCTGAATACATAGAAAGTATATAGAATGCTTAAAAGTAATTCGTGGGCAAAGAAAAAACTTTAGAAGAAATATGATATATTTCTAAATGAATTAAAAAGAAAACACAACAGATCAAAGTTTGTAATGTGCAGTTAAAATACTTAGCATGAAACTTATGGCATTAAATGCCTAAATTGACAAGAAAAGTTTCAGATAAATGACCTTGCCTTTGAGCTAGAAATCAGAAAAAGAAGACCACAGAAATATTTATGCTGAACACAGGAAGTAATAAATATCTAGATAGAGGGGACTTCCGGAAGATGGCGGCAGAGTAAAGACTCCGAGATCACCGCGTCCAAGCCTGCATAGGAATTGAGGACTGAAAATGGACTATAGACTCACTTACTACAAGTTTTAACCCAAAAGAAAACAACCTGGACTCACTAGAAGGTAGATAACTGCGAGGGAATCGGCGATTGGGGAGCTCC
>NW_004567109.1:38387263-38390359 GCF_000260355.1 Condylura cristata
AAAAAAATGACACGGGAAAGCTAAAAACCAGAGAAAAAGTCACTGAAACTAGAAATTGGTTCTTTAAGAACACCAGTAAAATAATAGATGAATCTAGCTAGACTGAGCAAGAGAAAGTGTAAAAACAGTTGCTAAAAAAATCAGGAGTAAGAGAGATGATATCCAACAACTTCAATAAATATCAAAAGAAAAACCAGGGAATATTATAAACAATTGTATGTTCGTACAGTCAGTGCTAAGATGACATGGAAAAATTCTTTGAAAGACCCAAACCAAAGGTTATTTAATTAGAAATAAATACTCACTGTAATATCTATCAAAAATTTGTAATTAAAAATATTCACAGAAAGAGTATTTCAGGCCCACTTAGTTTCACCAGTAACTACTGCTAAAAATTTAAGAATTTTTTACTACACATCTATAGAAATTTTTCCAGAAAACGAAAGTGGTAGGATAATTCTGACCTGTTCAATAAAATTAACCTTCTTCTGATGACAAATTCAGAAAAAAGAGGGTTACAAGTAAAGAAATTATAGAAGGATATCCCTGAACTTAAATTCCTAACAAAATTTACTGAACTGTTCCAACAATATGCAAAAGAATTTTACATCATATCTAAGTGGAGTTGATTCCACATGTTCAAAGTTGCTTTGCCAATCTTAAAATGTTCTGCATACATTTCACCTATGATCCAGTGATGTCCAGAGAAATAAAAGCACCTGCCCACACAAAGATAATATATGTTCTAATGTTCTTTGGAATATACACAATAATATGGATGGATTTCAATGTATTTTCACTGTGTGAAAAAAAAAAACAGACCAAAAAAGAAAGATCATAACCAATAAATTCAAAGTAACAAAGAGTAGGTTCCTGTTTGCCTGGGGAGTCCCC
Organism: Condylura cristata; assembly: GCF_000260355.1. NCBI lineage: Eukaryota > Metazoa > Chordata > Mammalia > Eulipotyphla > Talpidae > Condylura > Condylura cristata. The sequence continues at coordinate 38,388,158 of NW_004567109.1, forward strand.
TGTATTGGGAACTAGGTGGGAATTCCCATCCTTAAAACATGAACAAAGAATACATTCAACATTTTCAGAGAGACATATAGGTGAAATGGACAACTCCAGGGTAGTGAAACAGTTCTTTGTATCGCCAAATTGCCAGTGGCTCATTGTAGGGCAACAAGTGGTCTGTGTTTTCTTTGAACATTCCCTCAGTCTTATGTGAGAAGAGAATATACTCTTTTAAGACATTGAATCATTGTGGGGTCTTTTCTTAGGGTACTTAGCTTTACTTTATCAAACATTTATTGCATTTTAAATTTCAGTAACATAATTTTTTATTTAAGGAATTCTTTTTCAATCCATCTTTTAATTTTTTTATCATATTTCTTGCTTATTTTTCAAAAATATCAAGATTTATTTTCCAGTTTATTAGTAATCATTTTATTATTTTATAACAATAATCATTTTTATGTTCTGTAGTTGATAAGGCCAACATTTGAGGTCCTTAACTCACTTATATCTATTGTTATTTCTTCTAACTCAACACATAGAGATTTGTTTACTCTTGTATATTTTTTAACTAAATGGAATGTTGTTACACTGAACTTCATTTTTGGAAGCTTTGAGTTCTGAATTAAGGATACTTTCCTTCTGAGTGGGTTTGCATATTCTTCTAGCTGGATGCAGGTGCACTACCAATCTCAGAATTTTAATTTCTGAGATCATAGTTTTACCTACCATACTGTAAATACAAAATTGAATTCCAGTTTCATGTTCTTATAGAGAGACTTATTAGGCCTACGTACTTTTTCTTTTACCAAGGGATTTAGAAGGTACAGACAAATTTCTATGTTGGCTCCCTTTGACAGAAAGAGGGCCCTATCCTTGTGTGAAGTTCTCAGACTAAGCTCCAGCTGTTTGTATATACAAAGCCCCCTTTTCCAGTATAAGGTGAACAGTATCTATTTAGTTCTGAGATAGGGATGACAGATAAAATATAGATCATCTGGTTATAATTAAATTTCAGATAAAAAATGGATAATTTTTTTTGTATGTGTATGTCCTATGAAATTTTTTTATAAAATTAAAAAATTCTAATATTTTGACTAGGTGTTTCCTGTTTTTATTTTGTAAGTCCAATATTTGGATTTTGATTTTTTTATCTTTCCAGTTACAATTCTCTGTTCACATATATTTAATCTTGAGGATTTCATTAACATTTTGTCCAACATTAGGTATTTGCTGTAGGCACTTTGTGTGGGAATACCTTGTCTCTCCTATTCAAAGCTGAGCCCTGTTTTATGCATATAGATTCCTTCAGTTAGTACTTTATTCAGTCTTAGATCCATCTGGTTACTTTGAGGTGTTACATATATCTGAGTATAATAAGCTCTTTGAACTCAAAGAATACTTATACCATTTTAAGTAAAAAGTATTTAAGGAAATAATTTTATTATTTTTAAACTTTTCTTAATTTCTATATATTTTACATGTCTTTTCTTTCTTCTTTTTCTTCTTCTTTTTTCCTTCTTTTTACTATCTTTGCTTTCTTTGCTCAGGTGTAGTTCCCATAGAATTTCTACCACCAGTTCACCAGTGCAGCATCACCATAGTGTTCCTTGTGTTCTTCCCTCCTTTGTTTTGATCACACTCCTTCTTCCTCTCTGCAGAGTATCTCTGATTTATAGCTGTAAGTTTATTTATGTTTTGTTATGGTTATTATATTTTCCTCTAATGTCTTATTTGGCTCCCTCATATTCCTCCTATAAGCAAAACTATCTGACATTTTTCTTTTTCCTTTTGACTTATTTTTTTTTTTAAGATTTATTTATTTATGCTTACAGAACAGGGTACAGGTCAGAGATGTGGTTGGTGAGAGGATTCACCAGAGACAGAGTGGGGAACAGAACAGGCAGATCTACTGAAATACACTGCTGAGGGGAGGAGTGGGGGAGTCAGGAGAGGTCTGCCATGCCATGTGGGTCAGCTCCCTGGTGGGGGATGGAACTCGTGTTGCAGTGACTTTGGAGAGCTTCATAATGTGGTACTTTAACCCCTTGTGCCACCAGGGAGAGCCCATTTTTGACGTATTTTACTGAGCATAATCCCCTAGCTTCATCCATGTTGCCATGAATGACATTAGTTTATACTTTTGTTTGCTGCATAGCATTCCATTGCATGCATGCATGCGTATATATATATACATATATATATATCATATATATA